>NC_056735.1:901715929-902063429 GCF_019279795.1 Protopterus annectens
TTTTCCTTTCTGTTTCCACAGGGGGGAGCAAAGTGCATACCAGCAGAAACACGCTCACAGTGGCTTACATGTGTGCACACATGCTTACACAGTTTACAATCATCTTATTCGGGTTAAAACACGTGCACACCAGCACAAACAGTCTTACAAGTCTGCCAACAGGCTCCCACATGCTCAGTCTGCCTTACACGCATGCACACTGCCCTACTCGCGCTTCATGGCGCACCCACGTGCGCATGCACACCCAGCAATAAACTTTGGTGTAAGCAACAGTGTACACCTTCCATTTCTTGACTTTCCCATGCTTATGTTTTAGCTGGTCTCTTACATGGACTTTAGGGCTGTTCGTGGATCACTAAGGCTGCATGGAGTCTTACACTACTCTTAGACTCCGTGCAAGCCTTCGTGAATCCTTCTTAGTGTCTTTTTTTCTGTAAACAGTAACTCTCCTCATATTATGCCACACAGAAAACTGCATCACTTATCACTTACAGGAATCCATGCTTAAGACAGTTTTTTCTGGAAGGGGGAAGCAAGGAGGAGTGGAAGAGAACTGTTTTGCATAGGGCATGCCACTCTCATTGCAATCTCTCATTTCATAATTATCTTAGAGCATTTGATCAGCTAATTAAATAATGAACAGTCAATCTTAGTTAAGGCAAATAGCCAGTTTGACACATCCCCTGTCAGGAGTGCTCAAGTATTCACTTGAGTATTACCAGGTATTTCCTCAGTTTAATACTTTGTTGATTCTTCTTAGAAATTGCAGAAATGTCTGCTGAGGTTCATAGCCCTGAGACAGGTAAAAACTGCACTGTCACAGCCGTCAGGTACTGTATAACACATCTGTCCATAAAGTGCACTAGCCTTGATATGTATACATATATATATATATATATATATATATATATATATATATATATATATATATATATATTTACATATGCATACATACACATGTATACATATATGCATAGAAAGAGAGAGTGAGAGAGGGAGTGACTTTATCTCCGGATTTTCATTATTTATTGTTATTTTATATGTGATCCTACTCATTGTTGTTGCCTAAATATAGTAGTGTTCTACTTAAGCATTTCTGATGCCATTTACTTACCATGCTGCTTGTATCATGCAACACTGCACTATTTAGAAACAGTCATGATGCACAGCAGCAAAGCTTCATTGTAAGAAACAATGTGTAACCTTCTTGTGGCATGATAAAGATGGCAGCTGCTGCCCAAATTAACCATGGTGCGCAAAAGTGTCATGGCATGACATTTTTGCTGACATTCACTTGTGCCTCAATGGCAAATAAAGGCTATGCCTTCCACTTTGCTATCAAGGGCCACCATGGCAGCTGCCAGCGAACAAATAAACCAGTCAAGGACTAGGAAAGACAGCCATTGCACACCCAAAACTCTTGTATTTTACCTTATCTGCTCCCTATGCTTATTTACCAGTCATGCATCTGCCTGTGCCATTTTACTTGCTATTTCATTATTATTATTTTTTATCCTTTTTTTCTTTTTGCCAAACTTATTTTAGTTGCTTGCTAACCTTAAATTTGAGAATAATTAAGGAATAACTAAAAAGTATAAAAGCCAAGCAATGATGCAAGAATAATGAATAAACTGGCAGAAACAGTCATAATACACAAATGCATGCTTATTACTTACAACTTTATGACCTTAGTATATTCAGAAAAGCTTCTCCATGAAATATATCCCTAATTTCTAAACTATCCTTTCAGAAACTTCAGACTAATTTTTCAAAAGGTAGCTTCCAAACCAAAACAAAACAAACATCCATAAAATGTAACTTATTTGTAAAAATCTTGTGAATCTTTACCATACACCGAGAGGTTTTGCCAGAAAGCCTCAAATCCCTTAAGAGGCTTTCTTACCTGTAACTTTTTGACTAGGCCTCATTGCAACTATGCTGCCAGTATGCATTCTGTTAGCAATCAAGTTGAATAGTAAAGTGATCAGCTCTGCTGCTCTGGGAGATCTGTTGACATTGCATGTTTCTGTTCAGAAGAAGCCTGACTGGCCAACGCAACCAGTTATACAGCATCAAATCTTCATTTCCTCTTCCTGTTTAGCTCACACCCCACATGTCCTTTATCAGCTGAGCCTATCTCTAATCATTATATAGTGCACAAATGGTACAGAATGTCAGACTAGAAGAAACTACTCTCTTCAAAGATTACATTGACCTTGCAGTCACAGGAACTATTTGTGTCTATACCAAAGGATCTTACACATGATATACAATTTACTCCATCTGTAAAACATAACATGCAGAATGTACACTACTGGTAAATGCATCCATCGCAGTACTGTGTATATAGTTTCATTGTGAAGCAACAATACAGTTTTCATAATCAACATGGATACTATGGATAAGCATAGTGCCGCACAGTTCTATCTCTGAATTGTTTGTATGTGTATGACACCAATTGTGCCTATGTACTGCTGTGCATGTCTAGCTGCCTCAATTACTGTAGACTACAAGCATGCATATTAGTACTTCCTCCATCCATCTGAATATGGTGAGTGGATCAGCATGTTACTCTCTCTTATATTCACTGGAAGTGTACCATAAGTGAAGTGCTCCACCATTGTTATGCATGGAGACTTTACACGTCTGTGTCTACCATGCATTAACTGTTATGTGTTGCTGTGCATTTAACATCATTGGCCATTTATCTTACTGAATGCCACATTACAGAATCCCATAAGCAACTTCTTAATGAAATGTGTATTTTAGTGGTAATAAGCACATGTTTCCTGAGGTTTGCAACTATAATAGTGTCAGCATGTGGCCATGAGATCAAAAGCTACACTGTGAAGCATATGAGGGAGGACTGTGCCTGTTGTACAAATGTGAGAAATAATGAACATTTTGTCACTTATATAGATCTTAAATGCCATGTCTAGAAAAATAGGTGTAAAATAAAATGGGCACCAGGGCATGCTTATGTGAAATCTCATGTGTAATTGCCTGTTTTGTCCTGAGAAATCAGTGTTATGGTATTCTAGGGATTTCTTCTATTCTCAAAATGCAGAAGATGGTACATAGATAGATAAATAGATAGCTGGATAGATATATGGATAGATGGATAGAGATATTGTATGTATGTGTGTGTGTGTGTGCGTGTGTGCGTGTGTGTGTGTGTGTGTGTGTGTGTGTGTGTGTGTGTGTGTGTGTGTGTGTGTGCACGTGTGTGTGTGCGCATGTTGGATGAAGAATAGTTTGTCACCCTGCAAAACGGAAAAAAAACAAACTTTTTCAGTGATTTTATTATTAATACTGCTCATTCGGGTGAGAGCACTCTTTTTTAACTTCAGTAATGCATGTCAATTACACGTTGTGCTTCTGTCTTGTCAAGGAGCCTCTTAAATACACATCCTGTAAATCACAATCATGTAATAGGTCAAGAAAATAGACATATGTACTGCTCTGTGAACAGTTCTGCATTACATATATGTAGAGCATACAGAAGAAATTTCAGCAAATGCCCAATTTTGTAATGTTCCTAGAACACAGCAACACACATACATACACTGCACCCTCTATTAACAATGTAATTTTAACACCCAGACTTGTAACAATAATATAAAGCAGAGTGTACCAGAGTCACAAGTAAAAATAAATGTGTTTATTCCACTAGTAAAAACTTTTGCAGTAAAAACTGCTTCCTCAGGCATGAAGTAACAGAAAATTCATGCCTGAGGAAGCAGTTTTTACAGCAAAAGTATTTACTAGCGGAATAAACAGGTTTATTACTACTTGTGGTTCTGGTACATAGTATTTTGCTGTTGTTACTACATTTGTGGAGAGGCCAGATTTGCTGTCAGTTTCCTTATTTTTACTGTGCAACACCCTGACTTGTATTGAGCAGACGCCGTGCTGTAATGCAAAGTCATTGTATAGCTACTGGCCAGCTTGAATAAAACTAACGTCTATACAAATACCAGTACATAGCATGAAAAGTAACGTTGTATGCTGCATGCAGAAAATAACATTGTTGCAAGATACTTGAAATGGGCTATTAAGCAGAAGCATGACTTCCATTACTGCACTGTTGTTTATAGACTCACCTAAAGGCACCACTGTTAAGACATACCATTCCAAAGGCTGCACGTTTCCAAACCCACCACTGTTCTTCTACTCCTTGAGAAAGTACAGCTGCCACAGCAAAATTACCTTTCTCCATCCTCTTTCCTCGAGAGCTTCCTTGTACACTACATTAGTAACATATAGCAGTGCTCTGAAATAGCACTGACAACAGTTTGCACAATAAATACTAGCATTGACCCATGGCTCAGTTTGATAATTCGTTAGTAATTTCTTTAGTGTTGTAAGCAAAGGGAGTGTGTTAGCTTTTTAGTCCATTTTTGGCATGCTCAATGCACATAAAATTAAACTATGCAAGAAAAGAAAAGAAAACAAGTGTACCATTTTGAATACCCTCTATGTAGAATAAAGGTTAGTAGTAACCATAACACAGCTATAGATCAACTTAATACACACTTACAAAGCATAGAAGTGGTTATCTATGTACTACTCAAC
Source organism: Protopterus annectens (assembly GCF_019279795.1). Classification (NCBI taxonomy): domain Eukaryota; kingdom Metazoa; phylum Chordata; order Ceratodontiformes; family Protopteridae; genus Protopterus; species Protopterus annectens. The sequence goes on from NC_056735.1 coordinate 901,720,505, forward strand.
TTCTACAGAGTTCTAGGTCTTCTTACCTCATAATATAATTATGCTAATCTGCCCTGTATTTGCATAATTTGTGCTTAACCAGTATGAAATGTAGTACAGCAAGACTTACATGTTTTTCACTGAGTATTTAATAGCCTTCAGAAACATAAACAAGTTAAGCTATTAGGCTAGTTCTCAATTCATTAAAGGCTACATTTCTTCTACAGTACTGTTTTCCCATTTGTAAAGTGAGTCATTCATGTGCCTTTCTTTTTATAGTTACAGCAACTGCCCCTTACCTCTTGCATATGTCATATTGGACTCTCCAACCATTATTTTTAATTGACCAGCTGAAAAGCTAACATTGTCCTATTACAAACAATCTCTTCACATGAAAAGTGTGTTTGAAGCAACTAAGATGACTATCAGTTATTGTGAAATGTCTGTACTGTTCAAAAATTTGACATGCTTTAGCTATGATAAAGTGAGTGTGCCAGCCAACTGAAGTGAATTAGATGAGGAGTGATTCTCTTAAACCTCACACTATATGGGAGAACTCAGACTCAAGCCACAGTGTTGCAGTTGTCTGGTAGCAGTTGGAGGAATAGTTAACCAAAAACTCTGTTAATTAGCAGATTGTGCCACTGGATTTTTTTTTATAGAATAAAGACCCACACTCTCCCTGGGATTCAGAAGCACTGCAGTCATAATCACTGACATCTCTTCTCTGTTTCCCATGTGCACATGATGAGTTCTGATGCTTATTCACAATGAATGTAGCCAGGCAGGTGTTCAGTAAGCAATGTATTAAACATTTTAGCTGTAGGAGGATACAGTGACCCAGAAGTGCATAGCATGATCTCGCATCCACAGTTACAGCTAGAGAAAAAAGTTATGTGGCAGCCTCACAGGGCCATGACATATTTGTGTTAATCTGAGTTATGACCCACTGATTTATATGTGCAGAAAAAAGTTAACCTGTGAAATGTAAGAATTAGGATGATGCTGGAAAAGTAGAGCAGGTACGATGACATTAACAGAAATATGACATACACAACAGTGAAGGGAGGTGGTGACACAGTTAGGGATCTGGAGACAATGAAAAAGAGGGGTTTACACACACACACACACACACACACACACACACACACACACACACACACACACACACACACACACACACACACACACACACAGATATAAATGTCAACTAACTGAAGATTAAGAAAACATAGCACATGATGGGTAGTGCAGTGAATAGTACCAGTATATATTAACCAAATGCAATATCAGCAGATTCTGATCATGTTATCTGTACTATTATGGAGATGTCAAGAAGCAAGCACCCTACTGTAACAGTGATGTAATTATATGCAACTGTAATGGGACTTGAACCTGCAGCTTTATTCACTTAGAGTGTGAAAAGCACTTCATTTACAGACTGGGTTACAGAAGCAGTGAAACCAAACACTTCAAAGAAATACACAGCAATTTGGTGTCATACTCTTAAAGAATGAAAGATAGAAAAGCCTACAAAGCTGAGAAGACTTGAATACACACCCCAGGATTTAATGAACTCTGTATAGGCACCTTGAAGGGACTTCACGGAATGTATCCATCTATATGGCCATGGTTCCCCTTGACAATGCGCCATGCATATTAGTGATGGTGCACTGCTGAGGGAGAACATAGGAACAGGAATATTGAATCAGTGCAGGCAGATGTGTAGAGATTACCTGTGGTTGTGGATGCCTGGTCAGATGTTATATACTGGGTGCGGCTCCCTGTAATACACCCTGCCACTGTTGAAATGCTGTGAATTGTGTTAAATGTGCAATATATAAGTTATATGTTTTATTTTTTATTATTTTTCTGCATGTTTGCCTGGCATGGAGCATAGCAATGCCAAGCAGTACTTACATATAGACAGCTGACAGCTGCTACACATGTAAAGATAGAAACCAGATGTAATCAATTATCATAATTAGTTATTTTATTTTTCCATTGTAATTTTTTTTTTAATTGCCATTTGCATGGCACAGAGTGCCGCAGAGCCGAGCATCACTTAAACATACATAGCTGACACCTGCCAGACATCTAAAAATAAACACTAGATGTAATTAATTATTTATTTATAGGTTTACTTACACATGTTTGCAAGGCATGGCACAGTACTCAGCATGGCTAACAGGTAGCCTAGTAGTATATGTGAAGACATACTAGTTTTCATGATATCTAATTAGCTAAATGGGTAGAGTTACAGTCTTATGTGTAGTAGGTCTTGGGTTTGAGCCCATAGCAGGTGGAACATGCTTGTAATTTAATGTCTATTTTTTGTTTAATTTAATAACAAAATTGAGAAATATGGCAATGCTGCACTCTGCTAAGTTTTGCTCAACCATGATAAGCACTACATAAACATATTAATGGCTACCAATGTTTGCGTGGTGCTAAGGTTTGCTAAAACCATGGTTGTGCAAGTTTTCACACTGCTCAGCTCTGCTTAGCTGGTTTGCATGCTGCCAAGCAATGTGGTGCATTTTGGAATATTGTTCAATGACGTGTAAGTGTAGGAAAACAGCCTATAATAAGCACAATGGGTGGGAATTCTGCACCATTCACTGGAGTTCAATCAACTGTAGATGTGTCAGGCAGTGCTGGTGAAGGTGCACCCTTTCGGGTGCAGAAGTGGGGTATTCAGGAGTCCAGGGTCATTGTTGCACTCCTGGCAAAAAACAAACATGAACCTAGGCTGCTGCAGGGCAGTTTCCAGCGCTTGGAGTGTAAGGCGGAGGCTTAACACAGTCTGGCCAGGGAACTCACCAGTATTACTTGTATCCCCCACACAGGTGAGCAACGTTGTCACCATTATGATGACCTGAAGAGTAGAAAGAGGGGAACATTGGATACCTGGGTCCAAGAAGCTAGAGCAGGGAATGCCCCACAAATATGTAAGTAATTTTTCCTCTGTTTTATCAATATGCAAGCTGAATGTCTGCAAAACTGGTATGCATAACGGTGTGCTTTTCTCTCAACAGCTGCTGCTAAGAGGTCTTGCAATGTTGGGTGTGAGTGTGCTAAGTATGTATGTATTATGATAACCGTAGTACAATAAGCAAGAAAGAGTAAAGCATTTACTGCAATAAAGTATACACAAGGAAAACTGCAGTGCAATAAATGGGCAATTATAGCTTTAGTGCAATAAATTGACAATAACTGTAGTGCAATAAACAATAAACAATAACAATAACAGTAAGCAAAATGGTATACAGCAGGATTGTATTGTCATAACCATTGCAGTAGAGCTGTATACATTGATTGTCTATGGTAAAATTGCTGCAGTCAAGTGTAACGCTATAATAGCTGTAGAATGCAAAACTAATGGCCTGTTGCAAGTTACACTGGCTCTCAACTTACATAAGGGTTATACCACAGTACTAAGGCAAATTAGACAGCTTTCCTCTGCTTTAATAAGAGTTCCAGATATAAACAAATCCAATCTCAATACTTTTTTAACATTGTTTAAAACTCTATCTCATAAAAAAAGATGGTATCTAACTTCTATAGATTACCCATTTCAATTAAGTATCAATCATTTTTGTTATACTCTAAATACTGGAATGAAATGAACAAGGAACTGGAAGATGAGTTAAAATCCCAAGCTATTAAATTGACTCTTAAGTTAACTCCATTTAAAAACCTAATTTATACACAATTGATGATTAACAATAACGCATATTATATTCCAGCAATACTTAATAGTTTCAATCCAAAGATTTGTTTTCATTGTCAATGCTGATCATTTCCTAAGGCTGATTTGCAACCTATTCTGCTAAATGGTAAGTACACGCACAAGCTATGGTGTTCTTTAAAACTGAAACTGGAAAAAATGGGCTATGAAAAATCAACTCTGTCCGGGGAATTTGTTATTCTAAATATCACTACTCAAAAACTAGCCAAACTAAAACTACATATTTTAATTACCCTTTTCACATTAGTCAAGTTGTACATTACTCAAAATTGCTTGGACCACACTAAACTTTCTTGGTTAATCTTCAGAGTCCATGCCTGTTAAATATGTATCCTCACATAATCGTATAAGCAAAAATATGAACAAACATTCCTACTACCAGAAATAGTGGAGCCTTCTCTTTGAACATATATTAAAAGAATAAACCAGACTGAAAATGTTTTCTCTAAAAAGTTATAAGTTATTATAAAGTTAAGTTAAACCTTTAATGGTGTTATTACAGGGATATTAGTGTAAAATTCTCAATTATTTCCTTGTTATAACCTAATAATATGACTTAGTTTTCTACCAGATATCTTTTCAGCATAGTTGTTGTTGATTGGTTTTTATATATTGCTTAAATTGCATTGTAATTTTCAACCGTCAAGCAAATATGTATAAAACATGAAAGAAAATAATTTTTTAAAAAAAAAAAACTAATGGCCTACAGACTGTGTTGCTTAACTTATATTACTGTGTAAGGCTGTCTCCAGGCCAATATCGGTCACATAATGCTCTCTCTTCCTCCTACTTCAGGTAATAAAGGTGAGTTAGCCCACTTTATGGCAGATGTTTGTGGGCTTCACAGGTCTTTCAAAGCAATACCAATAAAAAGTGTTTACCAGCATTGTTGATTCTAAAATAAAGCTGTATTAATATATGCAATATGGCTGGATTCTATGCACGTGTGTTCTACAGTCACTGTAGTCATTATAACACTGTAATAGTTCTAGAATGCAAGAAGAATGTCCTATAACTTGTATTTAGCTTATAGTATGGTTCAGGTTATCTCTAAACCAGTATCAGTCAGTCAGCAGTTAGCAGTGACTCAGTAGCTCAGTCTAATGCCTTATGCACAGTACATTTGTGGTGTATAGCACTAAATTTTCAGTATCAGTCACGTAATGCTCACATATTCTCTCTCCCCAGGTCCAAAAGGTATATGGGTGAGGTATCCCATATTATGAGCAGATATTGCGTTTAGATTTCAGAGAATTTTAAAATCAATAGCAAGAAATTTTCACCAGCATTGTTGATTCATAAATAAATCTGTTTATTTGCAGTGTGGTTGCATTCCTTGCATGTCTGTACTAAGTTGCTGCAGTCAAATATTACATTATTTGCAGATGTCCCCTGCAGTCACAGCTATTGGGTTCTATTCCCATTCCTCCCAACTAAGCCATGACGGCTGTCTAATTTATGTACTGTACACAAACATGCTTCTCAAGTGTCACAATTTCTTGTGATATAATTAAAACTGCCTAATCCATCTGTCACAGAATTACCACAGAAAGACTACCTGGAATGCAATGTATTACCAAATCCACTTACAGAACATCTTGGTAGTTATATAAGTCCACATTATGTGAAACTGTTCTCTGTAGTTGTGTACCTGCATTTGTCATTGCTTGGCCTATACTTACCCATGCTAACTGCTTGAGAGGTATGTAAGTGGTACATCAGCTATAGGAGAATTGTAATCACTGTACCAAAACAAAAAACACACCTGTAGAGTATTTATTATCAGTGATTGCAGGGATATTATCTGCAGTTCTACTAATGGAGTGTTTTTCTTTCTCTTCACGCCCCTTATCTTCATTTATTTATTTTTGTTATTTATTATTCTTCTTCTTCTGGCTTTTCCTGGTTAGGGGTCACTGCAGCGGATCACCTGTCCACTCATGATTGGCAGTGAAGTTTTTACGGTGTTGAGTTGCCAGCCCAGCACCCAAACTTCCACGGAAGGCACACACATGCACGCACTCATGCCTAGGGCCAATTTAGAGCATCCAATCCATCTACAGCATGTCTTTGGGATGTGGGAGGAAACCGGAGCACCTGGAGGAAACCCACCCAACCACAGGGAGGACATGCAGACTCCGAACAGAAGGCACCCCAGCCAAGGATCGAACCGGAAAACCTCTTGCTGTGAGGCAGGAACACTAACCACTGTACCACCATGGCTGCCCATTTTTGTTATTTATTATTATGATTTAATATTAACATATATTGTTAAACTAACTATATTTTTGCAAAATGTGATGTAATACTATGATTTATTAGGATTCACTATTAACATACTCTGTTAAACTCTTGTTTTGCCCTTATGGCTTACTTCTTACTGGCATGCTGTTACCATACTGACTGTTATGTTATTTACTATTGTGTTACACATACTATGCATTAATATGTATTTGCATAAATTAAAATGACGTTCTGTTCTGTTACTACTAACAATGGTTTGGTTATTACTAACTTTAACCTATTGCTATAACTCTATCACCACAGCACGTCAAGGTAGGCTTGTTCCAGCTGACTCCCTACCTTGCCTCAACCGCAGTGGCACCAGGTCACAGCACATCTGAGACCCAGACTGGTGGTGCACCCTCTGGTGCCCTGCACTACCTGTAGAGTCAGGTAGTACCACCCCATGGGACTGGGCCCTGCCCCCATCTGGGATCGGTGGCAGAGGGGATTTGTCACCTGGGATGAGCTGCTAGTCTTGGTGCTGGATTGAGAGCATGCTGGCCAACTTAGTAGGACAGCCTCACCCTAGTGCCTAGCCTCCAGCACTGCCACCCTCAGGGCAGTGAAGGAGCAGTGACGACAGTCCCATGGGTGGGGATGTGAGTCATTCTGGCAGCACATAGGACTTGGATTCCACAACACCCTCCCTGTTCCACAACACCCTCTTTCTCCAAGGTGTTTATCCCCCTCATGTGTCACATATTGCCCCTGTCTGCTGTATTGTTTGTCTTGTCTACCTGTCTACAAATGCATCCTTACCTACCCAACTTACCTCACCCACATGTATCTATCTCCCTTCCCCAACATTCCACTCACACCTAAAAGAAAATGGGCACCTGTCCGAAAAAAAAAATATCCCCCCATACATAGCTGTCCAGTTTGCCCACATGTCCACTGAACGCAAGTAATTTGGTCCAACTGGCTTGGCAGCGCAGTTAGGTTGTCCACACCCCTCTCTCTGTGGGTTAGAGTTCAAATCCATCTCCAAATTCTGTCAAAGTGTACAGCTGTTGCTGTACAAGAAATGGATAGCTATGGTTCTTTCCTAAACCCTTCTTGCACATTCCTACCTGCCTTTCACTATGCTTTTCCTCCTGCGTGCACCCCTTTTCTCCTCTTTCCTATCACCTCATTTTTCCTTTCTTTACATTTTTTAGCACAATACTGCACAGCAAGTTGCATTGCGCAACTTCACTAAGCTCAGCTAAAAAGAGCTACATTGATTATATGTGTCCTTAAAATTCTATTACACATTTACACAATAAACACCTGTCCCATGTTTGGATCCTAAGACCATCGCACCTGCAGACTAGTGCATTAACCTGCCACACAACACAACTCTTACTTAAAAATAGGTGCTTTAAAAAAACATAGTGATTGCCAGTTAGTCATTAAGCACTTTTCAGTGGGGCTGTGCACCATGCATCACAAACTTAAATAAAACTTAATAGGAAACATGGGAGTGTTCCTGGGACTCTGGTGCAATAGTACACCACTACAAAGCCAACGACATAATAATGGATGTTAGTGAGGCCTCTGATATGGGTACATATGTCCTTTTATCAGCAACATGTAGAAAGACACCTGCTAAGGCATTAATGTCAAAATACAAGTGCAACTGGAACCCTGATGCAGAAATACATCCATATAAAGCCTTGCACATACTGCTGGATGTAAAACATGATTGTCACAACCTGTAGGTGTGCACATATATCTTGCAAATACACCTCCTGTAGCAGTGACTCAGTAGGTCTGTCTGTTAAATGCCTCATAAGCAGTACGTGTTTGCCACACACAGTCCTGGACTCAAATCCAGCAGTGTGTAGCAATGAATTTTCAGTATTGTAATGCCAGCAATTAATGACAGAGTTGTGCACTCTTTATCCACATAATGCATGTCAAATGAATTGACTGCTTTTAACTGATGGAAGTCACAGGCCTGCACTTAGGAACACACTTCACATAGCACTCTTTTAACTGATGGAAGTCACAGGCCTGCACTTAGGAACACACTTCACATAGCACTATAGCAAATGTATATGTACATAAATTGTCATATCATGCAGTAATATGTGTTCACAGAGAATATCAACTCAGGTACTGTGAATGCGAGCCACTAATATCAGAGTGCACCACAAAGTCCTTTCAGAGTCACAGTGCAGATTACCACAGCTGAACAATGAACATACAAATGTGAAATCCCTGCATGTTACAAGGACTGTCCTCATACACACAGCAAATTAATACCAGACTGTAATATATTGCCTGGCAGATAACCAAATTGTGGACATATTCACACACACACACACACACACACACACACACACACACACACACACACACACACACACACACACACACACACACACACATACACACACACACACACACACATGTATATATATATATATATATATATATATATATATATATATATATATATATATATATACATACATACATACATACACCCCATCTTGCTCAAGGACACACCAAATATGTTGCTTAGTATTCTGTTATTAATACTGTTACCTAACATACTTACCTTAAACACATGCCTTCATTGGACTGTGCAGGGTACTTTCACTCTGGGCCTGGCTCTACAACAAGGCTGACACAGCTCACACAGTTACTCTTACAGCTTGTTGTCCTCCAAAGTCTTCATAATCTCTGCCTATGTCTATTACCTGCAGCAGTAGCTGCAGCCTGTAGCACACCCATCTCTATGTAAAGGTGCCTGCTGCAGACCTACCCTCTGCAACGATGTAGTCTCCTCAACCCAGTAATGTCCAGCAAAACATAAAAGGCCTTATATATTCTGCAATGGTTGCATGTCACTGGCTGATGAAAGTGCAAATCAGCTGTTTTGACTGCAATTAGCATATCAGAACCACAGAGTGGTTTAGAGGTAATCACCTGCTCTTGGGAAGCATGTTTAAAAAGCAAGCAGCTGGCTATTGAGAACCATTCTGTATGAGACCTTCCTCACTCAGAGTGCACCATTGTGACAAGTATACTATCATCACATATCAACAGAGGAGTACTGCACTCTATCAGGTGTGTAAATGTTTTGGTGTACAACAGGTTGTAGATGGCTGAATATACTTACAGGGAATATTGATTACAGCATTAAGCCTGTCTTAGACCTGTGATAATGACATGTCAGTGATCTTCTGTTGTCTTACACCTACACAGGACATATAAAACATCAAGGGTGCATTGTCTTTTGTCATTATGGCACACTGGTCTCATTGTACTGTCTTTTTATAGTGGTTGTAATAGCACACTGCTATGCATATGACATTATTCATATGACATATTATTGAGGCATTGCCTATAGGAGGCATATCACATTAGACCTGAGTGCTGGGTATTTGAGAATACAGCACTAGCTGTCATGGCACACACGGGAATGCCTGACTATTGCTGCTATCTCAGTTGTATCTCCACACACTTTGTTTGTTTACACATTGTGGAGATGACATGTATAAGCAAGCAGCCATTTTGGCCTTGCAGTATCTGTATGTAGTGTACATCCACATATATGATCCTGTAATGTGTTCCCCTTTTGTTTTCTTTCAGGAATTATGTACAATAGATGCCATGCACCCTTCTCAGATGCAGAGAATAAAATTATACTACAAGCACTAAGGCAACATCATCACATCCTACTATCCAGGAGGAGACAAAGCGGGTTGTGCTGTGAGCAGACTTTGTCTGTGATATGAATGGCAGGGACCAGCAGGGCAGGACATATGAGCAGGTTCGACACCAGGCAACCAACATGATAAATGCTGCATGACGAAGGGCAGCAGATGTAGCTAGGGATCATGCTGTCACTAGTGGAGGGCCTGCAGTGGAACAAACACTCTCAGCCACTGAGGAATTCCTGGCATACCTAGATACCCACAACTACTCCCAGGCATCCATCACACCATACATTATGGAGGTAGGTGCCATAGTTTCCGCAGCTGAGGAGCATGCAGGTAAGCTTATTGTGATCAGCATTGTAATACTGTAGCAGTCAGTGTGTCAGGCTGTAGATACTTTTATGTGGGTGTCAGGTCTTTTTTTCTTGGGGGGGATAACCTCAGTTATATACTCATACTCAGATTGTGACCAATACAACAAGTAACACAGTAGCTACTGTAAATGTGAGCTATATGGATGTATTACCTTATTGTGCTGCAACATGCAGTGGTACTGACACTACCCTACCCTCAGCTTTTTACAGATCCATCAGGTATTGCCCAAGACAATGGTCCTTCTCCTGGTAAGTATGACTCTTGTTTTTTTAAGGAACAGTTATATTCTAGTATGGTTAAGGGCCAAAATAATGCCCTATGTAAACATAACTATGTGTGTAAGCAGATTAGGATGTTTTTAAACTCCAGTATGGAACAGGTACCTAAGGTTTCTAGAAAAGTTAGTTGCAGGAGTATAGTTCAACAAACAGATACACTTTGAAAGTTACAGTTAAGAGCAGTAAGGTACCTGGTTTAAATGAGGCAAGGAATCCAAAATGCATTTTAAAATATAATAGGTTGAAGGTAATTACATTAGGTAGTGAAATGTGCATTTCCATATATTTGTTAAGAGACTTGTACTGGTTTTTATGTGCTGTTTTTTCAAGTATAGTGTCATACTGATTAAATAAAAGATAAATATTACTGGTAATGTCTTACTTGATTTACTTCAAGTGATTGTTATAAAGGTCCTGAGTTGAATTTGTATTTTGTTCCGAGGAAGTGTTTTGTGGATGAAAGCGGAGGAGAAAGTTGTTTGACCGCTAATCCAGTTGTGGGTCTTCATGGTTATGAGTCTTGGAGGCTTTTTTTACACAATAGTGCAGGTATCAATGTACTGCTTTTTTCTTTCTTATTGCAGTTGACTGTGGGGATTGGTGTCTGTCCTCTACACAACCTGATGACAGTATCTCCTCGGACTCTGATGATGATGATGGTGGCCACAGTGAAGCACAGGTGGGGGTGTCAGAGGATGAATCTGTCCCAGAGGTAGACATCCCTCTGCTGCCACCATTGTCACTGCACACAGTCTGTATGCCCACACATACCCCATCCCTGGAGCCCACAGACATTGGACAGTCAGAAGGTGGGTACACTGAACAGGAAAGTGTGGCAACTATGCCTCTAGCGAGTGTAAACACTGGCTATAGCCAGAGAGTTGGTGAGGTCTCACACAGGCAGATTGACAGGGGTGCTTGTAGGAGGCCTGCTGTCCATCCACCACCTCTTACAGACACGCCCATCTAGGGTCACTCATCACATGTTTCAGGCTGTAATGGAGGCACAGGCACATTCTGAATGGAACACTAGACATATACCTAGGGTTATTGATGCACCAAAGTCTGACATCTATCTATCTCTTTGCCATAAACCTCATCTAGTTATACTCCTGTCTGCTTTCTTCATGTCTCTGACAATCTCACTTCTTTGCCAACCTCTTTCTCTGTATATTCCTCTGTACTTCCTCATTCCACCACCAGGTCTCATTGTCCTCCTTCCTCTGTCCAAATGTCACACCAAGCACCTTTCTAGTCATCTCCCTTACTAGCTCTGCTGTAGTTACCCAGATATTCAATAACTCTTCACTGCCACCCACTGCCTGTCTTAACTCTTCCCTGAACTCAACCTCACAATCACCCTTTTTCATTTTCCACCATTTGATCCTTGGTGCTGCCCTCACACTCCTCCCCCTCTTCTTGATCACCAACGTCATCCCTCAGACCAACATTCCATGCTATCTAACTACACTTTCCCCTGTCACTACTTTACAGACTCCAATCTCCTTCAAACTGGCCCTCCTGCATAGGATGTAATCCACCTGTGTGCATCTTCCTCCATTCTTGTATGTCACCCTATGATCCTCTGTATTGATAAAATATGTATTCACCACAGCCATGTCCACCTTTTTGCAAACTCCACCACCATCTCACCTTCTGCATTCCTTTGCTTAACACCATATCTACCCTTCAGTTCTGCATCCCCTCTGTTCCCTTCACCAATATTCCCATTGAAATCTGTTCCAATCACCACTCTCTCACCCTTGGGTACAGTTATCACCACTTCATCCAACTCACTCCAAGGTTTTTCGGTCTCATCCATTGCACACTCAACTTGTGGAGCATATGCACTAATAACAGTCATCATTACACCATCAATGTCCAGCTTCATAAACATCACTCTAACTGACACTCTTTTCACCTCCAAAAACACTCTTGGCATACTGTTCCTTCAGGATAACCCCACACCATTTCTCCTCCCATCCACACCATGAAAGAACAATTTGGACCTGACACTGATACACCTAGCCTTACCCCCCTTCCATCTGGTCTTTTGCACACACAATATATCAACCTTCCTTCTGTCCATCATATCAGCTAGCTCTGTCCCCATACCAGTCATACTGCCAACATTAAAAGTTCCTACTTTCATTACCACATTCCTAGCTTTTCTCATCTCTTCCTGCCATATGAGCATCGTACATCCTCCAGGGTATATCTGTGAATGCATAGGCTACTGTGCTATCAAATGACTTAACTGTGTTACAGCAATATTAAGAAAGTGTCTCTAATTTTGGACCATCATCCCCCATTTATGTGTGGCATCCTGCAGATGTCCTGCTCTAACAGATTGACATGAATTACTGAGCAGCAGCAGTGTAAATACAGTGTGCCATACTGACATAGAACAAAAATGTATATCAGGTATTACCTGTGCACATGTATGTATGAGTAGGTGTACCTGGGATGCAGAACATCAGGTAAATAAGCTGTACATGTTTGTACACATGTGTAATCTTAGTTTCTGTGCATCCAACCAAGTTAGATTTCTACAGCTACTGGTTGTTGCATTGCCCTGACACAAACATGGGTATTAGAATAAGCATGATTATCAGGCTGAAATTGAAGAGATGTGCAACTGTGTCATGACCTAGTGTCTATGCCTACTACAAATAGTTATATGGCCATCTACATAGCTGTATAGACTCAGCAATACCTTACTTGTAAAACCTGTCTCCATCAAGTTAGAGTAATTCCCTCTGCTGGATAGCAGCAATACACAAACCACATAATTGGTCACTGTATTGGCTGTACAGGGCAAAGAAGGAGCAGGCACCAACTTGGCAGCAAGGCAGCCTTTGTCTGAACAAGCATATAAGGTCACAGGTGGATTACTGTAAGGTTAACTATGAATACAAATTGGACACACCCACCAAGGGCAATCACAATGCCGTCTTCACATATGTCTGCAATCTCAGAGGCAACAACCCAACCCACCCTGTAATGGTTGTCAATCACACCACATACACACACACCATAGCTATAGCCAATCTGCTGCAGACAGGTTTAGGGCAAGCATCACCCCCTGGCTCACCATCAGTATGCACAGCACCTTCACCCTTCCCCTCATCATCAGGGAGCAGGTGCATACTGCCTAATCAAAGTCAACAAAAGCAAGTCTCCATGGGACCTGATAAAATTCCTGTCTGCATCCTACATGAACTCAGGTATATGCTTCCAGCTCCATTACACACTGTATGCAAGCAAAGCCTGAGCACCATTGATATCCCATCTGCAAGGAAGATGGCCACTGTCATCCCTCTACGCAAATGTGAATGATGAATGGTGGTTTATGTAATGTACTGGCCCTCATTGGGGGGAACATGACACATCAGGACCAGGAGTGCAACGAAGGTTCATACTGTGGTGATAGATGACATGGGTATGATGTGGTTGTAAATGGTGGCTAATAATAGGCAATATTGATGTGCTGGCTCTGTAAATAACTCTGGGCAATGTCTGAGGTCCTGTGATGTGTTTCCCTGTTTATGTCTTCCAGGTGACATGCGGCATCAGCCAGCATATACTGCAGATGACAATGCAGCTATCACTGATGTAATAATCTAGCACCATGCGGTGCTATGTGGCTGTAGCCAACAAAATCTGTGGGAGTGGACTGCCCTGAGGGACGACCTTGTCCACAGAGTTAACACCTTGGGCCACTATGGCTGCACATATGATCAGATCAGGCATTGGGCAGCTGACCTGACACTTCGTGCCTGGCAAAGGGATGCTGCCATGGCCAGGGACTGTACTGCTACAGGTGGGGGTCCAGGCAGACAGGCTCCACTTACTGCAACAGAGGAGCTCCTTACCAACCCCACACAACAATCAACACATGAAACACAAGTCATGGAGGTGGGTGGCACCCAGGCAACAGGCGAGGAGCACCCAGGTAAGGAAACAGTGCACATCAATTTAATCATGTAGCAGTCAAACTGTCTTCTATAGAGTATCTAGATACATATGTCAGTCCAAACAGCATTTGTGGGTGGGGTTTAGTAATGCCCACAAGTGCACATCTATGGTGAGGGACAGCAAATTGTGTACTATCATAGCTTGTACTGTACCTGTGCAGAAACATAACATTCATCTTGTACCAATGCCAAATGTGAGTCTGCTGACAACACCTCTCCCCCACAACTACATAGGTCCCTCTGGTCTTGATGTGGGACAGCAGCCTAAAGCCAGTGAGTATGGGATTTTCCTGTTGTGGCTCACCAGTACCTCAAGCATGTTAAGGTCATGCATGTGACCATGCACACAACTGTTACTCTAAGCCATTTTGCAATATCTGCATGTTCACTTGTGGTGGGATTAACTGCATTGCATCACAGTGGTCATTACAGTGGCTTATTTGCAGGAGAGGTCACATATCTGTAGCATACCTCACAACCTGTCATTGCAAGAAATCTGGACAAAGACTGACAAAATGGGGGGACAAAGGCCCAAACTAGGGGCATATGTTATAAATTAGTATTATACAGTGCACATAAATGGTGTACACACACCTGTTAGAATGCCAGGTATTTGTGATATACAAAAAGGAGAGCACAATAAAACATTTCTGAACCCTTTCAAACTTTCATGTGACTTATAACCTGTACAATTCAATTGTAAGACAAACAAATCTGTTTAGGGAACAGTTATGACACACAAAAAACATACAAGAAGCTAGATGCATGTGTATGCACAGGCTGAAGCTAATACTGTGTTGAAGCAGTTTTTGATATTATTACAGCATTACATCTTCTTGGGTACATACCTGCCATCAATTACAGAGACTCTTTCAGTAACAGCAAATAATGGTCAGCTGTGCTACCAGAATTATCCTAAATTTACTCAGTTGCCTGCCTCAGCAACAGCCATAGTTCACATATAGCTTATGAAGCAGCAAAGGGATCTCATTTGTGAAAGGTATCAGCCCAGAGAAGGGTGCACACACATTTCCACATTATTGCATATACCATGAAACACAGTGAAGACAGTCATCAAATGGAAGTAGAAATATGGGGCAATAGTGACACTGCAAAGAACTGGACATACCTTCAAATGTGTGGAAAAGACAAGACCCAAACTGGTCAGGAAGGCTGCCAGGAGACCTACAGCAACACTACAGGAGTTGCAGGAATCTCTGGCGAGTAATGGTTATGTACTACATATGACAACAATCTCCTGTATTCTCCACATGTCTGGCCTATGGGGTAGGGTTGGAAGATGGAAGACTTTTCTCGCACAGAACAACATCCATGTCTGATAAATTTCTCAAGAAAAATACATCAGGTCTCCCATAAGCATGTGGGGAAATGTGTTATGGGGTAATGAGACCAAGGTTGCACTTTTTGGCCACAGTACCAAAAGGTTTGTTTGGCACAATAACAACACCATGCATCACCAAAAGAAGACCATCCCCATGGTGAAGCATGGTGATGGCAGTGTCCTGCTCTGGGGTTGCTGTTCATAAGCTGGAAGTGGGCCTTTAGCCAAGGTGGAGTGGATTAGGAACAGTTCAAAATGTCAGTCCCTTTTGGCCCAAAATCTTCATGTGTTTGCTAGAAAGCTGTGGATGGAAAGGACTTACACCTTTCCACATGACATTGACACATACCATACATCAAAATCCAAAAAACAATGTGTTCATTAGAAGACAATCAACATTTTAAAATGGCCCAGCCACAGTCTACACCTACATCCAACAGAAAATCTGTGGAGTGCCCTGAAGAGGCCTGTGCAGAGGAGATGCTCTTGCAATCTATCAGAGTTGGAGGGCTTCTGCAAGGGACAGTGTACAAATATTGCTAAGTCGAGATGTGCCATGCTGTTACACACCTTCTCAAAATGACTGACTGCTGTTATAAAATCAAAAGGCGCTTTAACAAAGTATTAGTTTAAGGGTGTGCACAGTCATGCAACCAGCCAATTGTACATAATTCAACTTCTACATGTTATCCCTAACTGATGTGTTTGTTCTTCAATTGGATTGCACAGGTTATAGGTTACATTAAAGGTGGGAAATGTTATCACATGATTTCTGTGGTCTCATGTTATATATATCAGACATACCTGGCATGTTAACAGGGGTGTCTACACTTATAATATCCACTGTAAGCTTAGAAGGTTGTCAATGTAACCAGTTCTGTTGTAACATACATGTACTGCAGGTTTTGAAGTGTGAAACTCAAAATATGTCATTAATTAGTGACACTAGTCCTCATATCATCCCAGTAATATGTCAGACAAACACACAATTTATGGCCAACAGAACAGAAATATGAGCCACACATGTAGACATTCAATGACACTCTGCACAGTTGAGAGGTATGTTCTGTAGGAGTTGCCATTGTGCTATACAGGTGAATAGCAATTATGTGTACATGGGTGCAAAGTGTGTTACTTGAAGGCCCATCACATACTAACACTACTCATGTATCACAGAGGTGTATATAAGTAGTAACATTAAGTGGAAAGGGCTGCACTGCATGATGTTGAGGGCTTGTCCAGGGTATGTATGTAGTGGGCTATTGTGAGGTCAGTGTAATGCCTGTCTGCCAACTCACCTGTATCTGTGTGTGTGTGTGTGTGTGTGTGTGTGTGTGTGTGTGTGTGTGTGTGTGTGTGTGTGTGCATGTGTGTAGCAGCAAACAGTATAGTGCAGGTATCAATTTACATATGTTGTCTTTTCCCCATAGGTGATAATGGTGGTTGTGGTCCCTCCCACTATGTCAGTGTCTCTGCAGACTCTGGCAATGATGGTCATAGTCAGGCACAGATGGTGTTGTCAGGGGCTGAATCTGTGCCACTGGTTGGCATCCCACAGTCATCCACACTGTCTCTGCACATAGTCACAATGCCCACATATGCCCCATCCCCAGAAGCCACAGATGATGGACAGTTGTCAGGTGGTGGCATGGAACAGGCTAGTGTAGTGACTATGGCAGGTGTCAGTGTAGGCAATGGCCATAGCCAGAGTGCAGGTGAGGTTCCACACAGGTGACTGGACAGGTGTGCTTGTAGGAGGACTACTGCTCATCAAACCGCTGTTGCAAGTGCCACAGTAGGTGTCACCAGATGCATCTTTTGGGCTGTATGGATGTACAGGCAAGTAGTGAATGCAACACCAGACAAATACTCAGAGTGTTGGATGCAACGCTTCCTGATTTATGTGGCAATATACATAACCTTGTTGAGGCCACACGCCAAAATGCTGAGGTCATAAATAGACGGTGGGGTGAGACCTTGGCAATCCTCGACCATGGCATGTCTGTCCTAGACCGTGTGGTGGTAGATAGGAATTGGCCACATGGACGTAGGTCAGCACCAACATCAGCTGAGAGTCTACAGGGCCATGCACCTTCACACTCCCATAGTGGCAGTGACACCAGCACTACTGAAGGGGGGTTGCTGTACACATCACAGCAAAGCAGGCCATGGGCACATGGTCCTGGCCAGTCCCATCAGGGACACAGATCTGGCAGAGAGCAGTCACTATCAGGAAGCAGCACTGCATCTGGCCTTGGGCCTGGTGGTGCCAGTGAGACCTCTGGCAGGACCAGTTCATGTGTCTATGGCAGGAGATGGTGAACTGGACACCCTGCCATGTATGGTCCACACCTGTCCAACATACCCCTATGTAGGGCAGCCACATGGTGTGACTGTGTGCCTACATAGACACACACATCTGTATCACAGGCAGGTCACCTACAGACACACACAGCACCTCTGCACAGCCCATCTTTAGGATACCCCTCCAAATACATACACATGGATGTCAACCGTATGGCCCAGCCTAGGCCTTTGACAAACAAACAATACACCCTGTGCATATAATGAAACCTGTGCCACATTTTTGTCATCCATAACATTGATGCAGGGACATGCTAATATGGGTTTGATGCACATGGTGAATATAGTACATGTAATACTGTGTAAGGTACTGTCTGCTTGCATTTGTTATGGGTACACATAAAGGTGTATGTACCTTATTAGCCATGATGCATTATTGCTGTTAGTACCACTGACTGAATGTAGTCTGACATGTTGTATTCTGTTTGTGTTCCAGTGTCTGTGTATCTGCAGGCTGTGGCCCTGCAGACATTACCAACATGGAGTATGGAAGAGTGGAAAAACACTGACCATTTCATTGCCAAATTACAGATTTATATGTATGTTTACCAGGTGTGTATGCATGCAATGGTGTGTGATGGACACCGTTGTCAGACAGTGTGACCTTGCATACATACCTCTTGTCACAGACAGGTAGCCTTTAGACATGTCATCTCAGTGTTGTATAGTAACACAGGCTCATACATGTGGGACAAGTTACTCGAGTACTGTCTGTAGGTCCCTCACAAGCTTAGCCATTAGGTTGACCAGAACAGATTCAAGTGTCAGCACCTGTTGCCCCTGCCATTTCTTTCCCATACACTCAACCCTAATGCAGTTGGTGAGGGTATGCATGGTACTGTGTATGACAGGTTTGTAGTATGTATTCCTGAGTTCACAGGATGGAACAGTGAGACAAAATGGTATATCCTTTGCATACACACAGTGAAGACTGACACAAGAGATGTGCTTACAGTAACACAAACACAGTTGGCAAAAGACAGATTCAGAAACTTGCATGCCCCACATAGATTATGTGCATGTGACATAACCCACTACCTCTTACAACACATAATGTTGTGAATGCCTTCATGGATGGTGAGATAAAACCCACCAGAAATAGGAACTGGAGGTATCTATGGATCCTACAAGCCTGGATAAGTGATAGGGTAACAGACATTGTATCAGCATGATGTTTCAGTCATGTATGATATCTGATGCTGGCATGTGTGTCAGTACACTAACTGTGACCTATTTGGCAACAATATCCCATACATGGCCATTGTTAGGGGACAAAGACTACATATATGTTGCAAACATCCAGATATTCCATAGACATCTATAGAGATGACTGGCATGGCCTGTACAATGGTTTAGCATGATGCATGTGAGGCAGATGCCATTAACAAGCTATATAAAGTAATGCCATGGGGAGGTGGTAAACAGGTGTCGATGGTACATGCATCAAAATGGTATAAACCACACAGGATGTGATTCTCACCAAAACACACTTGCCAGTATTGAGATTAGAGCCCCTACCTATCTAGTTATTTCTACTATACTGTTATGCAGTTATCAGACATGCCACAGAGTTTATATGATATCACCTTGTCCCAAGGTACTTCTAAGGTGAATGACATCAGCAGACCTTGTAAAGTAGGGTGATGGGAAGTGTACAGGGTGGTACACAACTCAAAATGGTATAACCCACACACTATATGATTCTCACCCAAACAGACACACACACACACACACACACACACACACACACACACACACACACACACACACACACACACACACACACACACACTTACTTGCCCGTATTGAAATTAGAACTCCTGCCTATATAGTGATTTGTACTATAGTGCTACGCAGTTATCGCATGCACTACGGAGCTCACTAGGCTGACAACTGGCCAAAAGTGCTGATAAGGGGAATGACATCAGCAGGACTGATAAAGTAGGGAACTGGGTGGGAACCTTATCAAAATGCTTCTTCTTACAAACATACACATACTCACTTATACACCCACACACACATTTGCCAGATCAGAGAGTAGAACCCCCTGCCTATCTAGTAATTTGTACTACAGTGTTATATAGCTATTATACACACTACAGAGCTTACTAGGCTGACAACTGGCCAAAGGTGCTGATAAGGGGAATGACATCAGCATGACTGATAATGAAGGGCACTGGGTGGGAACCTTATCAAAACACTTCTTATTATAAACATACACACAAACCACACACACATTTACTGGATCTGAAAGTAGAACCCCTGCCTATAAAGTGATTTGTACTATAGTGTTACACAGTTATTGGATGGGTTACAGAGCTTACTGGGTTAACAACTGGCTAAAGGTGCTGATAAGGGGAATGACATCAGCAGGACCAATAAAATGGCGCACTGGGAAGTGTTGTGGGGGGGAATGGTCTAAAACTGTTTCACCTACAAACAAACACACACTCCCTCACTCTCGCACACACACACACACACACACACACACACACACACACACACACACACACACGCACACACATGCACACACACACACACACACACACACACGCACACACACACACACACACACACACACACACACACACACACACACACACACACACACACACACAGTTGCCAGTATTGGGATTAGAACCCCTAACTATCAAGTTATTTGTATTATATTGTTATTCATTTGTCGCAAGCAGTACAGAGCTTATAGGGGTGATAGGTGTACAATGGTACTTCTAAGGTGAATAACATTACCATATCTGGTATGTATGTGAAGTGTACTGAGTGGGAGCAGTCTCCTAATATTTATACGTACAGACACACACACACACACACACACACACACGCACACACACACGCATGCACGCATGCACACACGCACACACACACACACACACACACACACACACACACACACACACACACACACACACACACACACACACACACACACAGCTATTCTGATATTTTAAACCAAACCTCAGTACTATCACACAATGAGGCTCACCTTTTATGCTGGCATGTGCAACTGTTAATAACTGGTATGCCACTGTCCACCAAAGGGCATCACTGTATGCCTTTCAGGGTATCAGTGTTTGTGACTCACTCTGTGTGTGTCCCCCTCTCTCTCTCTGTATATATATATATATATATATATATATATATATATATATATATATATACAAAATCACTGTCTGTCTCTCACTTACCACATCTATGCGTGTGTATGCTTGACATATGTTATCTGTTGCCCATATATATGTCTGTGTATCTCATGCAACAGATCCAGATATATCACATTTGGGGCCACCTACAGCTAGCTGAGGGCAATCCTGTCTGATGTGTTCATGTGGGGACAGTTGAGGAGTACATAGCTGTCTATATTCACAGACATACATACACAATAAATTCATATAGTCCAATGTGGGTTCCAACATGTCCTGTAATTCTCTAAGTGTGGAGCATGCCTAGTGTGACCTTCTATAGTTACAGTGGGACTCCATTCCAGAGATAAGTGTACTGCGGTCCGGGCTTTTGTGTGCTACAGCTATACCTCTCAGGAGTACACAGGACATTCTTTAGGGTACTGGGTTTGTTTAGCAGACATGTTCTGATATATCTATAGCTTGACACCGCAATGTATTGTGTCATTACCTAGTGCCAGACATCCTCAGATCATCACAGTGCTTTACCAGAGGATTACTAGTTGTATGATGCATAGACCAATATTATGAGGCAGCTATGTACATTCTTGCCCAACAAGGCCAGTTGTGAGGTGTAGCTACAGCCAGTTGAGTGAAGATGCACTGTGTAAACAGTCCAGCTTGGTGATATACTGGCTGGGGATCTCCTGTTTCTGTGGTATCTTTCTCACCTGAGATGTCATTTCCTTGTGTGGCCATACCTCTCACCTGTACATTTTTTGGCAAATTGTCCAGGTGTTTGGCTAGAGGTTTCATCCTGTCTACGTAAACTTGTGTTTTTATGGCAAGTTAGTTACATATAATTGAAGAGTGATGTTACAAAATAATGACGGACATTACTGTTTCAGACTACATAACCTTCAGACAATTCCCATTCTGCAAATCCCTCACTCTACCAATTTTCTCAATATGTAAGGGCAATATTTACAACACATGCTTATCATTGTGCCTTTGTTCCACTTTTATTTCTGCCCTTGTCCAGACGTTTTGCTGTCAGAGGTTGGAAATTACGGGTGTGGGTACAGAGTGCATTCTGTGCAGGCATGTCTATTATATGTAAAAGCAAACATGAAAAAAAGAATTATTGAAAATAACCACTGGCAGCAGTACAAAAAAGCACTATATTCACAAAAGCCTTAGCACCAGAGCTACACAGCCTTCAAAAAGTCAATTATATGTGTAGTATATTCCACATACCACTGTGACTTCCAGGTATGTTAGTGACAGAGCAGTAGGTTTCAGTGACATGCATAATAGATGGCATTGCAGTTATCTGCACATGGCCCTGGCAAAGACAGCATTGTACCTAGGGCACTACAAGACAACTGCCAGGAGAACATGCTGGCCAGATCCTGACAGTATTAAACACAAATAACACATAACTCATTGACCCCTGCATATTGTGGACATGCAACATGTTTTCATGTGTATTGAGACAGCCCTGACAATGTGTCCTATGCTGCTATTTCCCTGCAAACATACATGTTACTGCATTTCTGTGGGTATATGGGGGGCAGCACACCTGTCAGTTGTACACATTTGTACAGACAGTGCTGATATTTGCTTTACATTTTGGTTCCATTCACCATACTATTGTGCCCTGTCTTGGGGACTAGAGGCATATCAGTAAAGACTACAGGTCAGATTGTAATGCCATACATTTAGGTTTCAGACTTCTTATCCTTCGTAGCCTTACTGCAACTGTGAGGCCTGCTGTGCTATCACTGTGCGAGTCTGTAGGGGTTAATTCAACATTGCCACCATTTGTGGGCCTCTGCCAGACATTTCTCTCTGGTTTTGTATAGCTGACTTGATGTGTAAGTCTGAGGGGTGGGTTTGGGACCCCCACACTGACATCTACGCCTGTGACCTATGACCCCCAGTGAGTTGTCTTCACACATATACTGCAGTGGGATTTGCCACCTTGGGGACTACTACATAGTGTGGGGAGGCCAGTATTGGGCAGATATTTCCTGTTGTCCCACATAGCTGTCAGTTGTGTGCTGCTATCCCAGTAGGCCACCCCATTCCCTTGCACGCATGCAACATTACCATAGATATGCTACCAAAACATACTAATCCATTCATTTATTGTTAAGAAAACTGACTTACTTTGTACCTGTGCAGTTGTGAGGACAGTGCTTGAGGGCCTCCTATGTTGGATGCACACAGTACACTGCCTATACATGGTAAGTTACAGGTAATGTGATGTGTGTGTCATCCATTTTACTGTGTGTGCGAGTCAGAGAGAGGTGTCAGTTCCTGGGGTCCCTATAGTATCAGTGTGTGTGCTATGCATTGCCTCTTTGTCAAGGCCTGAGCATACTTGGCATGCCTCCATCTGCCTACAGCAGCAGGCTCAGGGGCCTCCTCCTCTGAGCCCCTCTGTGCCTGTGGGGACCTTGGCAATGGTGGTGGGCTATGTGGCCCTTCCCCATGCTGTTCCTATTGCAGCTGTTTCTGTAGGATTATATTGTGTAGCATGGCACATACTTTGAACATGTGTGCATATGTGCCTGGACAGTACTGCAAGGCTCCACCAGATATGTCAAGGCAGCAGAACCATGACTTGAGCATCACAAACACATACTCTATAATGATCCTGGTTTGTGCATGTGCCTCATTATGGCATTCTTGTGTGGGTATGTCTGCATTTCTGATGGGTGTCATTATCCATGGCTCCAGTGCATATCCATCATCCCCCACCAGATGGCTATACAGGATGCCCCCACTGGCAAATACCTGGTACAGCTGTGATGAATGCCAGATGTGGGAGTCGTAATAGCTTCCAGGGCTGCCAGCACACACATTCATAATAATGCCCTGGGCATTGCACACAACCTGGTTGTCGATGGAGGGGAATACCTTGCGGTTTATGTAGACCCTACCCTGTTCACCAGGTGCTTTGATGTGGATGTGCATGCAGTCTATCGCACCCAGTACCTCCAGGTATTCTGCTACATGGTTGAAGAGATGTATATTACTGGTACTCTCCTCATGGGTGTCGGGGAAGTATATGTGCTCACTGGCATGTGGTAGCATGGCATCCAGGAACTGGTGGAGTATCCTGGATGCAGATGCCTGTGAGACTCCCATGATGTTCCCAGTAGGTCTTTGGAAAGTACCTATAGCTAGTATTCCTAAGGCCACACATATCTTGGTATCCACTGGGATGTGTTCCTCTCTGTTGGCTCTGGGTCTGAGTTGAGGCTGGCACAGCTCGATGACTTGCTGCAGTATGTCTCTGTCCACCCTGTAGCGCTCTATCTCCAGATCATGTAGACCCTGGTAAGTTACCCTGGGTATGAACACTCTTCTCCTCCTACTCAGTCTGTGACGGTTGTCAGCATTATCCTCCTCACTGCCCTTAGCCTCTAGCACATACTGATGGATCAAAGCAAAGGCAGCCCCTAACATTTTTCCAGATAAAATTTCCCCCAATGTGTACAACAATGGTGCAGAGTTCGTGGGAAAAAACAGACTGTAAGGTGTTTCTATAGTTTATACTGTTGTGCTGCAGACGCTGCCTGTATGACTGGCTGACTATGATGCATTTCACCTGCTAGCTATGTAATTTGTCCTTGATTACTTTTATTCTGCTATTTTACTTTTTTGCCTTTTTTTCCTTCCCAACCCTTTTAAGCCCTGAGGCACGCCGCGCAAACCTGTTGCCCAAATGTAAACAGCTGTTTTCAGGGGGTTTTATTTTGTTTGTTTGTTTGTTTTAGACCCAGTGTGTGCCACACAATCCCGTTTAGCTAATATAGACACTAAGAAATGTCCCTCCTTTGATGCGAACATGCTCTTAATTTCATGGAACAAGTCAATACAGCCTCAGACACACCACCTTGCTTAGCTGTGCCAAGCTAAGCTTATCTGGGGGCCATGGAGCTCCAACATGCTTACACCATGCATGACACACACCCTTTTCATGTCTGTTGCTCCTCCTGCTTACACAATCATGTTGGCACTTAGAATATTTTTGTGATTCAGTAAATTTCCCCTCATTTGCATACCCCACTGCCTTAGTCCATAGTTACTGCACTACCCCAGAGCCTTTCCCCATAACAACCACTGTTCCCTGGTATTGTTTTGATTCTAGACCATAATGGCAAAATGCAGATTTCTCTGAAAATTAAGTTTTCACATTTTTTTTTATTTTCGGCATGATCCCATTTGTGCGCAGCTGCCTTATTCTTAAATGGCTAAGATCGGCCAAAGAAAAAACTGAAACACTTTTCCATGCCAATGCCATATATTTGGCCATTGGTATGCCTAAAGATTATAATGCATGCTTTTATTTGATCTGTCATGCCTCCATTTTAATTTTTGCAGATTTGTATTTGGCTAGTAGCCAAATACATTTCTGCAACTAACACTATTCTTGCCCAGATGCCTGCCTGCTTGCTGAATTGCTAATTCACCTCATTTGCATGGTTCTCACCAGCAAATGAGATAATTAGCATTATGCGGTGGTGTCCATGCAGGAATAGTGTAAGCAGGCTCGTGCACTTCAGAACAGTAGTTTACTGGATCACTCGGCGGCCATATTCCATGCAGGAGTCACTGTACTGTTCCTGCATGGAAAAAAAGGCTTATTGAATCCCAGGGCAAGTGTATTTTGTCCTGATTTTTACCCTTTAATAGAAGCATTTTTACGGATGTCTGAGCATGAGTTATTACAGTATTATAATGATCCAGTAAATAACTGTAATAAGTTTTATAACCCTACATCTAGTGAATTTTCTGCTCTACAGGAGTTACAAGCTACTGAGGACATTACTATTTCCCCATCTGATAAAGGGGAAACTATAGTGAATTTCAACCATAAAGATTATATAAAAAAATATGACTTTAATGTTGTCAGATAGTAGTACTTACAGCATTACTAATCTGACAGAGATATAAAAAGTTATAAATAATATTTGATGTGAGTTATTTTACTGTTTGTCTTCCATGTATATTAGTAAGGAGATATATGACTTCTGTATTGCTGAGAAACCTTTAATGCCTCTCTTAAAGGGTTTGTGTAAAATCCATAAATCTTTAACTGACCCCCCCCCCTATAGACCATTTGTGGCAGGGCGAGGTTGGGCCACAGAGTCCATATCCATTTATTTAGAAAAAAACTTCACATCCTTTATTAATGAAGTCATCCACTATTTTAAAAGAATCACAGCATTTTCTTACCATGCTATATGATAAGTTACAGAAGGTGCTGTTGTGTGCTATAGATATGTTAGCTAATATGGATGCATGTTCGTTATTCACATGCATGCCAAATGATGTAGGCATCCAATATATGAGAGATTTTTCGCAAAGTCATAGTGATTTTGATAACAGACACATACAAACTATATGTATGTTGATAGATTTGGTGGTTACCAATAATGTATTTGTATTTGAAGGGAAATTTTACATTCAACCATATGGAGTGACAATGGGCACATGTGCCATCTCCTATGCCAACATTGTAATGGCACAATGGGAAGATACTGTGTTGTTGAATAATGTTACTTAGAGTATAAACTTGTTAAATTATAGTCATTTTATGGATGATATAGTTTTACCTGGAGAAGTTCCACAGAACTATTTGAGCAGTCTGTTTCTTTTTTAAATGAGCGTATCTCTTTCTTGAAGTTTACTACACGTACATCTCTTTATGAGATTGAGTTTTTAGTTGTCTATCTAACAAGAGAAGGGCATGTTCTGCACACTCAGGTTTATAGGAAAGAATGTAGGAAGAACAACCTTTTATCACCTTCTAGTATGCATCCTACATATGTATTCAAAAATATTTTGAAAGGACAGGCTCTACGTACTTCTAGACATACCGCCAAAGACAATACAATGTTTCAGCAAATAGCCTAATTAAAGAAAGAGTTTAGGGATAGAGGATATACTGAGGCTGAATGTGATGAACATTTACAAATGGCCAATAGGGAAAGGGAATGTAGAGGTAACCCTTATTTTTCAGAAGGGAATATGCCACTGGTTAACAGGATGGATGGTTATCACAAAAAAGAATGTAGATTATGTCTACCTTATACCTCTGACAATAAGAAAGTTATGAATATTATACATAAGAATTGCTATGCCCTAACAGCAAATAGCAAGTTGTGGGGACATATCCAAAAGTTACTTATAAAAATTTGAACTCATTAAAATGTAGACTTTGCCATAGAACTTGCATGGTAACTAGCAAAACTATTTCTGAGAGACAAGGAACATTTGGTTGCAGACATTGCCATTTTTGCAAGTATATTGCCAATAAGAATGTTTTTATACATCTTGATACTAATAAAGAATATATTTTTAGGCATTATGCTGATTGTTTGACTGCTAATGTTATATATTTAGCCCAATGTGTTCAAGGTTTTAAGTTCTATGTTGGCATGACTACCAAACCATTGAGGGATAGGATTAGGGAACATATATATTACAGCAACTTTGCAGACACCAGAACTGCTATCAACAAACATATTGTTGAACAAGGTACCATCCATAGATTTATATTTTTCATCATAGAGATCTTGCTAAGCACTATAAGACTGGGGCAAAGATTGAGCAAAAATGGATTGTTTTGCTACAAGATGACAAGGGCATGGTTTTAAATAAAGCTTTGTCACTCAAACCCTTTTTAAGGGACAGAAGGCTTAGTTACATTTGTTAATCTTGCCCCCCCCCCTTTTTTTTAATGCACTCTCTTTGCCTTAGCTGTTAGATATACATCTTTTTATACTAGTTATAGGTGTGTCTGTTTATATATATGCATATACTCCTAATACATTATTTATTTATTTATATATATTTATTCTCTTTTCTCTGTTATATATACACATATATGTTTTATGTTAGCAGTATTTAGCTATGATGTTTAGTTTTGTTTATATTTATTTTTATTTTTATATATTTTTTGTTTGTTTATGTATTTGTTTTTTAAACATCTTAGCAGACTGATGAGCGTTCATGTAGCAGTTCTGTTTTTTTATTGTAAATTTCATATAAGGTGTATACTTAGTTAACTATGTGGATCACAGGACTGTTTCAGCCTTTGTTGATACAGTTCTGCATTAAATTTTCCAAAACATCAGGATATTTGCAACAGCATGATGAGATGGTTTATGTTTGATGCATATTATACTGTTTAGATATCTGCAATATATGCTTTATTTATTATATCTGAAATCTATTATATAGGTTATGGTTGGAATATACTAAAATGTACTTATTTTGCTAAAGTGTTAGGTTATTTTAAATCACTTGGTTTCCACTAATTATTTAATTGGAGGGAAAAAAGGTTGCTAACAGTGATTGGTTTAACAGTGTTTAAAATGTTTAGGCTTGTGATAGAATTTTATGTCTGATGAAGTGTAGGAGTACTATGTGAAAGCGCTTACATGTTTTTTACTAAATAAATTGTTTGGTTTTATGCCATGTATGTCCTTTGCCTGCTTGGATTTCTTGCATTGGATAGACAGTTGTCCACATATCATGTGTGGTCACTGCTTAACATCTCACTTGCCTGATGTCATGAATTTTCCAACCATGAGGCCTAATGTATATTAAGGAACACATACTATTGGACTGGGTATCTGTAGCCCCATGTGGATGTTGCATCTGTCCAAATTGCCCACTATATTTCGTTGCATAACAGCAGCAGATCCATGCATATGAAACCAGAAGTAGATAAAAATCAGGCAGCAGCTGAATGTGCCAAAAAACAAAAGAAAGAATATAAGGTGAAGGATCAGATGAGAAGGCAAAAAATGTGGAAAAAGCATAAATATAGTTGCAAGTATAGAAAACATCTGGAAGAACCTCATGTTGAACATGAACAAACACAAGAATTGTTAAGTTGAGGTGAATTCAAACCAAGAGATGAAAGAATAATATTGGTGGCCCAAGATAGTGGGCTATGTACACACTGGTTTATAAAGTCCATTGAACATGTGGGAGAAACTGACAAATGTAGGTTTTGTAAAACCAAGTTGAAAACAGTTGCACACCTCGTTGCTGGTTGTGACATACCAATGGCAAAAGGACTGTATACTGAAAGGCATAATAATGTGGCGAGATTGTTGCACTGGGGATTGTGCAAACAGTACAGTATTGAAGTGACTGGAAAACACTGAAAACATGAGCCACAAAGCATCATAGCAAATGAATCACATGGGATCATCCATTACCAACAGTTCAAAAGATAGATGCTAGAAAACCGGATATAGTGGTCCATGAAAAGAAGACAAAAGTAGCATTGATTGTTGAAATTGCCACACCCAGTGACTACAATGTCTTGCATACAGAGAAACACAAAGTCAAAAAATATCAGGATCTGCAGGCAGAAATTAGAGCAATGTGGAAGAAAGATACCCAAACAGTTCCAATACTAGTAGAAGCAACTGGTCTTATAAAAAATAATTTACAGTCGTATTTAGATATGTTACCAAAACAACTCCATATGAACTGCAGAAGGAGTTATTGCTGGTCTCATTGCCAGTGCTGTGAAGAGCACTACTGGCTTAAATCAAAGATTGAAACAATACTAATTTCATGAACTTTAATCATACTTTAGCTTAGGAATGGGGTTCATTCCAGTCATGGTATTAGAAACCCAAAAAAACTTGGAGAAATTAAAAAAGCATGATACCATATAACATATATATTGGGTTAATAAAACCCAAACAGTCAGAAGTCTAATACAAGAAATGAACACAGTAATTAGGACTGTTTATAGTGATCCATGAGATATAACAGAAGTAAACAGGATATATTGCTGTGCAGTTAAACTAATAACTGATAAAGTTCTACCACAAGAACACAGGGTCATCAGGGAAAGGAAGGTGACTGGTGT
The DNA here is from genome assembly GCF_019279795.1 of Protopterus annectens. Taxonomy (NCBI): domain Eukaryota; kingdom Metazoa; phylum Chordata; order Ceratodontiformes; family Protopteridae; genus Protopterus; species Protopterus annectens. The sequence goes on from NC_056735.1 coordinate 901,750,561, forward strand.
CGAAACCATGGCCTTAAGCTTAATGCCAAAAAATGCATCATCATCCCCTTTGGGAAAAACTCAGTTCCCACTAATTACCACATTGATGGGAGCCCACTGAAGGTGTTATAAGAGATCTGGGGACACAGGTTGACAGCAACCTTTGCTTCGACCATCACATTACCACTGGGGTCAGAAAGTCCTTCTATGTGGCACATCTCATTACCAAGGGTTTTGCATCCAGGAAGAAAAAGGTCATCATCTCTCTCTTCTCTTCCCTCATTAGGCCAGTCATCAAGTATAATGCCCCATTTGGCATGTACCTCACTAGACACATGCAACAGCTGGAAAGGCCACAGAAGTACCTCACAAAGAGGATCCTAGGCTTTAAACACATGTCCTATACAGACAGACTTAAAAAACTCCAGCTATTCTCTGTCTCATATCGTCTACAAAGAGGCGATCTGTGCTTGACTTACAAAGTCATATCTGACCCAGCTCTGTTAGAAATGCTACATCTAAAAAAATCCCAATCCCTCTGCACCGCACATTCCGGATACCTCAACCTCATTACCACACTCAACAGAACATGCTGGAGGGACAGGTTTATACCCCCAGAGATTGCCCATGCTCTGGAATAGACTTCCCATACATGTCAAGCAGCGCACCTCACTGTCCTGCTTCAAGAGAAATCTTGATGAGTGGATGGGAAATAGAAAGTTCACCCCAGGGATCACTCGAGTGGCTCTACTTGATAGAGGCACTGGGAACTAACGTTGGGCAGCATGATGCCAGGGCACTTCTATGGGCTAGGCTTGTAAAGGCTCCAGGGCCATTAGCCTAGTACACACTTATGAACTTATGAACCTAAATGTGGAAAAAGCATAAATATAGTTGCAAGTATAGAAAACTTCTGGAAGAACCTCGTGTTGATCAGGAACGAACACAGGAATGGTTAAGGAGAGGTGAATTCAAACCAAGTGATGAAAGGTTAATATTGGTGGTGTAAAATAGTGGGCTGCGTACACGCTGGTTTACAAAATCTATTGAATATGTGGGAGAAACAGACAAAGGTAGGTTTTGTAAAACCAAACTGGAAACAGTTGCATGCCTCATTGCTGGTTACGACATTAATGGCAGAAGGACTGTATAGTGGAAGGCATAATAATGTTGCGAGACTGTTGCACTGGGGAATGTGCAAACATTATGGTACTGAAGTGGCCAAAAAACACTTAAAACATGAGCCACAAAGCATCATAGAAAATGAAGAAGTCTGCACCACATGGGATCATCCATTACCAGCAGTTCAAAAGGTAGATGCTAGAAAACCAGATATAGTGGTCCAAGAAAAGAATACAAGAATATCATTGATCATTGAAATTGCCACACCCAGTCACTACAGTGTCTTGCATACAGAGACACACAAAGTCAAAAAATATCAGGATTTGCAGGCAGAAATAAGAGCAATGTGGAAGAAAAATACCCAGAGAGTTCCAAAAGTAGTAGGAGCAATGGGTCTTATAAAAATAATTTGCAGTCGTATTTAGATATGTTACCAATACATGTAACTCCATACAAACTGCAGGAGTCATCACTGGGCACATTGCAGGTGCTGCAAAGAGCACTTTTAGCTGACATCAAAGACTGAAACAATACTAATTTCATGAACTTTAATCATACTTTGACTTAAGAATGGGGTCCATTCCCATCATGGTATTAGAAACCCAAAAGACTTGGAGAAATTAAAAAAGAATGATACCATATTATAATGAACTAAACCACTATAAACACAATAACAATTCCACACTGCACTGTGTGTCCTCAGTCCACAAAAAACAGGAGTCAGATTAGCAATTTCATTCTTTTACTATAGGAACTTCTTTAGAAACACACAATTTGAAAATCAGAACAGTTAAATACTGTCAAATCAATGACATCACACTCTAATTAAAACTTTACAAATTATTTAAAGCAATAGTAGTATAAAAAATAGTGAAAACCTCTTATTTAAAAAATTATAATGCACCAATATTAAAATAACATATTTTGTGTTATGTTATTTTTAATATTGGTGTATTATAATTTTTTAAATAAGTAATTTTCACTTTTTTTATACTACTATTGCTTTAAAACATTTGTAAAGTCTTAATTGGAGTGTGATGTCATAGGTTTAACAGTACTGAACTGTTCTGATTTTCAAATTGTGTGTTTTTGAAGAAGTTCCAATAGTAAAGGAATGAAAGCGCTAATCTGACTCCTGTTTTTTGTGGACCACGGACACACAGTGAGGTATGATACCATATTATAGTAATCCTTACAATTAGCATGTAGGTTAGAGACTTACCTTGAGAATGCAGCAGTTGACAGACCATACTTCAGAGCTGACTCTGTGTGATGCAAGCAGTACACAACCAATACATGGATAAGTACAGATTGTGTGGATTGCCTGTCATCAGCTACTTTAATATATATATATATGTATGTGAGTAAGAGTAAGGTCGCAGTCCCTAGGACCCTAGGTTGTCAATGAATGTGCTATGCATTTTCTCTTAGCCAATGCCAGGGGGTACTGGGCATGCCTATGTTTGCCTACAGGAACATCATCTGGGGGGTCCTCCAAGTCCTCCAGTGAGTGTGGCTGTTGTGATCTAGGCACAGGTGGGGGCTGTGTATCCATTCCTTGCTGCAGCTGTTTCCGCAGGATCATATCATGTAGCATGGCACATACTGTGAACATATGTGCACAAGTGGCTGGAGAGTAATGCAGGGCTCCAGCAGATATATCAAAGCACTAGAAGCATTACTTCAGCAGCCCAAACACATGCTCTATGATGTTCCTAGTTTGTTAGTGAGCCTCATTATGGCATTCTTCTGTGGCTGTGTATGGATTTCTAATGGGTGTCATCATCCATAGTTCCAGTGCGTAGCCCACATCTCCCACCAATGGCCATGTGGGATGTCCCCCCAGCAAACATCTGGTACAGCTGTGATGCATGCCAGATATGGGAGTTAACTGCCTGGGCTGCCAGCACACACATTCATGACTGCCCTGGGCATTGCACATGACCTGGTAGTTGATGGAGTGGTACCTCTTGTAGTTGACGTAGATTCTACCCTCCTCACCGGGTGGTGCCTTGATGTGTACATGAGGGCAATCTATGGCACCCAGTACCTCAGGGTAATGTGCTACATGGTAGAAGTGTTGTATATTGCTGAACCTCAACTTAGGGGTGAGGGCAAAATAAATGTGCTCACTGGCATGTGGTAGCATGCCATCCAGGAATTGCTGAAGTACCCTGGATGTTGATGCCTGTGAGACCACCATCATGTCCCCAGTTGGCTTTTGGAAGGTATACCTGTGGCTATTATCCTAAGGGCTACACATACCTTTGTTTCCACTGGGATGGGTTTCCCTCTGTTGGCTCTGTGTCTGAGTTGAGAGCGGCAGAGCTCAGTGAGTTCTTATAGTATTTCCCTGTCCACCCTGTAGCTCTTTACAATCTACAGCCCATGTAGCTCCTAGAAGGATACCCTGGGCCTGAACACTCTTCTCCTTCTCTGTCTAGGCCTGTTGTCATCAGCAGTAGTAGTACTTGACTTTATCATCTAACACATAATATTGTATCAGACCTGCAGCAGCCCCTAGCATTCTTTCAGTTAAAATTCCCAAGTCTGTACTCCAATGGTGCAGAGTGTGGAGAAAAATCAGATTGTAGGGTGTATGCGTACTTTACAGTGCTCCACTGTAGGTGCTGCCTGTGTGATTGGCTACCTATGATGCAGTGCACCTGCCTAGTATATCATTAACATAATTTAATGGCCCTAGTTTAAGTTAAACAAGGGTTAAAGCTATTTAATACATCATTGCCTTTTAGATACTCTCATCAATGCAGCACACCATGCAAACATGTGCCCTGTAAGTAAACAAAGCGTACCATGCAGAAACACACACTCTGTAGATAAACAATGCTTAGAAGACAGTGCACATCCCCCCACACACACTTCCATGCTCATCATGATGGCATTCCACACAAACAAGCACAGCTAAACTACAATCAACTTAGTAGTTATTGGAAGCACCCTCTCCTGATGTCAGCTACCTCCTGTATGGACACCAACATGGTTCTCTGCCTACACGGAGGGATATGTGGACACGATTACCTCATTACGCTATTCAGTAACTCCACCTCATTTGCATAGAGATGTGTGCTCACAACCTGTAAACTACACACTTCCAAGCCATACCACGTTTGCAACAGCACCAATGCACCATTGTAGATACTCCACACAGGGTCCAGTAATATATTTCTGTCTCATAATATTAATTTTATTTCCACATTTTTATTTTTTTTATTTTTTTAAGGCATGTTTGTGCACTGCGGTGTGCTGCGCAAACATGTCCAGATTATTAAAATATATATTTTAACATATTTTCTGTAACTTTTGAGACATGCAGAGGATATTTTTGCTCATATCTGTGTGTGGTATGCCATTTCTCTACATCTGTCTACATTTTACAGCCCCTTTTGTCTGTCTACATTCCTGTACACAGAATTTTTCTGTTTACACTACAGACACTGACACAGGGCCTGCAGGCCTGCCTATCTGCTTGCTGGATCACTCTACCCGCCTCATTTACATGAGATTTACCTGCTTATGAGGTGACTTGCATGCCACAGAATCTTGTTGGCACATGCATGCATGTTGCCCAGCAGTGCTTACTGGATCGCAAACCTGCTTACTTTCATGCAAGCAGTGTGGCACAATGCCTACATGGTAAAAAAGACCATGTAGCCTTTATTAAATTCCCCCTATAATCTTCCCTGCTGTAGTGTGCAAATCACTTTATTTACAGACTAACCTGCACTAGCAGTTGGATACAAGTGCTTCAGGGGAAACACGCAGTAGTTGTGTGTCACACGCTTCCAGAATGAAAGAATAAAAATGGAGAAAAAGATACAAAGTTAAGGGAACTTGAACCCACACCCATTATCACTTGGGGGTTACAAAACATATCATTTACAGTCTGAACTACAGCAGCCATGAGACAAAAAAAAAACAATTAGGGGAAACACACAGAAATTGAGTGTCACACACTTGCAGAATAGGAGAATAAAAGCATACATCCTTGTGGAGACTTGGAACCACAACCTTCCCCACTTGTGCACAAAATCCATAATTTACAGGCTGATCTACAGCAACAGCAAAACAGGATGCTTCATGGAAACACATAGCATAGTCAGCAATGACTCTTCAGGACAACACCTTTGATGTCTAATCCATTATCCACAGACATAGCTGACATTAGAATACTTTGCAAGGGGAAGTCTTCAGATCTTGACAGCTGTATTCTATATTGTTAATGCCAACTGCTTTACAATTACATTCAACTCATGTCTGCAGCTTTTGTTGTTCAAGCACAATATATTTAGAGTTATTTAGAGTATGATTGCTATTTGATGAGCAATGCCAGTGCTTGACATTTGCACGTGGGCATCAGTGTTGCTCTACATGTCCTACTGCACAAAGTACAATCACAAAAGGTAAGTGATTTGGAAGCATGTGTGAGGTGTGCTGACTTTTGACAAGATTAAATAGTGAAAATAGGAGTATAGGAAAGGGAAGGAAAGGAGAAGCAAACAGAGTATAGAATAGAAGGTGAGCAACTAAGGAGTGAGCACAGTGGAGTTGGGAACAGTAGAGTAATTTCTTTCTTTTTTTTATGTGACAGGTGAATCTTTTTATGCATAAAATGAAGGTAAGTTGGGAAAGGAAATAAGGGAAGTAAGTAGTTAGGTAGCAGGGAAAGACAAGCACAACTGGCAAAGACTGTGGTAACACACAGAGGAAGGGGGAACCCAGTGGAGAAGGAGACGTCATATAAATATAGGAATGACAACACTGAAGGGAGGCTTGAATAACCAACAGGGGTTGGCATGGATACAAAAGGGAGGGGAATACCAGTATGAAGGATAGGATGAGATGTCCACAACAACAGTCTGTGCCATTTGTGACCCTGCGGAGAATATTCACTATCCTAAATCCTATATCCACAGGTTTTATCTCAGATGGTGCAGACAGTGCTGGACAGGAACACGACTCAATAAGTTGCTGGAGAAGGTTCTCCATTTGGCCATTTTTGGCAACAGCCTCCTATAATATGTTCATAGAGTCATAATGAGTCAGTAATAGGCTGTTGATCCAGTGGGCTATTGATCACCTAGTTAAATACCCCTTATTGCAGGTACCCAGTGACATGACTAAAGTCTCCCTCACAATGTCTGACAGCTTGAATGGATGAGAAAGCTATCCCCTCCATTGGCTCTGTTACCAGTGTGCACAGCAGGTCAAATATCCATATTCAGGGCTACCAGAAGCAGGTGGTACATGTAGGCAAGAAGAGTAGGGTCACCTGTGGCAGTCTTTGAGCCAAATATCTCGTGTATCTCTGCTGGTGGTGGTGATGCTACAGCTGCCACCTGTGGGGGACCAGAACGCCTTGTTAGAAAGATAGGTGCAGGTCAGGATGTTGCTGCTGCTGCATATAATGGTCAAATAACTGAAGAAAAACAAAATAATAAGCAAAGTAAATTCATATAACGGAAAAGATAGCAAGAAAGATAATGGGAGAGAAAATTTCAAATACAGTGAAAAAATATAAGTAATATTTACTTGTACTACGATTGAATTATACCTAATAAACCTAAATTAATAAAAAACATCACTTCCCAAGTGAATATGTCTGTTACCATAGACTGGTGGTGGTGGGGGTCAGGGGGTCTTAACTCCTTGACAACAGAGCATAGTATGTAGTCCAAGATACACTGCACTAATGATATATCTAAGGCAAATGTAGTTATACAAAGAAAGACACTGCTCAGACATACCTTTAATTTGTAAGTTATTGCCCATGACACAGTGGCCAACTCATCCAAAAATGCTGCTCAACCACATTTCCCACATCTACTGCTTTAGGTAGTATAACAAGATGGAAACCTCAATTGCAACATTATGACAACACAAACTGGGGACTGAACCCAAAGGCATCCTTACAGTCTGCAGCTGTCTATTCACTTCAAAGTCTTTACATCTTCAAGGGCTGTTTAGAGAAACCAAGCTCTATGTAAAATTTAAGGATGGCATGCAGAGACAAGTTATATCAGGATTGTGGTAACTTATGTCATTGTAATGACAACAGCAATGTTCCACTATGCTTGTGATGCCAGTGGCATGGCTGACAGCCTTGGGTAAACTATTCTTAGCAAGAGTCTTATACTGAAGGCCTTAATGGCCATACTACAGTAGCCTCTAGCTGTCATTTTTTATTTATTTTATTTTTTATTTTATTATTTGTTGACTGGGTTAGTCCTACTAGGCCTCTAGCCTTTTTTCAGAGGAGACCTGAGATGGTATTTATACTACTACGGGAAATTTGGCCAGGGCATCAAGGAATTCCTTCTACTCTTTTTGATATATTACATGGGATTTTTTACATCTACTGGTGCTACTACTAAGTCAAACAGATGCAGCCTTAGTTTAGTATCTCTTCTGAAGGAAGGCCCCCATTATGCTGCACTGCAGTGTCAGCACTTGCTCTACCTGGAGTGGGAATAGACCCTACAGACTTCTGCACCAAAAGCAAGTGTGCTGCCTGTTGCACCACTAACACTGCAGGTAATGCTGATGGAGTAAGTAGAGAAAGATTTTTGACTCCAACATATACTACCTTAAAACTCTAAAAGAAGCACTACCCTTTCCTTCTCTTACCATAATGACTCACCTTGAAGAATCTATGGGAAATGGCAGAAAATTGGTGCCTAAAGCAAGTCTTTCATATCTCATCTGCTACACACTAACGAGCATCAATGGAATCCTCATTTATGAGATAGATAATGGCCTAGAATTGTATAGGTACTGTTTTATTTTGGTTCTCAGTGATACTTTAAGATATAAAAAGTGGCAATGCTTTATCCTAGTGTGTGTTGTTGAGGAATCAGGCACTGCAGTGAATCCATTTATAGATAGTTAGATTTGGAATTGTAAATCTCTCCCCTGGAGAAATATCAGGGATTGTGCATGCTCAGTGCTACCCACAGCAACCCATGCATGTGCACAGCAGCAAGGAGACGAGCATGATTGTCTCTGTATAAGTTGAATGATTCAGAAACAGTAATGAGTTGAGCCCTAATTAGCATAATTATTGTGTCCAGCCAGGTGAATCTGTATGATGTAAACACATTGGTAGACAGACAGCCTTGTCGCAAAATGGAAGAAACTGTACTGCACACAGATAAAACAAGCAATAACAAACTCTCACCAAAGCTAGGTATATCCAATAGAGTAAAACAATACCTCACAGATAATGCCAGAGTTATTGCTCCCTCCCTTCTCATCCCTGCACTACCTTACGCTGCTTATATCCCTGCACTACTGTACACTGCTCCCCTCCCTGCACTACCTTATGCTGCTTCCATCCCTGCACTACCTTACACTGCTCCCATCCCTGCACTACCATACACTGCTCCCCTCCCTGCACTACCTTACGTTGCTTCCATCCCTGCACTACCTTACACTGCTCCCTTCCCTGCACTACCATACACTGCTACTCTCCCTGCACTACCTTGCGCTGCTTCCATCCCTGTACTACCTTACACTGCTCCCATCCCTGCACTACCATACACTGCTCCCCTCCCTGCACTACCTTACGCTGCTCCCATCCCTGCACTACCTTACACTGCTCCCATCCCTGCACTACCTTACGCCGCTTCCATCCCTGCACTACCTTACACTGCTCCCATCCCTGCACTACCATACAGTGCTCCCCTCCCTGCACTACCTTACGCTGCTTCCATCCGTGCACTACCTTACACTGCTCCCATCCCTGCACTGCCTTACACTGCTCCCATCCCTGCACTACCATACACTGCTCCCCTCCCTGCACTACCTTACATTGCTTCCATCCCTACACTACCTTACACTGCTCCCATCCCTGCACTACCTTACACTGCATCCCTCCCTCGACTACCTTACGCTACTTCCATCCCTGCACTACCTTACACTGCTCCCATCCCTGCACTTCCTTACGCTGCTTCCATCCCTGCACTACCTTACACTGCTCCCATCCCTGCACTACCATACACTGCTCCCCTCCCTGCACTACCTTACACTGCTCCCATCCCTGCACTACCTTACACTGCTCCCATCCCTGCACTACCTTACGCTGCTTCCATCCCTGCACTACCTTACACTGCTCCCATCCCTGCACTACCTTACACTGCTTCCCTCCCTCCACTACCTTACGCTGCATCCATCCCTGCACTACCTTACACTGCTCCCATCCCTGCACTACCTTACGCTGCTTCCATCCCTGCACTACCTTACACTGCTCCCATCCCTGCACTACCATACACTGCTCCCCTCCCTGCACTACCTTACGCTGCTTCCATCCCTGCACTACCTTACACTGCTCCCATCCCTGCACTACCATACACTGCTCCCCTCCCTGCACTACCTTACACTGCTCCCATCCCTGCACTACCTTACGCTGCTTCCATCCCTGCACTACCTTACACTGCTCCCATCCCTGCACTACCTTACGCTGCTTCCATCCCTGCACTACCTTACACTGCTCCCATCCCTGCACTACCATACACTGCTCCCCTCCCTGCACTACCTTACGCTGCTTCCATCCCTGCACTACCTTACACTGCTCACATCCCTGCACTACCTTACGCTGCTTCCATCCCTGCACTACTATACACTGCTCCCATCCCTGCACTACCATACACTGCTCCCCTCCCTGCACTACCTTACGCTGCTTCCATCCCTGCACTACCTTACACTGCTCCCATCCCTGCACTGCCTTACGCTGCTCCCATCCCTGCACTACCATACACTGCTCCCTTCCCTGCACTACCTTACACTGCTTCCCTCCCTCCACTACCTTACGCTGTTTCCATCCCTGCACTACCTTACACTGCTCCCATCCCAACACTGCCTTACACTTCTCCCATCCCTTCACTACCTTACACTGCTCCCATCCCTGCACTACCTTACACTGCTTCCCTCCCTCCACTACCTTATGCTGCTTCCATCCCTGCACTACCTTACACTGCTCCCATCCCTGCACTGCTTCCATCCCTGCACTACCTTACACTGCTCACATCCCTGCACAACCTTACATTGCTTCCATCCCTACACTACCTTACACTGCTCCCATCCCTGCACTACAGCACATTTCTCCCATCACTTCATCACTTCACTACCTTACACTGCTCCCATCCCTGCACTACCATCCCTGCACTACCATACACTGCTCCCCTCCCTGCACTACCTTACATTGCTTCCATCCCTACACTACCTTACACTGCTCCCATCCCTGAACTACCGTACACTTCTCCAATCCCTTCATTACCTTACACTGCTCCCATCCTTGCACTACCTTACACTGGTCCCCTCCCTGCACTACCTTACGCTGCTTCCATCCCTGTACTACCTTACATTGCTCCCATCCCTCCAAAGACTTACACTGCTCCCAACCCTGCACTACCATACACTGCTCCCTTTCCTGCACTACCTTACACTACACCCATCCCTGCACTACCTTATGCTGCTTCCGTCCCTGCGCTACCTTACACTGCTCCCATCCCTGCACTACCATACACTGCTCCCTTCCCTGCACTACCTTACATTGCTTCCATCCCTACACTACCTTACACTGCTCCCATCCCTGCACTACTGTACACTTCTCCCATCCGTTCACTACCTTACACTGCTCCCATCCCTGCACTATCTTACACTGCTTCCCTCCCTCCACTACCTTACGCTGCTTCCATCCCTGCACTACCTTACACTGCTCCCATCCCAGCACTGCCTTACACTTCTCCCATCCCTTCACTACCTTGCACTGCTCCCATCCCTGCACAACCTTACACTGCTTCCCTCCCTCCACTACCTTACTCTGCTTCCAACCCTGCACTACCTTACACTGCTCCCATCCCTGCACTACCTTACACTGCTCCCATCCCTGCACTACCTTACATTGCTTCCATCCCTACACTACCTTACACTGCTCCCATCCCTGCACTACCGTACATTTCTCCCATCACTTCACTACCTTACCCTGCTCCCATCCCTGCACTACCATACACTGCTCCCCTCCCTGCACTACCTTACATTGCTTCAATCCCTACACTACCTTATAATGCTCCCATCCCTGCACTACCCTACACTTCTCCCATCCCTTCACTACCTTACACTGCTCCCATCCTTGCACTACCTTACACTGGTCCCCTCCCTGCACTACCTTACACTGCTTCCATCCCTGTACTACCTTACATTGCTCCCATCCCTCCAAAGACTTACACTGCTCCCATCCCTGCACTACCATACACTGCTCCCTTCCCTGCACTACTTTACACTGCTCCCATCCCTGCACTACCTTATGCTGCTTCTGTCCCTGCACTACCTTACACTGCTCCCGTCCCTGCACTACCTTGCATGTCTCCCATCCCTTCACTACCTTACACTGCTCCCATCCCTGGGCTACCTTACGCTGCTTCCATCCCTGCACTACCTTACACTGCTCCCATCCCTGCACTACCTTACACAGCTCCCAAACCTGCACTGCCTTACACTGCTCCCATCCCTGCACTACCATACACTGCTCCCTTCCCTGCACTACCTTACATTGCTTCCATCCCTACACTACCTTACACTGCTCCCATCCCTGCACTACTGTACACTTCTCCCATCCCTTCACTACCTTACACTGCTCCCATCCCTGCACTACCTTACACTGCTTCACTCCCTCCACTACCTTATGCTGCTTCCATCCCTTCACTACCTTACACTGCTCCCATCCGTGCACTACCTTACACTGCTCCCATCCCTGGGTTACCTTATGCTGCTTCCATCCCTGCACCAGCTTACACTGCTCCCATCCCTGCACTACCTTACACTGCTCCCATCCCTGCACTACCGTACACAGCTCCCATCCCTGCACTACCTTATGCTGCTTCCGTCCCTGCACTACTTTACACTGCTCTCATCCCTGCACTACCGTACACTTCTCCCATCCCTTCACTACCTTATACTGCTCCCATCCCTGCACTACTTTACACAGCTCCCATCCATGGGGGACCTTACACTGCTCCCATCCCTTCACTACCTTACACTGCTCCCATCCCTGCACTAACTTACATTGCTCTTATCTTGATTAACCTACAATCCACTCAACTTTCACACTTGGAACGGTGCTATAGTTCTGTGGCAAAATGTGGTGGCTGTTATCACTGTAGGATACATTGTTGTATGGCCTTAAGAAACTTCAGTGGTTAGAGGTAAATCATTATCTGACACTTTCTCATCTAGTCTCTTCCCACAAACTCCTTTATTATCCAGCCAAATGCCCTAGTTTGAAAAATATTCTCCAACTTTATATCCCTAGTACACAACTGAGATCCAGTGACAAAATGTGATTAACTGTTACAAAAGCTAACATCTCAGCTGATGACCCTTTCTACTCTTAATGAAAACACCAAGTCACCATCCAATTCTCTCCAAACGAAAAACACAGCAAAATTCCAAAGCAGACAGGAACACTGGAACACAAAGATGGTGAAAAAACCTTCTTTAATAACAAGTCCTGGTACCTCGGTTATTCGCCTTCAGTGGAACAATTCACCATACAAAAACCATCTCCTTATATATTCATTAAATCAATCAACCCATTAATCAATTATGGTGAATAAATCATAATTTAAAGTGCAATGACTTCATTTAAAGCTTACATTATATTTAAATAAGTTTTTTATGTTCAAAATACATCGACACATCATGTACACCGATAAAAAAGGAATTCAAAATGCAATAAACTTCATACATTTATGATTTCATAAATGTGCATGAATCATGTTTTATTACTTAATAAATAAGTACATTAATCTTCATGTATGTAGCAATAAATGGCATAATAAGAATAAAACCATCATAGTGAAACACCACTATCTAAATTCATGCCCCTAGGATATAATGTATGAAAATTAACTATCATTCTGTATTCTAGTTTATTCAATTCTCTTTTGAAATTTCCAGCAACAAAATGTGGTCTAGCCAACATGCTAACAATAAATCCACTAGAGCTACCATTATGTGCATTGACAAAATGTAAAGCCACTGGACTGTCAATGTTCCTCCTCCATATATTCCCCAAATGCTCTAAAATGCGGATTTTAACTTTCCTCATAGTTTGACCTATATACCAAAGGGGCTTATCACAATCACAACCTAAAATATAGATCACCCCTTGTGAATGACAATCAAACTTCTCAAAGGCTTGATACATTTTTCCATTAATTTTATCTCCATGCAAATTTCTGGCCCTATTGCATACAGAGCAATGTCCACAGCATTGCATGCCTACACTCATTGAGTCCATAGGATACTCTAACTTCCTGGTAAGCAATTCCTTCAAATTGTTATACCTACAATAAGAAAAGGTAATGTGTCTTGGAAACAACTGACCAACAGACATATCATCAGCAACTATGTGCCAAAATTGTTTAACAACTTTCTCCTACACCTATGAAAAATCCGAAAATCTAGATACAAAAAATATTCTATCCATTTCATGTGAAACAGAAAATGTCTGTGACAACTCTTTCTCCTTTTATTACCTCCCCCACATAACCTGTTCTTAATCCCAGACAACACCATCTCCTAGTATCATCTGGAAGATAATCTTACCTGAACCTCATTAAGGGCATTCACCCAAAATTTTGGATCAGAAGTATTCCTAAGAATTCTCTTGAATTTACCCTCTGGCAATGCCCTAATCAAATGTGGAGGATGCATGCTACTTCTTCTTCTTTCGGCTTTTCCCAGTTAGGGGTCACCACGGCGAATCACATGTCCGCTCATGATTGGCAGTGGAGTTTTACAGTGTTGGGTTGCCAGCCCGGCGCCCAACCTTCCGCAGAAGGCACACACACACACGCACTCACACATAGGGCCAATTTAGAGTGTCCAATCCACCTGCAGCATGTCTTAGGGATGTGGGAGGAAACCGGAGCACACGAAGGAAACCCATGCGACCACAGGGAGGACACGCAGACTCCACACAGAAGGCACCCCAGCTGAGGATTGAACCGGAAAACCTCTTGCTGTGAGGTGACAATACTAACCACTGGAGGATGCATGCTACTGGCATGCAAAAAATTATTCACAGAGGTGGGCTTCCTTTAAGGTCTGTGTTGCACCCTCTTGTGTTCTCCAATATAAAATTTCACATCCAAAAAAGATATCTTTTTAGTTGAATATTCACAGACAAAACTTAACCCATGTGCATTTTGGTTGATGTCCTGTAAAAATTTCCTGAACAAAGATGGACTAACCTTGCAAACAAAAATAAGGTTGTCAATGTATCATTTATAAAAAAACAACATTGTTAATGAAGAATGCATTCTGAAGCATGAATTCCTTCTCAAATTCTCCCATGTATATCATTGCGTATGTGGGGGCAAAAGCCACCCCCATCACTGTACCTTTATTTTGGAGATAAAACTCCTTCTTCCACACAAAATAATGTGTGAGACTATATTCTAACAGGGACAATAAGAAAGTGGTACGAGGGCCCTCACCCATCATCTTTTTCATAGCCTCCAAGCCGCAACGCTTGTTAATATTAGTATATAAAAATGAAATATCTACTGTGGCCCAATAAAATTCTGTGTCCCACATCATACCACGCAGTGCATTACAAACATCTTCAGTATTTTTGACATGAGAAGGTACCTTAAGCAAATAACATTTGAAGTGAAAATCCAAAAATGTATTCACTTTCTCTATATAAGAACCCACCCCTGAGATGATGGGTCTCCCTGGTGGGTTATCCATACTCTTATGGATTTTAGGAATTGCATATATATGGGGATGCCTTGGTTCCTTTACTAAAAGTTTTTTAACATCACTACTCACCAAAAACCCAAGCCTCTCTCCCTTCTCTAGCAATTCACAAAGTTTGTCATTATATTGTTCAAACGGGTTATGAGTTAACTTCCTATAAACATTTTCTTTTAACAAATCTTCAACTATGTTGTCTTATTTTGCAATATCCATGACAACTCAATTCCCTCCTTTATCTGCTGGTCTCACAACCACTTTATCTAACCCAGTTCTAAATTCTTTAGAGCAAGCCATTCACTTTTTGAAAGATTGAATGCCCTATTATCTCTAAAAAAGCACTGTATTCTCATTCAATGCTGGCACATACCACATGCTCAAACACATTAATGGCTGTTGAACATTTAGGAGGCATAAAAGTGCTGTCAGTGGGAAAATAAGGTACAACAATACGTGCATAACCCGCCCCAAACATTCCCTCACCTGGGATATTCCCTTCATCACATTCATTTTCAAAAACCATGTCTTCATCAACATCATAAATGCTTAAGTTTAATAATTCATCATCTTCAGTGACATTTAATACTTCATAACATAATTTTAAATTTTGTTCTGAGAAATACCCCTTTAAATTAAGTTTGCAAACAAACTTCCTAATATCCAAAATGACATCCGCTAACATAGGTGATTTAGTAGGTATAAATTTAGTACCTTTGCGTTAGACATTGCACATGTCCTCAGACAGTGAATCATTAGAAAGATTAATCACGTTTAAATCATCATTGCGCAAAGGACAAGAAACCACAATATCACTAACTAATTCATTAACAACATCTGCATCAATGTCCATAACATTCAAATTATTGTCCAACTCATTGTCCAGTGCATTGTCATAAGCACAAACTAACCCCAATGGAGGGGAAACAGTAAATGTTCTTACTTCTGATTCTTGTGATAAAAAGATGACTTCCCCTCATTCTTCCGAGAATGAGTTTGCATATGCGAGTTCGTCTTGCTGGTGCCTTGACCATTTTTTCCAGTCTCCACCCTCTCAGGCGAACTTTCCATGGTGATATCTTCAAAAGATACGCTCTTCCGATTGCCACTAGTTTCCATAGATTCATAGATTAGTACTAAGCTAACTGCCCTTGCGAGCCATTTTAAGCTTAGCCAATTATCCTTTTGGGAGACTCAAACCCTGCACCTTGTGTTTGTAAGGCAAGCACCTTAATCATTAGGCCACCCTCCCAACCCATCCATTGAAGAACAAGATGAACCATCCTCACTCCTGGGCATGTGCATCTTAGATTTTTGATGATAAGGATGCCCCTTACGTTGCCAAGTATACACTTCATTTTTTTTTCAAAGTCCCTCACATCTCTATTGAGTTTTTGTTTTTTCCTCCCTAAAACATCATTCTCAACTTTATTAATCTTGTCATTTATATTTTTAAATGTACCTTGAAAAACAGTAGGAGGAGTTTTATTCATAAGTTCTTCCTGCAACTGAACAATCTCCCTCTGTAACTTGTCAACAGTTCTGTTAGTCCTTTTAATCAAGATCTTGAGCCAGTTTAAGGTGCATTCCTGTGCGACCTGCCTCCATTCCCGAAGCGAGTCATCATCACCAAAACCTCCAGCGGGCAACCTATCAATGTGCAGCCCCCTCAGAGTGATGTTCATGGAAACATACTTTTCAAGCAATTTGGAGTCATAAAAAAACATCACCTCCTTCGACATCAAATGTTCTAACCGAACGAAATCCTCTGAATGCAAGTCAGTCACTTTAGCAGACCACAAATCCAATGCAGCAAATTTACGTTCCCTCTCTTTCACAAATTCAGTGAACAAAATGTTTTCACCAACATTGTTTCCTTCTGCATTGACGGGATTCATAATGAAAACACCAAGTCACCATCCAACTCTCTCCAAACAAAAAACACAGCAAAATTCCAAAGCAGACAGGAACACTGGAACAACCTTCTTTAATAACAAGTCCTGGTACCTCGGCTATTCGCCTTCAGTGGAACAATTCACTATACAAAAACCATCTCCTTATATATTCATTAATCTTCACCATCTTTGTGTTCCAGTGTTCCTGTCTGCTTTGGAATTTTCCTTTGTACTCTTCCCTGACCAAAATTTGGAACTCCCTTCTTCTCACTCTGAGAAGTAAAGTAAGCACCAACTCTTTTAAAGCACAAACAAGAGAATACATAAAAGCTACATGTCTATAAATGCACAACCCCTGCATGATAAATGTCCTACCCTTTTCTTTCTCGTTTTCCTTCCATGCACTATTCTTTTCAAGCACTACATCCTCAGTTATTGGTCCAAATGTTCCTGCTTATCCTTTGCCTCTCCTATTTCTTTTTTCTACCTATCCAAAACATTATTTTTCAACTCTTAATACTAATACTCATTTTTCTCTTTTTCTCTACTACAAAGTTTATTTCCAAATATATTTCATTGCTCTTTACATGATGTTATTATTTAGTGATACTCTGTTTAAATATTGTATAGTTGTTGATTACTCCCATACCTCTGTTTACTATGTTATTTCTGTAATGCTGTAATTATTCTGGAGCTTTTCTCCCCAGTCCTCAGCTGAAAAGGGGTAGCTTTCTGTAGAGTTTGCCCACCCTGGTAAACAAATGCAATAAATAAATATGTTTTATTTATTTATTTTACATTTGTTGAGTGGGAAAGTCCAACTGGATGCATGTCCATTTTCAGCAGAGGCCTGGGGGAGAAAAGCCCCACAGTTAAATTTTAAGCAAAATATAAGGTGCATACAGAAGCATTCAAATTTACATAGTACCAAACTATTGACTAGTGACATAGCATTGAAGCTTAAGAATTAACATATTTATATAGACTGAACGCATCTTTTACAGTTTTAGGTTGAGACATTACATAATGGTGAACATTGTTAGTAGGGGTTGTATTTTTTGCTTTATACAGTTGACTTGCAAGCAAGTTACCCTTAGTAGGGAATATAGCAACAAAGAGAGCAAATATTAGACACAGCAGGGAGTACAGTAGCAGGAGAAGAGACAGAGATGGGAAATTGGATAACAGGTTAAGTAAGAAAAGCAGGAGAAATAAGTAGCTTAAGTATAGAGTAAGAGTAGAGGTGTAAAGAGAAAAGTGTAGTGGATAGATAACAGAGTGTCCTAGCAGTGACATATGGGTACTGACTAAGGGGTTAGAATTAGAGGTGGAACTGGAGGAAAGCTAGAGAAGTTGCATTCTTTTGATGATGAAGCTGAAATCAGAGGGCAAGAGTAAGGGGAGAGGGGGGGGGGGTCAGCCAGGTGGGGAATATGTGCATATCCATGTGTGCTTCAGGTGTTCTTTTAGGAGTCTTTTAAATGTAATATTTGAGCCTGCTGAGGTAATAGCAGTATGTAGGGTGTTCCAAATTTTGCCTATGTAGTTAGGGAAGAGGGAGTCCCCTGCTGTGTTGTTGGTCTTGGTGACCTTGATTAATTTTTTTTGTTTCTATAGCAAAGTTGTCTAGTTTTAGCTTGTAGTTCTAGTAGACTGGCCAGAGCTATAGTTTTGTCTGGGAGTAGTAGGAAATTATGGGCAAAGGAAAGTTGATGATAATTTAGGAGATTAGGGAACTCAAGCCAGCCAAGTTGTTTTAGTGAATGGCAGTGGTGGGTTTGGTAAAGGGCACCGGTAGCAAATTTTGCAATTTTATTGCAACAGCTGTTGAGTTTGACAATTTCAATTTTGGGTTTTGAAGATAAAAAAGATGAATAACCAAAGAATTGATAAAGCAAACCTACAGGATTTCTTTTATCAGGTAAGTGGTACTTTTTTGCAAGTATATTTTTTCCAATTGTGGCTGTTTTTCATTTCTATGGAACTTGTGGACATAATAAGACATAGATTTGTCAGTTATTATTAAGGCACTGCTTGAGCTGAAGGATTGTTAATTATAATGTTTAATGCATCTATCAGCTCATATGCTGAGCACAGGTCAGATCCTTTTGTTGGATTTCTGATACCACTTTCAGTAAATAATTGTGTCTGTTGTATACATTACACATATGTCAGATGTAAAACTGTTTTAAGCCTTCAGAAAAACAGTCATGTCACCTTGGTCACGTACAATGTTATATTATAGGTAATGTTCAGTGAGGGACATTTACTCACTACGCATATGTGCCTGACTTTAATGAAAGTGTTACTACAGAAACATTTCTATCAGTTACACAAACAGCATGTCTGGGGGAGGGGGGGTGTATGGATTTGGCATGGCCCCTCAGGAGCCAGACTGCTAATTCAGCTGTTTTACATACTTACAGAACAATACAGAGAAATCAACCGCTAAGCCAAAGTTTAACAATATAGATAATGAGGTGCTACTCCAGGTCCTCTATCTCTATGTGTGATGGTTTTTAGGCCTGCATACATCTGGTGAAGCCTACCAGGCCTATGCTTGGGATGATGTTGTGACAGACACCAAAGCAATTGGTGGCCAAACTGCAGTTATGACATGGTGCACAGTAGGGCCAGAGACCGCATGTATACTTCCCAACAAAGAGCTGAACTCTAGACACAGGAAGGTGGGCAATGAATGGAGAGGTGTTAAATGTACCACCTTTCATGATGACACAAGAGTTACAGCCCTCTTTCAGAGGCAGTGGATCCTCAAAAATGTCCCACTTGATATTGTGACAGACTTGACCTAGCCACAGAAACAATCGACTGCAAATGACTCAGATGTATATATTTTTTTGTGTAAGAATACCTTAAAGTCTTCTGCAATCCTTAGACACTATCCACATTATTAAAGCTGTTTACTTTATTGTATACAGCATATCCCTCAACTCTCTGGATTTTTTGCAGAATGTCCAGATTTTTGCCCCATGTTTTTGGGTTGTCACTCATACAATTTGTGGTTTTCTAGCAAATCATTGAGGACTAAAGTCACCAAATAATGACAGCCATTTGGGTTTCAGACTTCATATCCTTCAGAAAATGTATGTCAACACACCACCTTTTATTCTAGCAGCTTTCTAAGTTTATAAGAACATTATTTAAAATCTGTCACTATGTTTGTGCCTTTACCCTCATTGTTTTTGACTTTTCCAGATTTCTTGTGCTAAGAAATTGAGAAGTATGGTATACAGAAATATCAGAGTTTCACCATCCACAGCCACTTGTGCAAGACATGCAGTTAAACTGCTTCATGTTCACTCTGTTGCATCTATAATTCTGGTTCCGGGTCATACTTAACACAGGATAACTTGAGCTTGTGATTTTTTTATTCAGTACCAGCACTGTGGAACTGCTCTCACCTGATGTTGGAGAATCTGCAGCCTTTCATAATGATAGCAGGGATGAGCTGGTGCAGACAAGCAGTACAGAATGTGTGTGTTGGACACAGGGAATTTAACCACTGCATCTCCAGCATAGGCCATGGACACAGTTTCTATGCCTTGAGATACCCAGGTTAGCCACACATCACAGGTAGGTTATGTTAATGGCAGCACTATAAATCAGAGAAGTGGACAGATGCCAGAATCTGCTACTAGCACCCATGGTTGGAGAGGCATTTTTTTTTGGGGGGGTAATGTAATGGTGTTCATTGGAGACATGGTTACTGCCCTCCTTGGAATTAGGTGTGTTAGAGATTGCAATGCAGCATATGTTCTGCGTTACCATGGTTGCACATTCCAGCAATACTTCAGCCATGGAAGTTAGTAAGATAGATGCAGTGCGTGTATTTTGACCTATGGAAGTGCAAGTCCCATATAAGTGATTGTGTGGATTGACTCAAGCATGCACTGGAAAGTGCAGTGTCTTCTCTCTGGAAGACCTGCCAGGGGTGAAGAGCTGTTCATGAAGCTGTTCCACTGCTACGTTCACAGATGGTAACCATATGGGAATGAATAGCCATGATCCCACTCCTAAAGTGCTAGCATGTCCATGGCTACAGCTGTTGTGGAGGTGTCTGCACCCAGTAGATAATATGCCTATGGTTGTCATCATTAACACAGTGACACATCTCATAGCAGATATCACTCATGGTCATGCAGCAATCAGACATCTAGCCAAGGACTGGTACATGCAGTGCAACTTGTAGTAGAGCCAGCTGTTGTGGGTGGGAGCATGCATGGGAAGGTAAAACCCCTGCCATGCATGCCATGGACCTGATTCACACTTACACCACTACAGTCCCCAGTACATCTCACACTTTCACTAACACTAGTCCTTCTCAAAGACTTTTACATTAAAGACACCCTCCCCTCCCCCACACAAATCTGACAGGAGGCACAACATCATGTTCTACTTTTATAATCCTCAACAGCCACTTAATTTCTTGTGAAAGAAATCTACTCCTGTGCACTCCACCTGTACAAATGATAACAGTGTCTGCCCTTGATACATTATTTCCTGGGTTGCCTATATCCAATACACAACAAGGCAATCCTACGTATGGCTAAGCACAGACTAGTGTTGGTTTTGCATGCATCATTTTACTGTTGTTTATCTGCTTTACTCTTTGTCTACCGTATTTTAAAGCTACAGGCAAACCACTGCCTCTTTGCCAGTGTTATGGCATACTGCATCTGACACCATCTGGAATAATCATCCCTGCTACTGAGTCCTCCCCTGCCTTCTTGTATAACCCAACCTCCACTGCCAATTTGCTAGGCATCGCTGCCCCTGTTCATCCACCATATTGTCCCTGCTTACTAAGTAGGTCATAGGTTTACCCTGGGGGTCACTTCTGTGTCACTACTAGACAGAGGCACAGTAAACTAAACCCTAAATGGGCATAGTATTCTTGTTCCAAGGGGTGGCAAAAGCCATACACACTCGGGCTAGGCTTATAAATGCCCTAGGGCAGATAGCCTAGTATGAATCTGTGAACCTATGAACCTAAGTCTGATATTGTGTAGCAATGCATATACGGACATTATTTTTGTACATGTGCCAGAATCATACTGCAGGACACCAGTGGATGAATCTAGACAGTGAAAGTCCAGTTTCAGCATCCCAAACTCATACTTAGTAGTGTTCCTGGTTTGTAAGTGGGCATGGTTGTACCCATGGTCAATTTGATTTTGTAGATTTCTTATGTGTGTCATGAGTCTGATTTCTGGACATATCTGGAATCACCAACAAAATGGTCCTGTGGGATGTCACCCCTCACAAACTGTTGGTCACAGGTGTGCCATATATGGGAGTCATGATAACTGCCTGGGTGATCTGCACAACAGTAGTTTAGCAAAGTATAAACATCTTGATCGAAACAAAGTTTCATAGAACTTCCACAATAATTCTTTTGCTATTAGTAACTTAAAAAAGACATAAAATAATTGTCTCTTTCAGTGTTACTATTCATAGTATGCTAAATGTATTTTTAAATGTTTCTGTGTTTCATTTCAGCCAATGTTAAATATTTTCTAAAAACCTGATAGAACATGTCAGAAAACATCACCAACAGTTTCTTACATCCCACAGAATTTATTCTGGTTGGATTTTCTGGAATTGAAGATACACAAAAGTGGCTTTCCATCCCTTTCTTTATCATGTACATTACAGCAATTACTGGAAACACAATAACACTGTCAGTCATCATAACAGAACAAAGTCTCCATCAACCCATGTATATATTTATTTCTATGTTAGCAGCTGTGGATATTTTACTTGTGATTTCTACTTTAACAAAACTGTTGGGAATATTATGGTTTAATGCCAAGGCTATAATATTTGAAGCATGTGTTATGCAAATGTTTCTAATACATTGCTTAACAGCTCTGAATTCAACTCTCCTTGTCATAATGTCATTTGATCGTTATATTGCAGTATGTCACCCTTTCATATATCCTTCAGTTGTTACAGGAAAATTTATAGCAGCAGCTGGAATACTAGCACTTGTAAGAAGTGTAGGGTTCATACTGCCATTACCTTTCTTTGTAGTTTCATTTCCCTATTGTGCAACGAACACTCTTAGTCACTGTTACTGTGAATATTTTGCAATTGCAAATATTTTCTGTGCAGATATTGCAGTAAGTACAGCTTACATACAAAGTTTATTTTTCCTATTAACAATGCCAGATAATTTTTTAGTTGGGTTGTCATACATAATGATATTAAGAGTAATATTAAAAATGAAAACTAAAGAAGCACGCCAAAAAGCAATCAGTACATCCAGTTCTCATTTCCTTGTAGTTGTTATATTTCATGTGTTTGCAATATTATCCTATCTGTTGTATAGTTCTCCCCCTTATCTCCGAATCTTGGCATCGGTGTTATTCATTGTTATCCCTTCTACTTTGAATCCGTTTATATATAGTTTTAGAATGAAGGAAATACGTCTTAGGATAACTAAGCTTTTTCACTTATGGGCCTTTGCTACTGTAACAAAGTAGATTCATTTATTTTATTAGAAGTATAATATTGATCAAGGAAAGCAAAACTAATGAACTAGAAGATTGCTTCTCCACCTGTTGGCTAAGATTAAGTCTAGTGTCTGTTTAATTAAATTAATTTATTGGCTGAATTCACAGAACATATTAACATATATGAAATGTAGCGTTCTTATCAGTTTAACTTATTTTAAGGTCCTCACAGACATTGCTTGCATAGCTTTATAGTAATACATTATGTGTGCTCACACACATGCATGCATGTGATATATTTTATAATTGTGCATATTATATATATGCATATACATTTGTGTTTGTCAGCAGGACCACTGTAAATAAACTGTACCAGAGTTAATTGCAAGTGCATTCAAGGTAATTAGCAAAAATGCTTAAGAAACATTTTTCATTATTAGCTGGTCATTATCATGAATGCACAGTGAAAAATTAATTGCAGATGTCTGTGCTGTTGCTTTGGTGCCTTGCTAAAACAAAGTCTGATTAATGCACTGAACTTTATAGACTATTAACCTTTTCAGCACTATATATTAACTTTGTTTGCACAGTTACTCATAAAATAACTTGTCTATTCAACAAATGATACATACAATACTGTATATTTTGCAGCTTTTAATGTCTCGGACTAGGCTTTTTAGACAGCATGGATGATAAGTCTCCAGTATACAAATCTAACAAGAAATCAGATCTAATGCCATTCAGTTTTACTATTCCTATATAAAAATTTTTCTTACACCATTTGGATTCTGTCCATGAAATAGTCTGTTGTTAATACCTTAGTAATTTTTCTGAAGTCATGCAGTCTGTTGTTAAGCTACTTCGTGTTCTGTTTCAAGTTGAATAACTTTTAACGAGTTATTTCTGTTCCTATTTCCAGCCCAGTAGGGAGTTATTAATTTCTTGCACCTGGGTCTCATGAATTAAGGAGTTATCCTTATCAGCATTTCCTTGAAGGTGTACCAGACACAAAAATGTTTTGTATTACATACAGCTGGATGCCGTTCTGCTTCTCAGTTAAGAGCAGTTTAGCTGACTATATTTTTCTACATATATTCTAGCAAACAGAAGTGTACGTGCACTGTTATAAATATCTATATATATATATATATATATATATATATATATATATATATATATATATCTAACAGCTCTCTTTTTTGTTTTAAAACACACAAAACAGTTTACATTGATATATATTCTTTGTTTAGATCATAATTTTTATTATGTTCTATTGAAAACACATTAAGAAACAAAACTTTAGTTTTTCTTTTGATACAGAAAGTCAACACACAGTTCCATATGGTTAAAATAATGTCTATTGGTACTAGAATTGGATGAATTATTTCATCTAACAACTTTTTTCCTTTTTAAGACTATCCTGTAAAAATGTCCCAACAATTATGAACTGTATTGGCATCAGTTTTCTCTGCAAGCTTAATTAGCTTACCTTTTACAATTATAGAATTTAATTCATGACTTAGGATTCTTCTATTGACCTTTTGTAACGGTTCAATTATTTATTTATTTATTTATTTACTACATTTGTTAACCGGGAAAGTCCGACTGGGCCCTCAACAGTACAATATATACATTGCAAGAGACATTTGTTCACTGTACAGTAATTTTAAGACCTTAATATATAATTTATACTTGCAATAACATAAGATAGTATAGGCAAAAGTTTGATACACAGAATAGCATTTTCTGACTCAAGATTTGATAATTAACCTTGTAAACAGTTTCCTATAAGCAGTGTTGGCAAGGTAGCAAGGAGGGAATTAATACAAAGGAATATTTAGTTGGAATGGAATCAGGGAGAATTTATAGCATTATTGATGAGAAATGCCAGGATGAGTAGGCAGTGGAGGGAGTATGGATAGGAGAATTAGCCTGCGGTAAGGCAGGAGCAAAGTCAGTGGTTAGTTAGGTAGTTTATTAGTAATTGTTTGAACTCGTGATGGTGTGGGGTTTTAGTAATTGTAGGAGGGACAGTATCCCACAATCTAGTAATTTTATTGGAATAGAGACAGTCACTATGATAGTTATTGGATTTGGTGACCTTTAGTGTATATTTATTGAAGGGATCTCAGAGTCCTGGGGTTAAGATTTGGTTGTACGAGATTGGAGAGGGCTGGGCAGTTAGTGGGAATGTGACTTATTTTGTGGACCATTGATAGTTGGTTGAGAGCCAGAAGGTTAAGGAGTTCCAACCATTTGAGTTGAGAGAGCATAGTACAGTGTTGAGTCCTGCGTGGGGCATTCAAAGCAAACTTTGCAATTTTGTGATAGCAGGATTATAGATTATTTAGGTCCAATTTGCTAAGGTTGGTGAGTATGTGGGAACCATTAATTAGTTAAATTAGTTTACTTTCATTTATACAGTGATTCTAGTGAAAAGCCTCCATTAATCATTGGCAACGCTTGTGGATTTCATTGCAAAGGCATTATGACTTTGTTTTCTAGAGTAAACACATATGTATCATTATGCTATACTAAATGGATAAGGCTGTTGAGACAACTTACGAAAGGACATTGTTTGGTAAATGCTAAACTTTGATTTGTTACAATACATACAAACTCTGGACCTATTTCTGAAAGCATTTCAAAACTAGAAGATAAAATTTTCCAATGGTTCGTATACTGGTGAGTGCTGACCACACACCAGTCCATTAGCTGTATTAGTGCAATGTTCAATTTTATGAGTTCTGTTTTGTAAATCAATATAATTTCCCTCTAGCTGGGGTAACCAATGGAATGGTGGTCTAAAAACTAGTGGTAAAACTATGACTAGACACATTACTTTTGAACTTGTTACATTATCATGTGTAATTTTTCCTGTGCAATATGTATTTGTGCAGACTGTTTGCTGCCCATGCATTTCAATCCAGTTAGTACTTGGGATCCATTATTCAAACATGGTTCTCCACACATATTCATTACTAGACATTAGTTTACTCTGGACTGTTTTTTTTTTCCATTTGTACATGCAAAGACTGTAAAGTACATTTAGTCCAATCTACAAATTTAGAAACATTAACATGAAATCCTAATCTGCTAATTAAAGAATCATTAAAATATTGTAGAAATTTATTTTGAAAATTAACATGTTCTTTTTGTGATGCCCATTTAGTAGGTAACCATTGTGCCTGTAGATGTACAATTTGTGAAATATCCTGACCTGTCAGTTTTAATCTGTTTGCCAGGATTTCTATGTCAATTGAATTAAAATGCCCCTAGGCCTGTACCTACACCCTCTAAAAGAATGTCGTACCAAGACCTTCACCTTCTACAGCCAGTAGTTTCAGGAAGAAATGAGATATTAAAATGTACTACTGGTTTTTGGTTGTTTTGCCCCACTGACGTACATGTTGAAGGCACCCTGATTACTTGATCAAACTTGGCTGTGGGATATTATTAAAAATTCTGATAACAAAAAGGCAAGGATGCCTTCCAATGATTACTGAATCATTAATACAGACCAGTATGTTTCCCTCTTCTACCTTTATTTTAGTCCCTTCTACAGTACTCTTCACACAGTGTTAAATTGAAAAAGTACCCTTTCCCCCCCTGTCGTATGCATGTAGTATTTTATTGCAGTGTTGTTTTGTAAAGATATATTTGCTTCATGCTGTGAGAGCTGCACATAGGGGCTATATCAGATAATCAAACTTTGTAAGTTCGAGCACCAAATGGATGAGACCATATGTTTGAACTCTTAAAAGTTCAAAAATCAAATAAAAAAAAAACACAGAAAAAAAACTACCTGAAAGTTTAAGCGGGGGGGGGCAAGCCCCCCTGTGCCCCCCACCCCCTCTCTTTAAATAAACCAACTCTGAGATCCCACTACAGTGCAGACAATGGAAAGCTTGCATTGCCCCACTGTACGAGGATCTCTGTTGAAACGTTCAGACTTTTAAAAGTTCAAACATATGGTGTCGACCATATGATGTTCAAAGTTTTAAAAGTTCGACAACGTGATGTGAACCCCTGTACATATGCTTGCCCTCTGGCTGTATTCCAAACAATGACAATCTGGTCTAAGGAAAGATTTTCAACATGACATTTTTATCCTTTTGGACAAAAGAAATTGCATTGAGTTCTGTTTGTAGTATCATTTACCCAGTACAACTTTATATTAGTAACATTAATCTTGTATGCTTTTTTCTGCTGGGGTGTCTGTTACTCCAAGTGCTATTATACAATTACAAAAAATATAAAAAAAAAAAAAACAAAAGAGATATTGACTTAACTAACACGCATTTAAAACCACAAACATTTGTATTATTTACTTTTGCTGTTTTCTGCCTTTTGCTCTTCTGTATTCCAAACAAGTGCACTCTAGGCAGCTTCAGTTTCATTTTCTGAAAAGAATATACATGCGTGTCACATTTGTGACTTTGTCTCTTTACTGCTTTTGATTGCTCTCATTTGATCTGTATGCACTAACACTGTTCTGTTTTTCTTTTCACCTTTTATTTTGTACAGCAATGGACCTATTTGTTCCACTACTTCAAATGGTCCCTGAAAATTGCTATCCCATGGTCCTTCCATCTTTACCTTTGTTCCACAGGGAAGGTTTTCTTCTGGCGGTAATATTGGGACCTTTATTCACAGATGGAAAGCTTGCTCTCTTGCACTGTAGTAGTATATTTCTGTAAACTGTTTTAACCATTGCTTATGCTTGCTGATTTCTAATATAGGTCTACTGTTGGGTGTATCAGGATCAAAGGGTAACTGTAATGGCATTGTTCTCACTGTCATGATTCCATAAGGAGATATTCCTGTCTTACTGTTGGGTGGTGCCCGTATGCCCATAAGTATGCCTGGAAAATGTTGCATCCATACAATTCCCTTTTCAAGACATGCTTTTTTGAGATGTTCCTTGAGCGTACAATTAATTTGCTCTACAATTCCATTTGACTGTGGGTGATAAGGTACATAAAATCAGATTACACATTTGCTATAATAGGTTACTGACAAACTGTGGAGCATTGTCTGATTCAATAATTCTTGGCCATCCACAATGACAGAAAATATTTTTCCATAAAGCTTCTGTTGTTCCCTTTGCTGTCATGGTTTTAGTAGGAATTATCTCTACACATTTTGAATAAATGTCCACTACTACTAGTAGGTATCTGTACCCTCCCTTTGTAGTTGGCAAAGTACCTGCATAATATATTTGAACTGCATACCATGGCCCATCTGCTGGTTATACTCAATGTAACTGAGGTTACATTGAGGGTTAGGGTTGGTTAGTTGAGTTAGGGTTAGGGCGCGGGTTAGGTATGTGTGTGACTGAGGTTTTTTTACTTTTAGCATTTACCTGCAGACAGATTAGACATTCCTCTATAATTAAACTACAGTTCTTTTTTAATCTTGGGTTCCAGTATTTTTCTTTTCCAGTTGCCCATAGTTTATCAGCTACTAGATGTCCCAGTATTTGGTAATTTAACTTGACCAACTGCTTTGCCAACTGAAAAGGCATGTATAGCAACTGCAATCCTTTAGAAGTAGTGTACGCATAATATTCCTTTGGAGGTATTCCTGCTAGCACGCACTGATCAGTTTTTCTTTTAAGCCCTGTTGTTTTTGAATATTTATAAGGTCTTCTTCAATTGACTCTTTGTCTAGTTCTTTTAAGGTACGGACTTCTATATTAGTATATACATGCTTTGGAAGTTCTTTTATACTCTGTACTGCTTGTTTTGCTAATGTGTCAGCTAATTCATTTAACCTGAAAGTTTCACTTGTTGGTTTCTAATGCACTTTTACTTTTAAGATACTGTATTGCCCCTGCTGATTTGACATTGTTATTACTTTATATATTTCTTTTAATACTTCTGCTTGTCGATATGGTTTGACTGTACTGTCTACAAATCCTCGCCTTATCCAAGTATGCATGTGCAGTCTTACATAATTTACTACATAGGCACTGTCTGAGAAATTGTTAACAGGACTGTAATACTTAAGCACATATAGTACTGCCTCTAATGCAGTTCTCTGAGTTGATGTGTCCTGGTAACTTGATTAGCTCATGAGACCCCAACTTGGTATTTTCTGGAACTAAGGCAACTCCTGTCCTGTCTTTATGTCCCAAAACCTTGCTCTGTCTACAAAGACAGATGGCTTTCCTTCATATCCCATGTGATTTGACAAATAATGTTTGTCCCCTGTCTGTATGGTGACAGTTTTCATTCCGAAAAGTGGCATCCATTTTGCAAAGACTGCTTTATTTATTTCAAAATTGTCTACCAGAGCTTTTACTGGTTGGTGTGATGTTTGTACTATAACACTGGAAAATACGGTTAAGTACTCAGTTTGCATAATACCCCAATAGATAGCTAATAATTGTTGTATACATGGGTGGTAGCGCAGTTCCACTGGAGTCATTTTACGACTACAGAAGGTGACAGGATGTAATGTTTTTTTTCCATCCTGTTGTCACTACTATGCGGCCATTCCTGTAACAATAGAACAGATAATGCTTTCTTTCTGGCTGCTTGCTGCTTGTAGCACAAATAGCAACTTTGGTGTAGGTGCTATTAATTCTGTAGCTTGTGCTAGCTTTACCCTTATCTGTGAAAATGCTTCATCCTCATGTGGTCCCCACTCTAAAAGAGTGGAGTTCTTTTGTTCCTGCAGCATTTTGTATAGATGAGCTGCCACAGCTGCATAATCCTCTATAAATTCTCTTTTGTAATTCATGACTCCCATGACTTTTTGCAGATCTGCTATTGTTAGTGGCTTTTCCATTTGTAAAATGCCTTGCACACACATTGGGCAAGGAGACCTTTCTGATGGTTTTATGATAGTACCTAGAAACTTAGCTTCTTGTGTCATAAACTGATTTTTTTCACTTTTGACCTTTAACCCTGTTGCTGCAGAGTAATAAAAGACTTTTGTTAAGAAGCCGTACATGGTGTTCCACTGTTTCAGACTGAATTAGTATGTCATCAATATAATGTAACACTGAATCATCTTTTTCTAACGGTTGCAGAATGGAACCTACCATTTGGTGACAAATAACAGGAATGTTTTGAAAGCCCTGAGGTGATCTTGTCATGACATACTGCTGTTTTTTAAATATAAAGGCAAATCTTGACCAGTCTCTTTTTCTGAGTGGTACTGCAAAAAGCCATTTGCTAGCTCTATTACTGTAAACCACTTACTTTGTGGCTTAATATGTGCAGCCAGGTCTAGAACTCCTGGAATTAAATGCTCTCTTGGAGTTGTGTACTGATTTACTTTTCTTAGATCAATGGCAAGACAGTAACTACCATCTTTTTTTAACTGGCCAGATAGGTAAATTTAGGTGAATTTGTAGGATTATTACCTTTTTGTATGATTCCTTCCTTTTCCCAATCTGCAATACATTTTCCATATGTTCTTCTGCCACACTAGGATTGGGATACTGTTTTTGAAAAAGAGGTATGTAATCCTGATCAATACCTACCCCCACTGGCATTTCCAGGTTTCCACAGTCACTGGATCCCTTGGACCACAGGTTTGAAAATTGTTGTTGCAAATGTTGTCACACATCCTCACTGTCTGTATTTACATGTCCTGTAGGCTTATCAGGTTTTTCAGTTAGGGAGATTGCACAGCAAACTGCACTCACCTCTCTCTCTCTCTCCCCTTGCCCTGTCTCCCATCCACAAAATACCGTTAGATAAATCAATTACTATGCTCAAAGGTCCTAAAATATGCATACCAATAATTGTAGCTGAACAAGATGGATGCATTAAAAATGCACCTTTCCATATTGCACAGCAAACTGCACTTACCTCTCCCTCCCCTGTTGCTCTGTCTTCCATCCACAAAATAATGTTAGATAAATCAACTACTATGCCCAAAGGTCCTAAAATATCCATTCCAATAATGGTAGTTAAACAAAATGGGTGCATTAAAAATGCACCTTTCCATATTGCACAGCAAACTGCACTTACTTGCATTGTATTATAGAATACAACGCCCCATTTGGTATGTACCTCTCAAGACATCTGCAACAACTGGAAAGGCCTCAGAAATACCTTACTAAAAGAATCACAGGCCTGAAGCAGATGCCCTCCCTGATGAAACCTAAAAAAAAACATACTCTCTGTCACATGTCCTCATATCATCTGCCTAACAACCTGATACATACAGGCGAATATCAAGCCAGCATGCTTGGACATGCAAGCAAATCAGATCCCTCCTACTCAGAAGATCTATCTAGATCCATCAGAATAAAACATAAATAAACAAAACAAAAAGGCTGGGGAAGGATAGGAGACTCAGAGAGACCCCAAGACTCTGGAATAGATTGCCCATACATGCCAGCACAGCCTCTTTGGACCTCTCTTCAAGAAGACTTTTGGATGGGAGAAAGACAAAACCACCCAGGGATCACATCAGTCACCCTGCTGTGCAGGTCAGGTCAGTAAATAATGTGGGAAGAAATAGCCAGGAATAATTATAACTAGGCTAGATTAGGGCCCCTAGGCTGGATGATAGCCTAGTACCAACCTATGAACCTATGAACCTATGAACCTCTCCCTCCCCTGTTGCCCTGTCTCCAATCCACAAAATACTGTTAGATAAATCAATCACTATGCCCAATGGTCCTAAAATATCTATACCAATAATGGTAGTTGAACAAGATGGATGCATTAAAAGTGTACCTTTCCATGTCTGTTCTTCTTGGTGAAATGTTATGCTTACATCTTGGCTACTTACTGCATAACATTTTCTGCCATTAAATGCAGAAATGCAAACCTTTTTTGTAGGATTTACAGGTAAGTGTCTGTTTCTAATGGATACTGCTTCTCCTGTATCTAATAAGACATGTTTCCATCGTGACCCCTCCAACCAGATATCAATCAGTGGTCTTCCATCTTGGTCCTTTTTAAAGTTAGTCAAGAGAGATACCAGGGTAGGGGGGCACACCCCTATTGTAAGAGAATCTACTCATCCTCACTTTTATTGTCAGCTGCAATGTGGCACACAGCATGCTTTTATTTCTCATTTTCCTCTGTATCTGAGTGAGCTACATATTTAGATTTTTCAATATCTTTACGTAACTGCCACCTAGCTATTTCTTTTGCTTGCTCTTCCAAGTATTTGGATTTACAGGCGAAGCTGCCTAAAAATCTATGGGGTATAATTCCCCTCTTCCTGTGTATTGATGACCCTTATAGCTGTATTTACCAATATTGGAAGGTGTCTGTACACTGACTTGTTTTTCTGACTTGTCCAGTGAATTTTTTGGTTCTGTTTCTGGAAACATGTCCTGTTCTTCCTTTCTTTTACACCAAGTCTTGTAATGATCATAATCTTGCCTAACATGCTGTATTTTTTACAGAAAAAAACATGTTGGTACATTTTGTTCATTACCTGAGTTTGATCCCAGTGCTAGGGATACAAAGCAGGAGCTGGCAGTGCTGATGCAGTTCTTTCTGCTGGTGGTTGATCACACCGCCATTGTCTTCCATGGCTTTTTACTTCACTGATTACCTCAAATGCCTCACCCCCTTCTCCTAATGTAAAGATATGGTGTGAGTATAATGCTCCATCATCGGCCATAGTCCGTCCCCTCATTATTATTTGTACCAAATCCATGAGGGTATCTGAATTTTGTTCATAAATGCATTTAATATCCTCTGGGACCCCTTTTACTTGCTCTAAGAAGCAATGTATTAACTGTTTTTGCATTTCTGTTTTTTGCATGTCCCTGTCTGACCTTTGATATATGATCTGAAAGGCAAGCTTAAAGTGTTTGGTTTGTTCTATTAACTTATCTGAGATGATGATTTTGAAATTATCTAACAGCTAAGCTGTGAGAGGCTGCTCTTGTGTATATGCCATTAGAATAGTTGTCTTACATCCTACTTTATTGTTTAACTGATAAGCGTCTTGTTTCAACTGAATAAAAGGTTTAAAACACTTGGGAATAAAAATCCAGAAACATCTGAGTAATGCATCTGTCCATACATCAGATCCTGTTGTGTATGCTACCTATTCTTCAAATTCAAGCATGTTATAAAATATGCCCTTCTTACCATTCCACTGTGGTAAACTTTGTAACAATCTGGACTGTATATACAGATCAGCTGTAGTTCCCTATTCTATGATTTGAACTGGCTTTACTTTTTCCAGTTCTTCCTTAAGCTGAGCAACCAAAGTTGTGTTTTCTAAATTAGTTTCTGTCAGTTCAGCTAATTAATTCTCCTTATCTTGTAAACACTGCTTAAGATTTGAAATTTCTGTTTCTAAATGTTTACCGTCATTATGATACTTGTTGAGAGACTCTTTTTTGGGGTCTATATTAGAACATCAAAGTTTCAAAACTTTGAATGTTCTATTATCAACCCCTATTCAGTTTATGCTGAAAACATTGAACATACAGAACAGCAAATTTTTTCCTAGGGAAAAAATTTGCTGTTTCAAAATACATACACATAGCACAAGCACACCAAGCAAACAGCAATCCACACACATGCACCTAAAATCTTACACCTAACCCTACACTAAACTATACACACACCACTAACTATCCACTTACCTTAACCCAAACCCTAACCCTAAGGTCCATCACTGTCGCACACTCAGCTCACCCATGTCCTAACCCTAACTCACATACCCTGCTCTAACCCTCACGTCCACTCAGTCGCACACATACCTAACCCGCGCCCTAACCCTAACTCAACTAACCCACCCTAACCCTCATGTCAACCCAATCGCACACATACCTAACCCACACCCTAACCCTAACTAACAAACCCGCACTCAATCGCACACTTACCTGAACCCGACCCAAAGTTTTCCACCACAGCGCTGAAAATACCAAAGCAACAGAAATGGACAACCGAATTCTTTCCCTAGGAAAAAATTTGGTTTTCTGTTGCTTCAATATTTTCAGCTTTCACTGAATAGGGGTCGATATTAGAACATTCGAAGTTTTGAAACTTCAATGTTCTAATATAGACCCTTCTTTTGATTGCAGAGTCCCTATACACTTTTGATACAGTTTTTGTATGGCATATTTGAACTCCCTGAACTCACCCTGTCTGTCTCTCTGTGGCTTGGTACCACATTCATTTGGTTTTCTGTTGCTTTGATATTTTCAGCTTTCACTGAATAGGGGTTGATATTAGAACATTCGTAGTTTTGAAACTTCAATGTTCTAATATAGACCCTTCTTTTGATTGCAGAGTCCCTATACACTTTTGATACAGTGTTTGTATGGCATATTTGAACTGACCCTGAACTCACCCTGTCTGTCTCTCAGAAATTTATTAAACTCTTCTGTCAATTTACCGTGAGCCTCATTTCTGGCTTTTTCTGTGTTTTTCCTGCCTAGTAGCTTCATTCCACTGTAGTACATACTCTTTAAAATGTGTAATTCTGCCAGTAAGTGATTTGACAGTTGTTCTAACTCTGAAAATAGCATAGTGACAGGACATAACTGTTTAGTGTCTGGATGCAATGTAAAAGCATTCCCCTTTTCTTCTGTTTTATCAGTAGAAGATGTTTAATTGCAATTCAGTTTGCTAACAATGGTCTGCACTGTATTTTTATGACATTGTACATAGAAAGCAGTTTCATATGATTCACACAATAAATATTTACTGTCATACCAAACATTTTTTTGCTGAAGGTACCAGTCAGATGTTATTACTCACTTACTCAGTACATGTACATCACTTGCCTAATAAGGTTTTGCATTTACTAATATGTTGCCCATACCAATGTTGTAATCTCTCCCAGATTTTATCTGGTCTGTCTGATACATTAAGATTAATGTTCTGTTTACACTTTCTACTAGCCTGTTTAATGGCATCCATACTGTCATCTCACACAAAAATATCTCTTACCAATTTCAAGTGGACTCAGATGGCTGACAGTTGTAGATTTGAAACCTGAGAATTCACTGACCGGGAGAATTTATGGCACTGCTTTCTTCCTGCACAGCAGTCTCACTCTGGATCCAGACATCTGGAGAACTGTAGTGCTGCAAACTGTGGAAACTGAAGTGCTCTTATTCAGGACTCAATCACGTACATAAATGTTAGTTACTGCACTTTTACTGAAGTGACCTTATACATAGCACCACTCCCTCCATGTTTGAATATAGGCAAGGCTCACCACTAAAAAATTAAATGCAGATGTATGTACTGCTGCTTTGGTGCCTTGCTAAAACAAAGTCTGATTAATGCACTGAACTTTACAGACTATTAACCTTTTAAACACTATATATTAACTTTGTGCAATTACTCATAAATAACTTGTCTATGCAACAAATGATGCATACAATACTGTACAGTTTACAGTTTTTAATGTATCAGATTAGGCTTTTTAGACAGCACAGATGATAATTTCCAGCATACAGATCTAACAAGAAATCAGATCTAACACCATTCAATTTTACTATTCTTATATACACTTTTTTCTTGCACCATTTGGATTCTGTCCATGAAACAGTCTGTTGTTAATACCTCAGGAATTTTTAGTGGTTGCCACTGGTGTTAAAACAAGCATGTAATTATACATATTCAAATCTATCTTTTCTTCTATAAATAAATAATTGAAATAGATCTTTATCCGCTCATTAGATATATTATACTCATTAAGCAATGCTTTCTGATATAAATCAGCAGACAGCATTGATTCTATTTTAGTTTCATAATCCACCAGATCCATAAATACAAGGCCTCCACCTTTATCAGGCTTCATGACCCGTACTTTAGCTGTTCTAACTAGGTTAAGCCATGCTTGCTCATGCTTGGTTAAATTGTACCCATGACCCACATTCCTATTTTCCCTTTGATATGTTCTTATATCCATTTTGCATAGCCTTTCAAATATGTATAACAAATTATGCAAAGATGGGTTATATGTACTTGGTATTCTATATTGTAATGATGCGAAGCTGGTGGACGTGGATATGCTATACCATTCTGGTATTGCAAACGATCCCATTCAAGCTTTTTAATTTTTATGGATTTAGATTTATTTAAGTGCAAATCAATGGAATGAAACAAATGAGAATATTCACATTTGTAGCATTCAAAATCAGCATGTGTTTTGATTTGGACGTCTAATACTGATGCTGCATCCATTTAGTTCATCAGCCATGAGAGTGTAGTGTTTATACATTAAATCTAAAAGTTCCTAAGCTAACTGAATTGGTTTTTAAACGCTGTTTTAAACACTGTGTTTTTAAATTTCTAAGGTGGAAAGATCAGCTGATTTCATTCAGCCTTGTTTAAACTTGTTTAGTATGAATTTTAGTATCTGATGACGTTCAACTATATGTCTTGGACGAAAAGCGCTTCATTAAATTGTGGATTGAGATTCCATTCGTGTTGCCAGTTCTTTTTGTTCAAGTTTTTTGTTCGGTTTATTTTTTTGAAGTTATTTTTGGGTGTTTGTCTTGTTCAACATGTCATCTAACATACTGATACATCCTTGGAATTAGTTATATGGAACTTTCAAAAGAGTCTGAGGCCGTGAATCAACTTACAGCTCTTGTACAAGCATTATCACAAAAAGTAGAATGGCTCTTTGAAAAAGTAGACTCTATTAATGGTTCGCAAATGCAAGGTCAGCAGCAGCAACAGCAACGGAACCAAATGCAAACTGATTTAAATGTACGCATCACTCAACAACAGCAAAAAGTCAACCGACAAGGTATGGAACAAAATGATGATGTAGGCACTATGGACATGCTAATAAATGCTA
Source organism: Protopterus annectens (assembly GCF_019279795.1). NCBI lineage: Eukaryota > Metazoa > Chordata > Ceratodontiformes > Protopteridae > Protopterus > Protopterus annectens. Next base: position 901,787,570 of record NC_056735.1, read on the forward strand.
CAGTCCAACTTTCTATGCAAGCCATCCAGGCTGGCAGTCATATGTCACAGAATATCAGCTTACCGATACGTACATCTACTAACGGTAACCATGTCCCAGGGCTTATTGGGATCCCAACTTTAAAGGACTGGCTCACTTGCCCAATGGGTCTTTCTGATAATAATGAGTCACATGTGAACGGAACTCAGCTAGGGAGATGGTGGGCATAACTGATTTATTGAATAACCTAGACCAAAATCTCCTAAAATGCAAAACACTTCACTTGGAAGTGGAATACTTCCAAGAATGTATCCGAGCCAGCATCATACCAAAGGGGTTAAGAATTTGTCAATATCCCACTGGCCTGGTACCAGACTCATTATTTCATCAAGACTTAGCAAAGTTATTTAATAAATAAGGACTGGAACTTTTAGATTTAATGTGTAAACACTACACTCTCATGGCTGATGAACTAATGGATGCAGCATCAGTATTAGACATCCAAATCAAAACACATGCTGATTTTGAATGCTACAAATATGAATAATCTCATTTGTTTCAGTCCATTGATTTGCACTTAAATAAATCTAAATCCATAAAAAGTAAAAAGCTTGAATGGGATCATTTGCAACACCAAAATGGTACAGCATATCCACGCCCACCAGCTGCACAAGTATGGAAGGGTTGGATTGGAGGGAATGCCAATCAAACATATAGTGCTACAGGAAATCAAGTTTATATTTAAAGGGGTGGGCATATACAAGGCACAATGGCGAATACTTACACTGAACATTCGGTTCAGCAGGAAGCTATAGTACCCCAAGACAGTAATTCTGATGCTTCTGATAACCATTTTGAAAGCCCGAGATGAAGTGAACGACTCCAGAATCAGAATGGTCAATGGAATTATAATAATAATTAGCAAAATAATAATTAGGGTACAAGAACAAACAAAATCAGAGGAAAAAGCACAACAAGTGGAAATAAATGAAAGAACTGAGAGCAATGTAATGGATACTCCAGTCATAATTTTGAATGCGGAAGGTGACTTTTTCTTTAATAAGTTTTCTACATTAGACATTTCTGTTGAGCTAGTTAACATACTAGCTAAGGGAATGACATTTATACCAGCCAGAAGAATGGATTTATCTAAGTGTATTCTTGATTTAAAGATGTGTGTTAGAAAACTTAATTTAAAATTATTGTTTGGTAATATGTCTGTACAATCATCATTACAATATAGAATACAAAGTACATATAACCCATCTTTGCATAATTTGTTATACATATTTGAAAGGATATGCAAATTGGATATAAGAACATACCAAAGGGAAAATAGGAATGTGGGTCATGGGTACAATTTAATCAAGGATGAGTAAGCATGGCTTAACCTAGTTAGAACAACTAAAGTATGGGTCATAAAGCCTGATAAAGGTGGAGGCCTTGTATTTATGGATCTGGTGGATTATGAAACTAAAATAGAATCAATGCTGTCTGCTGATTCATATCAGAAAGCATCGCTTAATGAGTATAATATATCTAATGAGCGGATAAAAATCTATATCAATGATTTATTTATAAAAGGAAAGATAGATTTGAATAAGCATAATTACATGCTTGTTATAACACCACTGGCACCCACTATGTTTGCCATCCCCAAAATCCATAAATGCTTATCTGATCCGTCATTTAGACCCATAGTTGATGGCAGGAATTCTGCCACATATGCATGTACTAAAGTGATAGATAACATGCTTAAAAAATATGTGACGACAGGAAAAGCAATATGCAAAGACTCTTGGCCATTCTTGCAAAAAAATTAATGAACTGGAGTTTAATGAACATTACAGTTTTCTTACAGTAGACATGAGGGATTTATGCATGTCAATAACACAAGCATTGGGCATCGAGTGGGTCAGCCACATATTAAGAAACAAGGGAGCTCCCTGACATGATATCAATTTAGTAGAAGAACTATTAGATATAGTATTATCTAATAATTATATATATTTTAAAGGTAACTATTACCTTCAGAAAAGCAGAGTAATGATGGGGTCCAGTTGTGGCTCCAGCTGAGCAAATTTGAGTTACTGTGAACATCATTTTATTTTTAATTTAGAAGAGATAGCTTCAAAATGTATATACTTTACATGCTATCTGGATGATATCTTCTTGTTAATGTAGGGGAATATGGAAGAGGCAGAGAATTTGATTCATTATTTTAATCAGACTACGGAGTTCTTGGCATTTACATATAGCTTTGACCAACATGAAAAAGCATTTTTGGATGTTCAATTAACTAAGAATTATGTGAATAAGAGATATCAAGTGAAAATTTATAGAAAGCCATCTTATTCAAACACATTTTTACACTTTACAAGTGCACACCCTTACCACCAAAAGAGATCAGTGGTAAAGGGACAATTAGTGACAGCTGCCAGAATGGTATCCACAGAAGAGGATTTCCATAGTGAATGCCAGTACTTATAAAAATTGTTCATGAAAAGAGAATACCATAGTATTTTGATTGACAACTTAATTGAAGAAGTTAGTAACAAAAGAGCTAATGGCATGTATATACCAATCCTAAGTATCCAACACTCTATGTTTTTGAATGAGATTAATGTAGAAGGTGAAAATCTAGATCAGGAATTGCATGTCAGGTTAGATATGAGTCAAACCGACTTTACAACTAGCTTTGTTATAACATTCAATTTAGACTATCGGTATATAATAAATATACTAATTAAAATTGGAATTTTTTTGGAAGATAGATCCATAGTGGAAAAACTAGGGACTGAACCTAAATTTATCACTAGGAAAGGTAGAACCTTAAAAAAACCTATTTGAAGGTGAGTTTAGAATACAGTCACACACAGTAGGTATGAGACAATGTGGCAATTGTTCATACTGTAGATACATTCTGGTTGGCTCATCACTGTATATTAACAATATGTACTTGAATAATAGGAGAAAATTTAACTGTAACTCCAGAATGATTGTATATGGGCCAATGCTGCAAATCATTCTATGTCGGAAAAAATGAACGTAGAATGACTGATCGGGCATATGAGCACATATATAGTATTAATAAACATAAGTTGGATAATGCTTTAGAAAAGCATATAGATCAATTCCCAGAATATACATTTAAATTTTGGATACTTGATCAAGTAGAAAGTAATCCAAGAGGGAGCCCTTTTTCAGTTTCATTAGAAAAACTGGAGCTTCTTTGGCAAATTCGCCTTAATGCCTATAATTTCCCTGGATTAAATGACATGTGCTCTATCACATGTTGTTTGAAATTGAAAAGTTTAGTAAGATGAAACACTGTAGCAATATTATTATAAGTATTTATTAATTGTTAGTGGCATTGTGATATATGTTCCATGCTTTAAATTTTAAAAGTTGATTAATTGTGGAATTTTAAATTTAGGGTTGCTTTTTTGTACTGCTGCTGCTATAAGTTATTAGGTATCATAGTATCAGATAATATATATAAGCTAACTGAATTGGTTTTTAAATGCTGTTTTAAACACTGTGTTTTTAAATTTCTAAGGTGGAAAAGATCAGCTGATTTTACTCAGCCTTATTTAAACTTGTTTAGTATGAATTTTAGTATCTGATGAAGTTCAACTATATGTCTTGGATGAAAAGTGCTTCATTAAATTGTGGATTGAGATTCCAGTCATGTTGACAGTTGTTTTTGTTCAAGTTTTTTGTTACCCATTTTCACTGGAGCCATGGGGAGAAAAGCTCCAGAAACACACACACACATATGAGAGATTAGGCAATTATACTTGGTTAAACAAAAATCATTATGATAAAGCTTTAACAATGGTTAAGAGTAAAATATGCACTGCAATACAAAGAGCTGATATTAACAAATACAGAGATGATATTGACAGAAAATAAAAGTGAGCTAGGATGTAAATACAAGTTTAAAAGTTTCAAGAAATGAATTTTAGCATCTGAAGGGTAGCATCAGGAAAGAAATATAAAGTTATTAAGGAGGTGATAAAGAAAATGGAAGAATAAGAAGGAAAGGCTGAGTATAAGTGGGTACTTATTAATACTGAAGGAGTGACTTTGAATGTCTGAAAGTAAGGTACTGACCTGATAGTACAGGTACAAAGTTCCAGGGTTTAGCAATACAACATGAGTGCTGACCCTGTCTGGAAGATTTGAGTGGTTTGTGGATGTTTTTTGCCATTGTAACATGGTGATTGGTTGGAAGCATAATTATGGATAATGATGTTTAATGTGTGACAGGTAGAATGATAATGAATAATTTTATAAGCAGTGATTAGGTGCGTGTATATTAGATGGTGGGGTAATTCCATCCAATTTAGAATTTTGAGTGCCGTAAAATGGTGGGTTTGAAAAGGGGTACATGCTACACATTTTCTGACTTTGTTATAGCATACTTTGTGTTTTGCTTTTTGTGATGCCTGGAGGTTTGTAAGAATGGAATTACAACAGAGAAGTAAAGGAAGAAGATAAGTAGAAGCTGGAGCTCTTTTTGTTGGAGTAGTGAGGAAATTTTTTGGCTGTTTAACACATGCCTAATTTTTGGTGACTTTTTTATATGGAGTTTTGCATATGCAGGTCATATTTAAAGTTGCCATCAATTACCACCCCCAGTAGTTTGCTGTGAGAAGTGACAGCAATGATGGTGTTATTAAGACAGAGAGTATTTTGAAATTTGTTTTTCATGAGTAATTGATTTGAGAAAAAAGTAATTTGTTTCTAATATTTTAAAGAGGAGGGAATAGATTGCTTTGGGGTTAAAATATGGGATCTCTGTTGAGATGCAGCCTTTCTGTAGGCAGATAATGTAAGGCTAGAGGGAAGGGACATATAATTCCTCCAGAATGTATACCTAGATGGATAAGTATTGAGACTGGGTAGGTAATACTTTGGCTAGTATGTTAAGACATTCACTTGGAAGGTTATCAGCAGAGGCAGATCACAGTTTGAGTTTAAGAGTGGTTTATGGAGGGTATGGGAACAGGTTTTAAGATAAATGTGGAGGTTTTCAATTGTTTTTGGTTTTAGCTCAGTTACAGAATTATCTGAAATGTTGAAGATTTTATGGTGTCTTATATTTTTACCATTCTTTCCAGGCTTTTAATTGTCATGCATGAGGATTTTACTGTTTTAGAAAGCCAAATAGTGTTGTTTGTTTAAATCTTCTTCTTTCTTGGGGATGCATGTATTTAGGAAAATTGTATTGCATTTATTTATGGCATCATCCAAAGGGAGGCTTTTTAGGATGTTGCAATTAATGGATGATAGGATAGTAGTGAATGCTTCTGGGATAAAGTTAGGCAGGTTACAGGTTATTTTATAGACTTGATGTTTAGGTGGATGTGTAATAAATATATTAGTGAAGATTGGGAGGAAGTCACTAAGACAGTCCAAAAGAATACCTGCAGTGATGAATTTAGTAGGGTCTGATACTAGGATCTAATCTTGTCTGGAGCTATTGGTCTTACTCTGGTATGTGGGGATGTTAATAAGTTGCTTAAAGCTGTATAAATGTGTGGTGGATATAGGGAAGCTAGAAGTAAGGACCAACCAGTTGATATTGACGTCTCCTAATAGTATTGTTTTTTTTTCTAGTGGAATTGTTGTAGATATTGAATGATGGATATCCTCCATTACGGCGATATTATCACCAGGGGGTATATAGATGGCAATGATTCATATATGTTTATGTTTATTTAATTTCAAGATAGTGATAAGAAGCTGTGTTGAAGTTTGGTATAGGTTCTTCATGGGGGAAATATGATAGTAGTTTGGAAATAACAAGGAATCACCATCTCTTTTCCTTTTTATGTGGTTATTGTAGATAGTATTGAAGCCATGGGGTTTATTTCAGAATCATTTATGCTAGGTTTTAGCCAAGTTTCAGTTATAGCTAGAATATCAGAGTTGTATTGGTATATCAGCGCAAGTAGGTCAGCGATTTTATTTCTTATGCTTCTAATATCTATGGTGACAAAAGTTAAATTTTTAGGACAGGAAGTTGGTGATTGTGGGATTGGGAAAGAGTGGGCAGAGCAACATTTTTTTCTGCTGTTAGGGAGAGGTGGGGGCCTGTTAAGAGTGAATGTTATCACCTAAGAAGGTTTTAGTATAGTGGAATCCGGTTTCTGTTTTTTAAGTTAGTTTATAAACAGTTTTGTTTTATTTTCAGTAAAGGTGGAAGGTCCTTAAACAGATTTAGTGTGATAAGCAGAGATTTCAGGCAGGAAGTAAGGGTAGCTGGATGAGAATGTGTTGGTGAGATGTTAATGTTTATTACTGAGATATGGTAGGTGTACAAGTGTGATGGTTCCAGTCTACAAGACCAAAGGGGGCATCCACAACTGTAGGCAGTACATAGGCATAAAACTCCTATCACATTGCATGAAAGTTCTGGAGAGAGTGATTGATAAACGGATACACAGAGTTGTAGAATGTAAGATGGGAGATGAGCAGTTTGGATTCAGATCAGGATGCAGCACAATTGACCTGATGTTTGCAGTGAGACAATTAGTTGAGAAGAAGCTAGAGATCAGGAAAGAATCCAGCTGAGCATTCCTAAACTCAAAGAAATTATATGACAAGGTCCCAAGAAAGCTGATCTGGGCAGTATTGGGGTGGTTTGAAGTCCGAGAAACATTGGTAGAATTAGTGCAGGCTATGTACAAAAAACCAATGGTTCAAGTACGGACAGGGTTTAGCCTCACAGAGGGGTTCCCAGTGGGAGTGGGTGTACACCAGGGTTCAGCTCTGAGCCCACTGCTGTTCATACTGGTGATGGACTACATTAGCAAACAGATTGGAGGGGACATATAAACAAAGTTGCTTTATACACATGATGCGGCATTACAGGCAGACTTGTAGCAAGAACTTCAGGAAAGGATAGGGGAATGGAATGCAAAACTGAAGGCACATGGCATCACACTAAGCACAGATAAGACAGTGGTGATGGAAGCAAATTGTGGAAATCAGAAGAAGTTGAGAATTGAGATAGAAGGTAAGATAGTGGAACATGTAAATACCTTCAAGTATCTAGGAGGGGTGGTTGAGAAGAAGGGAAGTCTGAATGAAGAGGTCAAAGCTAGAATCAGAGGGGCTGCAGCCAACTGGCATAGAGTGTCAGGTGTAGTCTATGACAGAAGAATGCCAAAGAAGCTTAAAAGTAAGGTGTACAAGACAGTGGTGTGACCAGTACTACTGTATGGTACAGAAACCTGGGCAGTAAAGGCAGAGCAGATGAGGAAGATAGAGGTGATGGAAATAAAGTGCCTGAGAAGGGTGGGAGGATGCACTCTGTGGGACAAATAAAGAAATGAGGGCATAAGTGCAGAAGAAAAGATAAAAGATAACAGATTATAGTGGTTTGGACAAGTGCAGAAAAGCAGAAGACAATCTAGTCAAAAAGATTCAGAACAGACAGGAAGAAGGTAAGAGGAAATGAGGATATCCAGCAAAGAGGTGGATGGAGTGTATGAAAGAAGATCTGTTGCAGTCAGGCATGAATGTTGAAGAAAACAGGAGTGTGGCATTGAATCAAAAGAGATGGTGACAGTTAACACAATTCCTCAACCCCTTGTAGAACATACGAAAAAGGGGGCTGTTGCTGCTGCTGATGAGTTATGGTAAGATGAGAGGTTGCAGGAAGAGGAGAATGGAAGACAAGCTGAGAAGTAACATATTTGATAGGACCCGTAGGTGCTTTTTTATGTGACTAGTAGGGAGGGTAGAAAGGAATGTAGATGAATTACACTGCCTGGTAAGATTTTTAAGTAGTGAAACACTGTGGTTGGTTGCTAAAGGAAGGTTAGTTCTTGAGAAGTAATTAGGCCAACTTTAATAAAATAGGAGACTGAGTTTTATTTGAAGAAGGATTTGGGTAGAGCGATATAAGGAGAGGAGTAAAGGAAATGTGTTCTTTAATCTAGGATTAGACAGAATTTCGATTAACTACATCTGCAGTTCTGAGAACAATAAAACTACAAAAAAGAATACTGAAAAATATGTTAAGTTTGAAATTGTGGTATCTCCAAGAATTCTTTAGTCTTAATAGTATTAACATGTATTGGCATGATGGAAGTGGAAACCCCCATGTCACAAGGTGCAGGGGGAGGAATCATTTGTGTAAAAAAGTTTCAAAGGTGAAACAGTGAGTTTTGAAAGTTGTTCTTTTCTTGGAATTACAGTTTACTTTTCAGATATTGGGAACCTGCTATTTCAAGTCTGCAATGGAAATCAAATTAAATGCAATTATTTTGCATATAAAAATGTGGCCCATGTGTTTTCCAAATGGATAGCTGTGGTCAGTGGTTTATTTGTTTTAATTTTTTCTGTTAATATTTTTGTCTTGATATTAATGAATTATGTTTCTAGAGTGTGAGAATAGAGTGCTGTTTTAGGGTTGGTTATTTCAGTATATGTGTGTGTGTGTGTGTGTGTGTGTGTGTGTGTGTGTGTGTGTGTGTGTGTGTGTGTGTGTGTGTGTGTGTGCACATGTACGCTTGCATGCAAGTGTTTGTGTGCAATGCATTTTTTAAAATGAACTGGAGATATAGCCATTTCCTCTGTAAACTGTATTTTTTTTAATTTGTCTACTACTCAACATGCCAGGTTAAACAGGTGGATGCAAACAAAAATTAAAAGCAAGTGTTTTTTGAATGCCACAAACACTCCTTTATTCTCACATTTGGAGCAAGACCCCACACCCCCAGAGTTATATAGACTAACTCCATAGTTACACAAACAAGAATGGAAAATCTCTCAAAATAAAAGAATCATTGCAACAGTTACAAACCAAACCACCAGTGATTTTCTATCGAACACAGCAATTGGTGAGTTTAACATCAAGGAACACCTGAACTAGCAAGTGGAGACCACATGGAGCAGGGATTTACGGATGTGTAGGGAAGCTGATACAACTCATTTATTTTCCTCAGTACTATCTGCTATGTGCTATGTTGGAATGCCCCACCATGGTGATTTGCAGTTAAAACCTCCGTGGCACATGACAAGTTTAGTGAGTCTACTGGGAGGAGAATATGATATTTACATTCCATAGGAGTAGAGAAAGCAGAGATCAGGGTGACCTGCTGTGGGTCATCCTGGAAGCAGGGAAATGCTTTTTGTTATAGCTATCATGTAATGATGTCACCAACAAACTTTGTCTATAAATGATAATGTAGTTAGACTTTGCACAGTAGGTTCAGAGTGAGTCGCCAGTCTGTACTTTGAGCTATAGTCCTATCGGAATTTACAAACTGGCACAAAGCTTCTTTATCTTACCAACACTCACAAGCCAATTCCTCCTAACTTTATTTATATTATTTATTTTACTTTTTTCTCTTAGTGTAAAGCTAGATTTCCATGTTAAAGGGGATTATTTTAAGTGTACTATTTTGTTTTTTGAAGGATGTGCTTGTTTGTGTTTTCTGTGTGCAGTATATGAAATTCAGGATTAGTTTTCAGAGACTAAAGGAAATATTGATTTAAAGGATTTTTGTAGGAGGGTGTGATGATAGGAGGTACTGCCAGATATTCCAGGAGAAGTAGGGCAGTGGATGTGTACCATATGCCAGCAAAGCTAGCTGGAATTTTGTAAAGAATTATATGTTATTTGAATATCAAACTGATTTGTACAGATACTTGTGTTAAAAATGCATTTATAAAGTTGCTTGTGTTAAAATTGTATCAACAGTGTGCCCTGCTGAAAAGCAAAGAAGTGCACATGAATTATTAAGCTCAGTCCCAGCTAACTTTGGAAAATAGATGAAATTAAATTAGGCCATAATGATTGTATCTTCCAGTTCTGATTGTAGCCAGAGACAAAATGTCTTTGAGAAGCCTGGCTTAGTAGCTCTGTAGGAGGAGTAAAAGTGTTAAAATGTTTTATGACTTCCAGAAGCTGGAGCAGATCTTAGCAAGGCTCTGTCTGTGGATATGGTAACACATAGGTGATAAAATCATGGCAGCTCCTGGTGTTGGTGATAGTGGGGGAAACAGAGTCAGATGACCTGATGTGATGTCATTCTGTAAGCTATCCCAGAAATAATATTTAGATATAATATGGAAAGTCTCTCAGTCAGACTGGGCAGTCTGTTTCTTGGAACCTAACCTACAAGGATCACTCACCTAATTCATCTTGCCTTGCTCTAGTAAGTAAACCAGGGAATAGTAACTCTTTAGACTAGTCAGAAAAATATAGTGAGATTAGTTAAGTACTGTTTTTATGTACCTGTGTGGATCTATTCATCAGTGTTATTTTAATATTACCTGTGGTTGAAACAGTGGTGTTTACTGTAAAGAGATATTTTGTATTTTCACGTTCTTTTATTATTTATTATTAAATATATTTAAACTTTTTATTGTGGCTAGTGGCGAGTGTGCGAGTGTGCGAGTGTGTGTGTGTGTGTGTGTGTGTGTGTGTGTGTGTGTGTGTGTGTGTGTGTGTGTGTGTGTGTGTGAAAATTAAATCTCAAAGAGTGTCTGTGTCAGCTACTTGGAGCATGGACAAAAAGCACTGGTTTTGCAGAGAAAGTGCTGAACACAGCTGTGCCAGTGGAAAGCCTTACTGGGGACTTAGGTATAGAGAAATCCAGACCCTGGGCTGACTGTGTTCCCTGTGTGTTCTTAAGGGAAATTGTACTTGATGGAGAGATGTCTGCATCTGGAAATACTGAGTCTATCCATTTGCATTCCAAGTGAATATCCCTCTCTAGTGTCAGTGGTGAGAATTCAGGCTCCTTGATTACTGGCCCAGAGTGGGGACATCACAGAAGAATGCTGCACCATGACTGCTAATGTATTGTATACTTGCAATGTCAAATCAAGAATGGTAAACTGTAGTCATATATTGGGGTTAGTGCATAAACAAGGAGCAGTGGAAGCTAAACAAGGAGACTGTTGTTACGTAATAAATGTGATTACTATACAAAGAAAATTTTTTGATATAAATAATTATTCATATTGATGTATTAAAGTAATCCTGCTCACTGTATTAACCTATGTACATTAATAAAAATGGCAATATTGTCAACGAATGTGAGAGGGACACAAAGCTACAGGGTAACAAAGAGTAGTAAATGTGATATGTTTATAAATGCTGATTTCTGACTAGCAATTAGCAAGGGCAGTAGATATGTTAATGGGCATTTGCATATACTGCATTTATTACATATCAGATGTGCATACAGAAAGTTATCTGTTGTAACCTACAGCATGCTATATTCTTCAGTGTATCATGTGCAAACCAAAACAAAAAAACCTACAGCTGTTGTCACACGCATTTCAGAAAAGGACATTTATTTGCCATTTGTTGGCACTTGTAACCATAGAAAGGTTGTTGTATATTTAAACATTATTAGCCAGGCGTGTGTTGTATATAATGTAAATGATAAACATTAGTATAATTACATTTATAAAGCCTAAATGTCCTGTGGGACATGATCTGTAATATTTATGTTCCCCGCATGATTTTATTGAGAATGCCTAGCTCTGCATGTGTGGTAGGTGTACTGAAGTACTCTGCCATTGGAATGTATATTGTGAGAGTAAAGGTAATAAACTATAGCCACATGATTGATGGTAGAACACAACTACAGGTTAAAGAATTATGATACTGGCATTGCATTATGTATGTATAGGAAACAATTCCGATGGTTATTATGGCCGTGTACACTCCTTTCACATTGTGGAAATATTGAGAAAAATCACAGACATCTGTGCAATCATTCCAATTATAGTTTTAAGTCATGAAAATAAACATTTTTAAGTAACATGCATGTTGCGAAAGGTAGAAGGTTACTGAGTCTTCAAGCATGTTGTAAAGATATGTAAAAAAATATGGAGGGACATGACACATACACAGAGGTGTCAAATTGACCAGGATATAAACAGAATAATGATCAGGCACACATATCAGATACATCATCATCAGATACACATCATTTGTCTAAGTATGGCAGATTAGACATACGTACATGCAAAATGAGTCATGTTAATGTGACATATGAAAATCAAGTTAAAAGCCACTGAGAAATGGGTTGTGATTCTGAATGTCATGATGTATATCAAGATGCATAGGATGCATTTTTTTTGTATATTGCAAATGTATAGGTAGCCCACACAAGACATGAGCAAAATAAAAGTACATGCTGGCATTATGGTGTTAAGACATCAGCTAATGGGAAATGTCAGCCTACAAATATTTGTGACTATGATGCATTTCTATTACTGTAAGCAATAATATAATGTGCTTCCTTCTGGAGTAAGTGCAACACCATACATGATGACTTGAATGAGGGTATTAAAGTACAGATGTTAAAGCGGTCTATTGTAATTGATATATAGCCCTAAAGTGAGCCATGTAAAGAACAATATTAAAAACTGTAGGACAGTACAGTAAAATACAACACATATAGGTGAAGCATCAACATGATCTGTGGCAGATTTACATTGCACATACAATGAATGTACACTGGACTGTGACATACGTAGTTTTCCTCCACCCATAGGTCATTAAGTCCATTATGCTGATATTGTAAAAGTCAGCATGACAGAAAGGCTAATTCAATTAAGTATTGACAAAGAACAACCAATTATAGCAAATATGTCATGACATGCATTCATTAAAGGTCTCTATACTGAGCATGCTGACAAGGAATGACAACAAAGGCTACCATAACATCAACTAAAAAATGCCAACCAACAAGAAAGTCTTTAACACAGGCCCACCAGCACTTTCTGATGATTTTGCAGCATGATACTCATTAAGAAATGCCATATAAGCCCCCATGTCCTATAAAGATCTAGAGTGTGAACAGAAGAATTACAGTAATGCATAAATGTTTGTAGACATGCAATACAGGGCATTATTTTGAAACTATGTAATGCCTGTGAATAATCAGTGACATACTCAGCATTTGCATCTTGCCAGACTCAAACACATACTGGAATATATCTCATAGACATGTGTATCAACCATTGGTGCCACAGAAATAGGAATTTTGATTGTGTCATGAAGAACACGCTTGAAAGGATTACATCAGTGTCCTCTTGTAATGGGTATGGATCAATTAAGCTGGAATGTGAAACCTTAAAAATGTGCTCCATTTTACTGTGCCACAACTACTTCCTTTATTTAAGTCACTCCTGTCTGAGACAGCTGTCTGATAGACAGAAGTTACCAGATTCATACCTCTGCAAATCATACTGCACATGCTACAGAGCTGTGTACTCTATGTATGTCTCCCCATAAGTGGGCATTTTTAAAATGCGTAGCCCACGGGGGACTATTTGGGGCTTTAAACATGCCTCAAAATGATAAATTTGTACTTGCATTCTTTTCAATTTACGCAAATCATTTTTTAACTTAAACATTTCTTTCCTTAACAGTGAGGCATCATACTGACTTACTTCCTCTTGTGTATGTTCTAAGTTCATTATTCCTGTTTCCAATAAGGGATTAACATTATATTCTAGCAGTGGCTGTAGTCTCCTAGACCATGCTCTCCAACAGCCATTCGGCTCTGGTATGTAGTCCAATTCAGGTACTTGCATAGTGCCTTCAGCCGTGTTCATACACCACAGAACAAAAACAATAGTAACAACGAAAAAAAGAGAATGTGGTGGCAAATGGTTTCACCAAATGATAAAAGTCAATGTATTGAAAAATATAAAAAGCCAGATACAAGCCAATAAGATCCACAATCAATTTATTGATTTATACCTTTCATCTCACAATAGAAACTTCATCAGAATACCATTGTAACAAAAACCTCACCATTTATACATTGTCTTAATCACATAAAATGACATCACTTCCTCTATACAAAAAGTGAACTCATACATAAATACAAATAACTACTTAAAAATGCTACATGACTTCATCCTATATAAAACACTTGCATGTAAAATTCTGCTTTAAGTTTTAAAATAGAACTAATAGAAATTGCACTGTTAAGTCCTGGTGCCTCAGAAATATTAATTTTCATTTGCCATCTGAGCTCCTTTAGTTCTAGATATTCATTCAGGAGTCCCCCCTCTCACTCAAAGTGACTTGATCAATGACAGTGAACCTGAAACTGTGCCCCAGGGTGCAAGCCAATATGTGCATCTAGGGCATGTTTTTGATTCATTCCTACAAATATTATAATAATGTTGGTAGATTCTAGTTCTCAGTGCATTGATGGTTTTTCCTATGTAAAAACATGGACACAGGGAGAACTTAGCTAGATATGTAACTCTCTTTCTACTGCAAGTGAACTTGTTTCCTATTATATATCCACCATAACTGGGTATATATACCTCCTTGCCTTCCAGGATATATTTACATTGCATGCAAAATCCACATTTTGCCATGTCCCACGTCCTTGCATTCATCTGTCTATAGGTTTCCATCATATTTTTTATGCTGGTAGCTTTTTTATAAACACTTTTAGGGAATGTTCCTACCCAATCCAGATGTTCTGGGTTCACACTGAATATGTGCCAGTTGTGTGTTAAAATCCTTTTAATATTGTAGAACTGGTTGTTAAATCTAAATATACCTGATTTGTTGAAGTGTTTCCCTTCATTGTGTACAACCACATCTTCGCTACTCTGTGCTTTCCCTAACAGAGGAATAAAATGTCCATTCTCTCTCTTTGTTGTAACTTCCTTCAATATCCCATCCACAAATGTTTCTGGATATCCTCTCTTTGTCAGCAATTTGTTTAGTATATTCAACTGATGTACAAATTCATCATGTTCTGATACCATTCTCGCTATCCTAACCCCTTGCCCTTTTACTAGGGATTTTTTCTGTGACAGTGGATGGCAACTATTGAAGTGTAGGAGGGTGTTGGAATATGTAGGTTTTCCGAAAATATTGGACGTGAATTGTTTGATGTTCCTATTTTTTTGTAGTGTGATGTCCAAGTAATGGGTGGTATCCCATGTAATAGTACTCATGAATTTCAGAAATTCAGTGCTCTGCTCTATAAATTCCAGGAAATTATACAATTCCCCCTCACTTCCTTTCCAGAAAACAATGATGTCATCCAAGAAATTACCATAAAATGTCCAATAATCAGTAAATACACTTTTAAACACAATCTCCTTCTCCCAAAATGCCAAGACAATATATGGAGGTGTGTGTGTGTGTGTGTGTGTGTGTGTGTGTGTGTGTGTGTGTGTGTGTGTGTGTGTGTGTGTGTGTGTGTGTGCGTGTGTGCGTGTGTGTGTGTCTGTGTGCATTATGTATATATATACATATATATATATATATATATCTATATATATATATATATATATATATATATATATATATATATATATATATATATATATTTATTATTATTTATTTGTTTATTAACGTTTGTTAACTGGGTTAGTCCCACTGGGCTTGCGACCCATTTTCAGTGGAGACCCAAGGAGAAAAGCTCCAACAATACATTTCAATTACAGAGTAACATATTAATACAAAAAATAATGTGGTGAGAAACAATTATACAGAGCAAAAGCTTTACATTTGTTAGGTATATACAAACAAGTTAAAGTTCTACGTATGAAGAAAGAGCCAAAAAAGTCTGGCATTTTGTGTGTTACACAAAATGACATCTGTGCCTGTTTCTACACTGCAGCACTTCATTCAAATCGGCTAAGAATTTCTAAAGTTGCCTGATGTAATTAACATGTGACAGAGGTTAATAATATTACAGCACACACAGGCTCACAGTATGTAAAACACAACTTATTAATACCTCACATCCAAAAAAAGTGGATACTTCTAAATTAGAACTGTGAACATGATCACACAAGCTAACTGCTGCACTCCTTTGAGGTACACAAGCTGCTTGTCAGACAGGGATCATTCATCTCGCAATCACCTGCATAAATATGTACATTGTTATTCCTGGATTACCTAAAACATACAAAGTAAGATCAATTTCTATGTTACTGTCCTGAGACTGACTGAAATGCTCATATACCATTGATGAGTTACTGTTACAGCAGTTACAAGGGAGCACTGCTGAGTTGGGGATGGGGGAACAGCACCACATGGTCTGATGGGATACACAATAGTCTTATCATTTAACCCTACTATCTAACATCTCCCTTGACGGATGTACCAGTAGGACTGCATGAATATTCCATAGATGAGGCCTAGTGAATAGAAATGGAAACATGATAGCGGAATGGGTATCTGTAGTCCCATGTGTATCTCATTTCTATCCAACTAGCCCACTATAATTACTTGCATAATGTACCAGGTCCATACATACACTGATGTATCATAATAACCCTTATGAGTACTGTGCAGGTTACGGACTTACCTTGCAAATGCAGCAGTTGACATAACTGTAGTTTAGGGATGACTCTGATGCAAGCAATATGCAGCCAATATATGGATAGGTACAGGATGTGTGAGTTGCCTGGCATCAATTTTAATAGATGTATGTGAATAGGAGTAAGGTGCCAGTCCCTCGGTCCCTAGGTTGTCAGTGAATGTTCATAGGTTCATAGGTAGTTACTAGGCTATCGGCCCTAGGGCCCATACAAGCCTAGTCAAAAAATGTACCCTGGCTTTCGCCACCCAAGAAAATTATTTTCCTATGCCCCTGTCGAGCAGAGCCACAGAAGTGATCCCCGGGATGAATTTCCCATTTCCCATCCAATCATCAAGATTTTTCTTGAAGAGTGCTAATGAGGAGCTCTGTTTGACATAGATAGATAGTCTGTTCCAGAGTATGGGAAGTCTCTGGGACAGGAATCTATCCCTCCAGCATGTTCTGTTTATTGTGGTGACAAGGTTAAGGTCCCTACAGCGTGTAGCTCAGAGGGATTGGGATTTCTTTAAGTGGGGCATGTCCAACAGCTCTGGGTTTGACATAGCTTTGAATGTTAGGCAGAGATCACCCCTGAGTAGGCGATATGTGATGGAGTAAAGCTGTAGTTTTTTGAGATAGTCTGCATAGGGCATCTGTTTGAGGCCAGTAATCCTCTTTGTGAGGTATTTCTGTGGTCTTTCCAGTTGTTGTAGATGTCTTGTGAGGTACATACCAAAAGGGGTATTGTACTCCATAATGGGTCTAATGAGTGATGAGTAGAGGGGAACAATGACCTCTTTCTTTCTGGATGAGAATCCTTTTGTGATGAGATGAGCCACGTAGAAGGATTTCCTGACCACTGTAGTGATGTGATTATCAAAGGAGAGACTACTGTCGACCTGTGTCCCAAGGTCTCTTATCACATTTTCGGCATTAAGTAGACTACCAGTTATGTGGTAGTTCATGGGTACAGAGTTTTTACCAAAGGGGATGACAATACACTTTTTGGCATTGAGCTTCAGGCCATGGCTTTGACACCAGGAATCTGCCTCAGTGAGGCCCTTTTGTAGTTTGTCCACATCATTAGGAGTTTTGATTATGGCTCCTAGTTTGCAGTCATCTGCAAATTTTGTTAGCCAAAGACCTTCTGTGTTGGCCTGCACTTCAGAAAAGTAGATACCAAACAGGAGTGGACCCAGGACTGAACCCTGTGGTACTCCACTTGTCACTGGTCTGATGTCAGATTTGGAATCCACTACTTTCACAGTGTGGGTTCTGTCCATGAGCCAGTTGGCAACCCATCTTATGACATAGGGATTTATACCTAGTTTAGTTAGCATATCTATAATTCCAGAGTGGGTGATGGTGTCGAAAGCCTTGGCGAGATCTAGATAAGCTGTGTGAACCATTTTACCATCATCTATGGCTTTGGTGACTGCTTCAAAGAAGTCAGTCAGGTTTAAGAGACATGATCTGCCTTTTACAAATCCAAACTGAGTAGGGTCCAAAGTTTGGAGATTACCAATGTCTTTGTTTATGAGTTCCATGATGATACGTTCCATGGCCTTGCAGACCAGGCTTGTCAGGCTAATGGGGCGGCAGTTCCCGGGGTCCGTCGTGGCTCCCCCTTTGTGGAGTTTGATAACTGTCGTGGTGAACCATTCAGTGGGGACAAAGCCTGAGGTGAGGCTATGATTGAACATGGTACTTAGGTAGGGTGCCAGTTCATTCTGTAGTTCATGTAGAACGCAGCCTGGGATATTGTCAGGTCCCATGGATGCTGTGTTTTTGGCTTTGGAGAGTGTGTTTTTACCTGTGCAGCCATGATGATAGGAACTTTGCATTCTTCCGGTATAGAGATGGGCCCTCTAGGGGGTGAGAGGGGGGTAAAGTTAGCACTGAACCTATCTGCTAGGATGTTGGCAATATCAGTTGGTTCTGCATATTTAGTGCCATTATTCTGTAACTCAGAGCAGATCTGAGTGTTCCCATTTAGATTCTTGGCAAAGCTATAGAATGCTTTGTGGTTGTCTTTAGAGTCAGTGGCAATTTTGTTTTCGTAACTAGCTTTGGAGGATTTTATGAGAGATCTCAACTTCTTACTGAGGTTGACCAGGGAGTTCCTCCAGTCATGGGATTTTACTCTTTTTTGCAACAGTTTCTTCCTTCTGTTGTAGAGTTTGTTTATGGCAGAGGACCACCAGATTGGCTTCCTTTTTTTGGAGGATAACATCTTGGTTCTATTAGGGATAGCATGATCCATGCACTCGTGTAAGTGCTTATAAAGTGCATTTCTGTAGGATTCAGCAGTCATACTTCTATTGTCCGTCTGCATGAGTGTCATGAAGTTTGCCACTTCTGTCTTAAGAAGTGTGACGTTGGATTTTGAGAAGTTTTTTACGATGGTTTCCCTAATTGGGGCTGGGGGTGGGATGCGAATGTCTAGGCTGATTAGCTTGTGGTCAGATCTGACCAACGAGGAATTGACCTCTGGTGTGGAACACCAGTTTCCCATGTTGGTGATGACCAGGTCTAGGATACTGCTGCCCCTGGTGGGGGTGTGAATAAGTTGATCCAAGGCGTTGGAATTTATGAATTATAGAAAACGTTGAGCAAAAGAGTTGGTACATGAGTAGTTTTCCCAGTTAATGGTGGGGTAGTTGAAATCACCCATTATTAGGGTGTTGGGTTGTACCCTAATACTTTCCAGTGTATCAAGAAATGAGGAGTGTGAATCCTGGGGCATGGTGGGGGGTCTGTAGCAAGCTACAATTTGGTTTGCGGTCTTGCCCAGAGTTAGTTGCACTTGGATAATCTCGGATGCATTATGCTGTGCAACTATGCTGGAGGTGTGGATATCCTTAATGAATATGGACATGCCTCTGCCTTTAGTGCTTCTTTCTGGGTTAGGTGGCCGAAAGGTGTGGTATGAATTGAAGCCTGGTAATGCAGGGGTGCTCTCTGGAGCTTTGAACCAGGTCTCTGTCACTGCACAGATGCCAATGTTCTCCATTTTAAGGAGTGCCTTGAGTTAGTGCATTTTGAGGTTTAGACTTCTTGCATTGAGTAGCATTACCCTCAGATTTTGCTTGCTTGTACCGGTTACGGTGGTGAATTTGTCATTTGAACCTTGCCTAAATAAGGTGCTATGAAGAATGTGCTATACATTGTCTCTTAACCAAAACCGGGGCATACTGAGCATGCCTACATCTGCCTACAGGGACATCAGAAGGGGGTTCATCCTCTGAGTCCTCCTGTGGCTTTGGCTGTGGTAACCTAGTCACTGGTGGGGGGCTGTCTATCCCTTTCCTTTGCTGATCCTGCTGCAGCTGTTTCCACAGGATCAGATTGTGTAGCATAGCGCATACTGTGAATACATGTGCATATGTGGCTGAAGAATACTGCAGAACTCCACCAGATATATCCAGGCATGGAAACCATGACTTCAGAAGCCCAAACACATGTTCTATGATGTCCCTAGTTTGTGCATGTGCCTCATTATAGTGTTCTTCCATGCATGTGTGTGCATTTCATCCATGGTTCCAGGACATAGCCAGCATCCCCCAAGTAAATGGGCCAGTGGGATGTCCATCCTAGGAAACATCTGGTACAGCTGTGATGTGTACCAGATATGGGCATTGTGAAAACTGCCAGGGTTGCCAGCACACGGATTCATGATAATCCCCTGGGCTTTGCACACTTCCTGGTAGTTGATGGAGTGGTACCCCTTGCGGTTAATGTTGATTGTACTCTGCTCACCAGGTGGTGCCTTGATGTGTACATGAGTGCAATTTATGACACCTAGTACTTCAGGGTAGTGTGCTACATGGTAAAAGTGCTGCATATTGTTAGCCCTTACTTCAGAGGAAAGGGATAAAGATATGTGTTCACTGGCATGTTGGGAGCATAGGATCCAAGAACTGGTGGAGTATCCTGGATGCAGATGCCTGTGACACCCACATAATGTTCCCAGTTGGTCTTTGAAAAGTACCTTTAGCTAGTATCCTAAGGGCTACACATACTTTAGTTTCCACTAGGATGGGTCCCCTCTGTTAGCTCTCGCTCTGAGTTGAAGGTGGCAGAGCTCAGTGAGTTCTTGGAATATGTCACTGTCCACGCTGTAGCACTCGACAATCTTCATCTCATGCAGCTCCTGGAAGGTTACCCTGGGCCTGAACACTCTTCACCTTCTCAGCCTAGGCCTATTGTCAGCAGCACCAGCAGCACTGACTTCAGCATCTAGCACATACAGATGTAGCATAGCTGCAACAGCTCCTAGCATTATCTCAGTTAAAATTCCCAAGTCTCTTCTCCAGTGGTCCAGAGAATTGGGGAAAATCAAAATGTAGGGTATATGCATACTTTATACAAATCTGCTGTAGGTCAGCCATGTGTGACTGGCTAATTATGATGCAGTCATCTACCTAGACTGTAATTAACATCAATTAATAGCCCTACTTTAGTGCGTGATATGGCACTATGCACTGCACCATGTAGCATAGCTTATACACAGTAGTAAATATTGATTGAATATATCTGCTTTACACTGATTGCTGCCTGCATCATCACTGTCATATGAGTAGTGTGCTTGCATGACCATGTTCAGCTATGCACTGTGCAGCATCACTTATGCAGCACTCCAAATTGTTAAGTGAATATATCCGATGTTAATCAGTTTCTGTCTACATCATCACTGTGACCTGGATGGTCTGTCCACATGAACATGCTCAGGTATGCAGTGTGCCATGCAAACACATACACAGGGAATTAAAAAATCCTAATAGTAACAGGACACACCCCCTGATGTCATTCATCAGCCTACATAGAATGGATATGCGGGCACGCTTACTCCTTTTTGCTATTCAGCACACCCACCTTATTTGTATACATATCAGTGCTGACAGCCTGGAAACTACATGGTTCATAGCCATATGAGTTGGGTAACAGCAACAATGCAGTATTGTATGGACCAGAAGCAAGGTCCTATAATACATTTATGAAAAAATATTATAAATATTTGTTTTTTTTTCTTCATTTTTATTTCTGTATAGCATGTTTGTGTACTGTGGCTCCTAAAGCAAAGATGCCGAGATTATTAAAAAAATATTAATTTAACTTATTCCCTTCCTCTTTCTGACATCCACAATGTTACTTTTGCACATATATGTATGTGGAATAACGTTTTCAGGGGAGGTATGCCCATATTTGTGGAGTTTTACATCCCCTTCTATCCATGTAGACTTCATTACATGGAAAAATTCAACGTACACTACAGACAATAACACGGAGTCTACACGGATGCCTTTCTGCTTGTTGCATAACTCGGGTAAGGTATGTGATAAGGAAGTAATTTACAGTTTTGTCAATGCCATTCTGAAGAATGAACACATCATTCAAATTTCCAGGATACATAACATGATATTTAAAAAAAAGATTGTTATTGAGCACATATTTTTGTCTCTCAATAATACATGGCTAGATTTGCAGAGGTGGGTGCATAGGTTGCACTTATTACTACCATACAAATCTATTTGTAAAATTCACCTTCAAAGAAAATAACATTATTTTCAAATACCAAATTCATCAGCTTTGATAGTAGTCAAATGTCACTAATAGTTAAAAAGCTGTACTTCAGAAGAATTTCATTAAAGAACTTCATACCTTGTGGTATACAAGTGAATACTTCAACCAGATCAGTTGTAAGAAATCCAGTACTAACAGACACTAGATCATGATCAAACCTAGCCGAAAGAGATTCCTGTCGACAAAAACTGCCAAAGGGTAGGTTTTAGAGTTTTGTGCTGTCAAAATAGGGTGGATAAACCAAACTTTTGTGAACCTTAGGTATTCCAAAAATTGTGGGGATAACTGAGTGCTATTTGTTTAAAAAAATAAATAAATCCTGGGAAATAACACACTTCAAGAATATGCGACTAAGTTGTAAATCAGTTTTTTATATGAAAGCTCTCAGCTGGATGAACAAATGATGATGACAATATGTATCTTATTTGAGTAGTTGCTGAGATATTGTAAGTTGTTTACAAAATACTAAAAACATAGCATAATGTTGGCCTTATCAACCACCTTCATCTATAACAATCCTTTTTCACTTGCTAAACTTTCTACTAGTTGAAATATATTTTGTTTTTTATCTAATTGTTTAATGTTTACTATGACTTACTGTTTTCTTGTTGTTTATTGGCCAGGAGTTGTCTCCTCAGGACTCCACTGAAAATGAGACCTCACAGTTGAACGGATGGGCATTCCTAGTTAACAAGTATAATAATAATAATAATAATAATAATAATAATAATAATAATATATTTTATAAATGTTGCTCAACCAGTTAAAATGATACAAATAAAATAAACGTTATTTTGCAATGATGCATAGGGAATAGCATATTAATGTATACCCTGAAATTGACTTCATTGAATCTACGACAAACTCCACAGGATAGCAAACATATTCCCAGTATTCACAGACCAACAGGGAGTTTAATGAGCAGAGCAGTATATACTTTGACAAGTTATAGAGACCTGCCTGAGGTGGTAGTGAATCAGGCAACTCTGGTTTCTGTTTAAAAGTCACTGTCTTTTTCTCTTTCTCTCTGACTATTGCTTATCTCTTCCTCTTGCTGTCTCACTCTCTCTCTCTCTCTCTATATATATATATATATATACATATAATATATATCTATATCACTTTCAGGACTTAGTCCAGATTTTTTTTTTTTAACAGACAATACGTTCTTTGAAGAAACTGACAGACAGACATTTTGGAAAGACTTATTAAATCTAAATTAAAACAAAAACAGAATGAGGGATTCTGCATGAGATACATTTGTGTAACCATAATTACAATATAACGTTATGTCTTACACTCTGCTGTGTTATACTGAATGTGATATCATGTCCAAAGAACTGGAAGAATATGAATGATCATGAAATAAAATGAGATATGTTTTGGACTGATGGACAGAAAGAAGACTGTAAGTCACTGATAAGTAATAATCTTTCAACATAAATTATGCACATGCTTTAATAAAAAGTTGTTTACAGAATATTAATAGACCAATGCACTGGCAGAAAAATACATTGTGATATTTTAATTTATAAAGAATGGATACAAAGATAATTTGAAAGTTAACCTGATAAGCAGTTCTTTAAGTGATACCAAATATGTTAACGTACTTAAAGCTACTTGGACAAGAATGGATGAGGTTAGATCTTTTCCTACCAGAGCACAGGTTTATATGGAACTAACACATTTTGTATGAAGTAACCCACCGACATAACAATGTTATTGCTTGGATATACTCAGTCACTGTCAGTTCATCAAATAATACCTAAAACTCCAGTTGCATAAGTAGAATATAAGTCTCAGTTGCCACACAGATCTTAAATCGGAAAAAGGACTTCTTGTGCTTCTTTGTAGACTACTAGGCCAAACTTGGTGAATCATGGTAGGAAACATAAGGGATGAAATTTAGAAACAGAAAATAGAGAGCATTTCTATAATGGTCAAATCTGATATATCTCATTAAATGTATCATAATGGGAGAATGCTGAGAGTTCAGTGGACTGGTAGCAGAGCATTCTCAATTAACAGCTGATTCAGAAGGCTTGCTAAGATATTTGTCATATATTAAGTTTAGTCTTGTTCACAAGCAGCAAAACACATTTAAGATATGTAGGATACTATAATCTTTGCAAATGGTTGTATCTTTTTCTGCAATGGTATGGTCCAGAAAGTTCAGATTTCAAAATGAGTGGAACAGAGAAAAGTAATTCTGAACCTGACAGCCATAGCAAGAACCAGTCCCTGGATGAAATAAAATTATACATCAGTTATAGTTTCTTTCTCTGACAATAATCAAGGAACTTGTATTAGCATGTAAATCTATCTGATTGTTTTCCATCAAAATATAAGTTTCCTAAAGATGGGTGTTCATCTGTTCCTTCATGGAAGCTGCAGCCATGTTCTGACTAAGGTTTTTGCCCACCATCATGTCTTTTATTTTCTTTTAGCAACTACCACAGCTATCTCCCTTCTACCTTGTTTCCTTCTTGATCATCTGCTCCATATTCCTTGAAACCTGCCTGACATACCCCTTAAGACCAAGGTGCCATCTGCCAGCAAGCTAGAAAATCCTTACTGGGAGCAGCTGCAGAAAAGCATACAAATAGGAGATAAGGGTGTCCATGTATGATACCATTTTGAGACCTGCAGTGGGCTTTATTGAATGCCATATCCACTATCTGAACCAGTTACTAATGTGAATTACGTATGCAAACATCACTAGACTCATGCCATCAGTCACCAACATTGACTGTTAGACCTTGGACATAAATCCAACTTCTCACTCACAAGAGAGACAAAAATGCCACTCTTCCTTACTCCAACAGCCAAGTCCTCAGGGACTGGGTTTGATATCTCATCCAGAGTCATAGCTAGAGCTCCATCCCTCTGAGCCACAGACAAGCATTGGAAGCTATTATGTTTTCATATATAATAAGCTAGCATACTGAATAGCAAAGAAGTTAATAAGCACAATCAAATGACAACTTAAATATATATATATATATATATATATATATATATATATATATATATATATATATATATATATATATTTATAAGGTATATCAGTCTATTGAAAACTATTGAGTGACCTAAATGTCAATGTCCAAAATGTTTTGCCACAGATTGTAAAAATTACATGGAAAATAATAAAAAAAAATATGTTTTTGTTTGTTTTTTGTGGGGGTTTTTTTGGAAGAGGGCAAGCCTTCCTGCACCCACCACACCCCAACTAATTATATATCTACTAACTCTGGAATGAAAAATATCACAGAAAAGGGATATTCCCCAACCTCGATAATTGTCTGATCTCAGACACCTGGCGACATATGTTGTTTAGTCAACTAAAATCTGTTTACTAAACAGATATCAATGAAACCGGTATGTATATGTGTGAGTGTGTGTTTGTGTGTGCATGCATGTGTAAACTGGAGTATTAAGAAACTTCTAGGATTATTATCAATATACACATGCATGTTACTAAGTTCTTTAAAGAGCATTCCAGAATAAGAACAGTAAAATTACATCCCCACTTTCTAAATAAGTTTCAAAGGGATAACATAGCAAATTCTGAGTTGAACTTCTTTTTCCTTAAATGGCAATTCTAAACAAAACATTTAAATTAGGTAGCATTTCATGTGTCATTAGGTTTGTCACCAAGGAAGAAAACAGCTTTGGAATTAAAAACCTGATTTATCTTTTCACGAATCTTTTTAATTCTTATACAATATATGTATGGGTTTAATGTAGAAGGAAGGACTATAAATAAAACTGCAGCCATGGCACGAATGTAAGGCAGAGCATTGGTTAACATAAATGCTAATATTGATAAAACATGAAATGTTAGAATCACAAAGAAATGAGAGCTGCATGTAACAAAAGCCTTCTGACGAGCTTCTTTAGTTTTCATTCTTAAAATTACTGAGATAATTAAGCAATATGACAAACCAATTGATATCATGTCTGGCATCGTCATTAGGATAAACAAGAGTTTTAGATATAATATAGCTAATTCAAAATTTGCACATGCAATATTCATAACTGCAAACATTTCACAGTAACACTGTTCAATAACATTAGTTACACAGTATGGAAAATCAGCAGCAAAAAAAGGCAAAGGTAACATAAAAGCCAGACTTCTTGCTATTACTAGTGTAGCTGCTACAGCAATAAATTTGTTTGTAACAATGCTTGGATATCTGAGTGGATTATACACTGCTAAATATCTGTCAATTGCCATTACAACTAATAGAGACCCGATCACTGCTGTGCAGAAGTGTACTATAAACAACTGTATAATACATGCTTCAAATGTTATAGACCTGGCATCAAACCACAATACTGCTAGTAATTTAGTTAGTACAGAAATTACTACTGTAACATCTACAACAGCTAACATGCAGATAAATAAATACATTGGTTCATGGAGGCTTTTCTCAGCCTTGATGATTAACAATGTGATTGCATTCCCAACAAGTGCTGCAACATATATAATAAAAAATGGAATTCCAAGCCAGCGGTGCTTATCTTCAATTCCAGGAAATCCAATCAGGATAAATTCAACTGGATGGAATGTAATGCTGTCATTTGTTGACATAGTAACAACTGTGACAGATTTTGCTATACAAGTTATTGTAATCTGTAGAAATAAAATATATTCATGTAACAAAGTAATTAATAGTAAGAAGTATAATTCTTAAACATATTGTAATGTCAATGGCACTGTAAATTGAACATAAGTCACCACTAGTGACATTTACATCTCTCCCAAAAGCTTCTTTTGCTATGGTCAAGAAGCATCTTTATTGTCACGTTCACTTAAATCATAAAGAAAATAATCTTCTATGCATAAGTACTAATCATTACATAACATTCAAATAAAAAGTTGTCACAGTAACAATCATTCAAAACATAATTTCTGTAAAAAAAATGATATACACATGCCAACTTACATGCATGTTATTGTGTCATCAGTACAATTGAATACAAGAACTTTAATTTGAAATTAACTCACTGACTCACACAAGGGAACCTTTCATGTGTTTGAGTGTCTATCCATCTATCTATCTATCTATCTATCTATCTATCTATCTATCTATCTATCTATCTGTGATGCCCCACCACTGGACCAGTAAAAAGGGTGTCTCAATCCTCACCACTAGCATCAGTGGGGGATGTACATTGGGAGGATGACAAGTACACACACAGTATTTCCAGATGCAGATCTCTGCATCAAGTGCAATTTCCCTGAAGAGCACACAGAGACCGCAATCAGTCCAGGCTGTTTTTTCCTTCTTCCTCCAGATCCCCAATAAGACTCCCCACTCGCACAGCTATAGAGATGAGATCTCAACTGAGTGGCCAAGTCAAGACCTCCAGCACTCTCTTTGTCCAACCAGTGCTTTGTGTCCCTGCCCAAGTAGCTGACACACACACACACACACACACACACACACACACACACCTGGGAAAGGCTGGCATAAGTTTGCTAGCTATGCTCCCTTCTGCCCAGGCTATAAGGTAGCTATTACTGCCAACAACCACTCTTTATTAGCTACTTTAAGGTCCTTAGCAAAGGGTGTCCAATCTTATTGTATAATGTTACAGTTAATACAAATGGCAGTATGACAAAGACCGAGGCTATTAGGACAGGGCCACAGTGTCACCAAATAGATATGAAAGTATTCTCAGAACTTAAATATGTCTCACAAATGTCAGCCACAATGAAAGGTTTAAATATATTTAATAATAAATAATAAAAGAACAAGAAAATACTAAGTATATAATCACAGTTACATCAGAATTCAAAATCACAGGAAATACTTAAAACAACATTGCAGGGAAGTCTCAAATATATAAAGAAACCATCTAAATTATACTTCACTGTATTTCTGCCTGAATCTAAGAGAATTACTATACCCTAGTTAACTTACTTACAGAGAAAGCAAGGCAGATGTAGTGAATGGGTCTTCCAGCTGATGTTGTCAGGTCAAAGACAAATACAGAATAATCAGTCTCTCTCAGAGAGTTTTTTTAATTAATGTCTCAAATATCACTGCTGGGATACTTGCAGAATGACATTATCTCTTGTCATCTGACTACAGTTCCCAGTTTCAAAACAACCATTGAGGCCAGCTGATAGCATTTAGCTTCTACCTGTAAAAATACATAAATGGAGACTTTTCTTATAAAACAATAAACACTTCCAAGACAATACAAACAAAAATACTAGTTCTAGACATTGTGTCTGTTACTGCACTGAAACTGGAAGATAACATTTTTTCTGGCCCAGCCATAAAGGAATTTAATGTCAACTATTTTTCTGATGTTTTGCAAGTTAACTTCCTGTGCTTCAGTTTTCCCTGCTAAAATATATGCATTTAAAAAGTTACAATAGTGTTCATACATTTGTGTTCTTTTCCAGTAAGGTACACTGTGGATACATCTTTAAGCACAGTACTGTACAAACATTGTTCAACACACACTTCTGTACCAGCAGTTTGATATACACATAGCATACAGTTCTAATACATTTATAACACAAGCATATGAATCATGTTGATATTCACAAATGACATGTAATTATTTACAAAATTCCAGATAGCTGGGCTGGTAGTATCTCCTTCTGTGGCACTATCTATAGATGCAGTCAATTTAAATAAATGGACAAAAGATCGACATCCATCACTTTGACATCAAAATGTCAAAAAAAACAGAATGTTAACAGGTACTGTGTATCTTTCAAGGATTACCCTCAGAGTAAGGGAAAACAAAACAAGTATTGCCCTTGTGCACCCCACACCCCCTGTTAATTATATATACTAAGTAAATCCTTGAGGTAAGGGAATATTTACCTGCCCAATCTGATGCACATGTTGATCATTTGTTTCAGTTGACCAAATAGTGTCAAACAAATTGACATTGCTCATGTGTGTTTTCAACCAAAGGTAAGCACCCCAAATATATATAAAATATATATATATATATATATATATATATATATATATATATATATATATATATATATATATATATACGGTTTCCCTTTATAATCTCGAAATATTGAAATCTCGAATTTCAATATCTTGAGACCATAAAGGCAAAACTTTAAAATAGCGAAAGTGCATAATCACAAATTTAAATATCTCGAATTTGTGGTTATACATTTACACTACATTACGGGTAGCATTTGGCTGGGATGGTGATCGGTGTACTGAGTGGATTTACATGCAATTTAAGGTAAGTGAGTGTATGTGAGTGCGTTTGTAAGTTGAATGTGTGGGTTAGGGTAGGCAGGTGAAAGTATGAATGTGTAACTGCTGGATGTGTTGGTCTTTGCATGTGCGTGCATGTGTGTATGTGTGTCTTTGTGTGTGTGCGTGTGAGGGACTGTAGAATGTCTGGTTGAGAGTTTGCTGTTTTTGTCTGTGAGATCTCTGAGTTAGTATATATAAGTAGGGGGGTGGGGGGCAGCCCCCCTGCTTATTTGTAGTGTAGTTTTTTTTAGTTTTTATACTGTGGATAGAATGGTGTATGTGTTGTGTGGTGTATGCTGTGTGTATGTCCGTGGTTTTGTGTTTTGTGTTTCGGAATTTGGGATCATTCACCTTTATGGTCTCAGGATACTGAAATTTGAGATTTCAGTATTTCGAGATTATAAAAGGGAACCGTCTATAAATATATATATATATGTATATATATATATATATATATATATATATATATATATATGTATGTATATATATAAATATATATATATATATATATATATATATATATATATATATATATATATATTTGTATATGTCACACACACGCACACACATACATTCATATCTCATACATCCTGGCCTCTGGTGATTTTAATACTATTTTTTATCTACATGGGCCTGTGATTCTGTTTCCTTTCCTAATTTTGAGATCATGGTCAGGTCACTCTTGCCATTCTTGAGCCATTGTGGGTTTTGTCCGAGTTTTCTATTCTACCATTCCAGTTCTATAGTACCTTCCAAACCTGTTCTCTTTACCAGTGGGAGAATCCATCTTGTAGTCCTGACTTTCTTGCTTCCATCTTAGATATCGCACCAGGCATATTCTCTATTCTTTTGGGTGTATTCAGCTTCCTTCCATTTTATTTTCCCATTTCTATTCTATCTTCTTACCTCCTTTTTGCTAGTAAGACTGAGAGATAATATTTTTGCTCTATGTGTGGGAATGTTCTGATAATGAAAACTAGCAGTCATTAAAACTAGGAGATTAATATCATTAAATCAGTTTTAAAATCAAATAACAAATACATAGTGATGCCACCCAAACAAAAGTTAGTCTTGGGGTAGAGTTTCATGAATTTCTATCAAATATGTAAAACTATATCAGAACAGAAGGAATTCCTTAAATGTTGCCAACTCACTTCAAGACACAATTCGCAAAAAAATAAAAATGATTTTCAGATATGAGTGTTTCTTATCAACCTGTATATAATTAAACTGCAGAAATACAGTATTTATGGCTATACAGTGGTATATGCAATTATAATATAATGTGTTTTTTATTACTGGGCAAGCTAAAAATTATAAATGTAAATACACTTAAGAGAAATAATTTTGAGACTATCAGTGATATCAACAGTAACAAACCCCAAATCTGTTTTTAACAGAAAACAAAAAATAATGATCAACAAAACCATGATTGAAAGAATAAGACTTAGGTGTATGACTAAACTGGATCTCTGAAATCAGCTGCATGCATGCATGCATTCTTAACAATGTGGAATCCAAAGGTTTTACATCGTCCTTGCTAATTAAGTTGGATAAATTTATAGTACTCTACATCTCTTTAGTAGAATCATGGCCGAATATTAATTATTGTTATCTCATCTTCAGCTAGGAAAAGCAGCAACAGCTGCAGAAAGCTTGGCTGTTTTTCTCTGTTATTCTCTCTTTCATCATCAATAATGACATTATCAAGGATGGTATTTATTCAGTTCCACTATAAATATTCCTGTCTTGTCTAATCAAGACATACTTTTTGGAACTCAAAACATGTAAAAAGTAGAGACTAACAGCCACACTCCCAGTTTTGCAAAGCATGCAAATATTTTTTTTTCAGGGGTCATCAATATCCACAAACATAGGCCAAGCCCCCACACCCCATGCATATGTATGTGTATAGCTATCTATCTATCTATCTATCTATCTATCTATCTATCTATCTATCTATCTATCAAACATGAAATAAAAAAAAAAGATAAGAAGTCTTCTTTCACATTTTTGTAGGGGGTAAGCCCCCTGTTAATTAAATATACCAGCTCTGAGATCACACTACAGGGAGGAAAATGGTAAATTTCCTGTTCCACCCTGTGTGGCAATCTCCATACAGAATGTCCAATGCTTCAAAACTGTGATCATCTGGTCTTTGACCATATAATGTTTGATGTTCTGAAACTCTGAAGAAGTAGGTATATATATATATATATCTATATATATATATATATATATATATATATATATATATATATATATATATATATATATATACACATATATATTTGTGTGTGTGTGTGTGTGTGTGTATATTGATATAGCTTATACTCACACAGACACACACACACACACACACACACACACACACACACACACACATATATATATATATATATAGATCCCTATCACAACACCGACATGCCACAAAGCTGACACCCAAAACAACAGCACCAAAAGACCGACAACACGCAATACCAACAACGCACAAAACCGAACACCATAACACCGACGCCCAAAACACCGACACACAAAATGTAAACTACACATTACACACAACTATACATGGACTAACCTTAACCCAAACCCTAACCCTAAGGTGCGACACAACCGCACACTTACCCTACCCGCACCCTAACTCACTTAACCCACCCCTAAACCTACATTTCGTCACTATCGCACACATACTCTACCTGCACCCTAACCCTAACTCACTTATCCCACCCTTAAACATATAGTCCATCACTATCGCACACTCACCATACCCGCACCCTAACCCTAACTCACTTAACCCACCCCTAAACCTACAGTCCGTCACTATCGCACACATACCCTACCTGCACCCTAACTGTAACTCACTTAACCCACCCTTAAACATATAGTCCGTCACTATTGCACACTCACCCTACCTGCACCCTAACCCTAACTCACTTAACCCGCCCCTAAAACTACAGTCCCTCACTATCCCACACTTACCTGTCCGCTCCCTAACACTAAATCCCTCACTCTATCCCACACTTACCGAGTCACGCTCAGACCTTCCCATGTCGGTGTTTTGTCCATTGGGATCTCACCTTGTCGATCATCTGCGTCGTCGGTTTTCTCGTCTCCTTCTTTAGAGTGGCGGCCTTCTGGCGTGTCGGTGTACTGAAGGGGACCCATATATATATATATGTATGTATATTTATATATATATATATATATATTTATATGTTCAAAATGACAACTAGGAAGACTCCTACTAAAGCATAGTGTTGTAGAAGAAAAATTGTAGCAAACAAAACCAACACCGCAAGATTACTTTCTTGTCCCTCTCAAGATACAACAATTCAAGACAGAGTCCATAAAACCATCATGATATGGTAAAATCCATAAATTTTTAATAAAATAAAAATAGATACGCTCTTTCAGGTTTTTACAACCTGATCTGATGAAAGGTTTTAAAAACCCAAAGGTGCTTATCTATTTTTATTACCTATGTTCATTTTATTAAAGATTTATAGATTTTACCACGTCATGATGCTTTTATGGATTGCTTGCTGATATATATATATATATATATATATATATATATATATATATATATATAAAGCAACTCTGAGATCACACTAACTCTGAGACAAGGGAGAAACAGAGGAAAATGCAACACTTACCTTGTCTTCATCTTGCACCATGAAAGGTTGTTGGTGATCTTCCACGTTCAACATTCTGAGTACAGACCAGTTCTCAAATAGCACATAGTAGTGCTTCTGTTTTTTTTTTTGTTTGTTTTTTTGTTATCTTTATTATATATACAATGTACTCCTAAATTTATCATACCTCAGAAAGATTAAACATTTTATTATGTCTACTGTCTCTGAGCCTATGATTTTCCCATCTTAAATGTTAGTTTCAAAATAGTCTTGGCGGCACAAATAATGACATATTCTTTCCTTGTGAGTAATAAAACACAGCAACTACAGTATATTCATGATATCTAACCATGAGAATGACTTGAATTAAAATGACCATAACATTTTATTTGAATTCGTTGTCGCTACATTGGAAAATATTGCCCATTCCCTGTTACCATTATTGATGTGTTTTGTATATTAGTTTATTTGCATAGGAAAATCTACGAAATTGCTGCATTTTTTAAATTGCTTAATGCTACTTTTCTATAGCCTGATAAAGAACTACTTTGCTCCTACAGCCAGCTTAATGCTACTTTTCTACAGCCTGATAAAGAGCAACTTTGCTCCTATAGCCACACTATTTTATTCGTATATATGCCACATGCAAAGATTTATTTATTTATCCTTGTTTAACTGGGTTAGTCTAGGCTAGCAGCCTTTTATCAGGGGAGCCCCAAGGTATTCTTTATACTACTAGGGGGAATTTGGCCAGGACATCAGGGAAATTCTCCAACTCTTTTTGACAGGTGCTGTGGGGTCTTTTACATCCACCTGAGCTACCACCGACTCAGGCAGATAGACCCTTGGTTTAAATTCTCATCCAAAAACAGCACATTCAGGAATGCAGTAACCTCCTTGTACTTTACTGCAGTATAAGTGATTAGTTTACCTAGTAAGGGAATAAAACCCACAGCCTTCTGCACCAGATATGAGTGCGACACCAGTTGTGCCACTGCCACCCAGAAATATTGCTTGAAAAATAAATATTTTTTCCTCTTACAGACTAAATGCACCAGTGGTTTATACAGAATTTTCTTTTCTATAGTGTTTTTATCATATTACAATTGTGGCTATCAGATTCATGCTAATGTGTGCAGGCTGTATATTTCAAAAGGTCATTCTTACTCGAATTTTGCCCTAAATTCAAATTGCACTATTTTAAAATAGACCTATCAATTTTCAAGACAAGACCCTTGAATAGTTAGACTTCTGCTCCATATGTATTGTCCAAATAATACTTACAGAAAGAGGACAGTAAATGACAGTAAGTTCTCATATAGTTAGACTTCTGTTCCGTGTATACAGTATTGTCCAGATAATTCTTAGAGAAAGCAGACAGTAAATGACATTAAGTTATCAACTATAGGCATGCCTATCTAAGCAAGTAAAATATGCATATGTTTCTGTAGTGCATATAATGAGCAGAATATTACTTTTTATGAGAAGGAAACATTACATTTGTTTATCATTTCAAGCAAAATAACTACTGATATAGTTCAGATATATCTAGAGTTTGCCAGCCTGAAATAAAATGAAAAAGACAGCTAGCCCACTGGCTGAGAGTAATGGATTCCTATTGATAGCCTAAGAAAGCAAAGCTTAGTGGCTAGTAAGTCTGGTTGAACTCAGGAGGATGACTGTGCCTTTCATCAGAAGAAGACTCTTTTGGCATAAATGTATGGATGCCAGGGCTTGAAAAATTCACCAGGCTGGACATGTGGGAGAGCTGAGAAGTGGTCGCCCTAAGGCCCAGGATAAACACATCCTCAACTAGTCACTCCATGTGGTTCGATTCAGCCTCCAGGAAGAAGTTAACACCAAGAAAGGGTCTAAGACAAAGGTCCTAGTATGCATGACAGCATATATGATGGTCAACTTCAGGAAATACTCTACCTCTCAAGCATGACTCTGCTATAAATTCCCATCATACTTGTTGACAGCTTTATGTTAATGTTTAACAAACAATGCGCAAAGTTTTTGTCATCATTTGAAAAGTAATAAATGTATGAATGTTATAGAGGAAGCATAACTGATAGTTAATGTATATCATCTACATCCTCTGAAACATTTTTGCTTAAATGATGACATATGATGCCATGTGAGATATTTTTATGCATGTAAATGTTAAAAAATACAAGATATATTTTGTGCATGTTTTGGTTAACATCCGAAATCAAATCATATTTCCAAAAGTTGTACTACATCATATACACTGAAACATTGTGATGATAAATACATTTATCACTGTCACGTTTATGTTTCTCTTGGATAGTTCAGCAAGTATTCAATTATATTTATATACATTTCATTAAAATTATGTTTGTATGTCATATTTTATTCATTTCTTTATGCAAAACTAAACAGCCTTCTTAAAAAAGTCAGATGGCTTCACATGAAACTACATCATGGCAGATAAATGTAACTGGCATTTTATGCATGGCATATTCAGTTTCCAAAATGTTATTTCTTGGTTGATTGATTTATGTTTTGTTGATTGGGTTAGCCCTACTAAGCATAGTACGTTTTCAGAGAGGACCGTGGAAAATGTAACCCATATACCAAGAGGCATACATTACTTTATTTTGACACATGGTGCATGTTTCATGTAGAAATCGTTAATTCAGATAAGTATAGTTATAACCTACACAATAGAAGTTGTAAAATAAATGTATTTAATATTTATCATCTGCTGTATATATGTATAAATTTGTAGCAAGTTGATTAGAAGCTTTGTCTATTGTTTAGAAAAAGTCTAGGCAGATGTAAGCTTGGAATATACTTTTACTATCAAATGTTTGGAAAAGTTCAAGACAGATGTAAATGTGGAATTGGAAGGGAAGATGGCCTTTTTTAGGTTATTTCCAATTGCTGGGATAGGAAGGAATTTGTACATAGGCTTCTGATTTCTTTCTTGAATTGTGTCCGACAGTGTGCCTGACATGATAAAGGAAAGTCATTCTATAGGTTAGGAATGTGTAGCTAGAAAGTCTGATAACAAACATGGAATATGTTTTTAATATAGTTATTCTTTAAACTGTGTATATCAGCATAAATGCATGTAAAATATAAACTGCTGTAAACAAAATAAGCAGAATTGTTGTTCTTGCAGAATCCAGATCTTATTACTGCCATCTTATACCTCAATGTTGATGGCCACCTTAGCTGTCAGACCTAAAAGCTATTAAAATGGGACACTATCCCCAGCTAAAAACAAAATTACAGATGAAGCAGCCTAACTACACATTTAGAACAGCCAAGAAGTTTGTGTTATCCACATTAGACCCTTTTTAAATCACCACAGGAGAAAGAGCTATCTTTTGGTAAGGCTCAGCTATTTCAAATTGGTTACCCGCAGAAAAGATGCAACAAAAAACACTTGAATTATTTTGAAACAAACTAAAAGAGCCACTGGCTGACATCAAATTCTCTCCTTTCCATGACAATGGCTAGTTCTCAAAGCCTACACTGTAGCCGCAACTTTCTTGTAAAGATATGCTTTTAACAAATGGCCATTTGATGAATGTCTGCCTTATTTGCACATAGTATAAACAGTAACATCAACTGCATTTATAATTGTAAATAGCAAACACACATATATTTCTTCTACTTTGTTACTGTACTACGGACAGTGGTGCATATTGTTTAATCTGTGCATAATATTCTGATTGCATCTTGCCCCATGTTGCTTAGGTCATGGCCGAAGAATATATCAAGCAGTCTACTTACATGGTTATCAAACTGAAATAAATAAATAAAGATGAATAATTGAGTAAATAAATAATTAAATAAATACATGCATGTTGCTGATGATTATAGGTATCTTGCTACTGTTTGTCACTGTAATTAGTAGGCCAGTTTAGAGCTTCCTACTTGTGAACGACAGACTGGCAGAAAATGAGCTGCTCCCAAATATTAGATTCATGCAGCCTAGTTTTTAAGTGTAGCTTAGTAATGTCTTTCTCAGTGAAGCTCAAATGCAAATCAAAGTATCCTATTGTATGTTGATCGTAGTATCTGCCTGATCTTGTCATTTAGGTTACCAGTGCATAAGAACCACTCAAGTAGCTTTGAAATCAGTACAACAAATGCTAAAGTATAACAAATTTTCTGATGACTCTTCACCCTGTACAGTGCTCCAAGTGTTTGATTAAGGCTTTTAGTTGTACCCGTTGTATCATAGGATCATATGAAGTTACTAGGCTATTGGCCTGAGGCCCTTACAAGCCTAGCCAAGAATTTAGCCCATGTTCCGACAAGTCAGCACCTGATACCCCTGTCCAGCAGGGACACAGGTGAAATCACAGGGGTGTATTTCTTGTTCCCCATCCAGTTATCTTGGTTGTGCTTAAAAAGTATTAATGAGGTACTCTGCCTGACATGGAGAGGAAGTCTATTCCACAGAAGGGAGAGTTTCTGGGACACAAATCTGTCCCACCAACAAGTTCTATTGATGTCACAGATCAGGATGAGGTTGCACATGTGTATTACTCGAGTGGAATTTGACTTGTAGATATGCAGCAGTCCCATCAAGGCGGGGTCTGAGACTGCTTTGTATGCAAGACAGAGATCTCTTTTAAGTTAAGTTTAGACTCTGTTTTCAGTTTGAGGTACTTCCAAGTAGATGCCTTCTCAACAGGGCGAGATGTGGTCTTAATAATGACCTTTGCAGAGTGTATTTTGCCTTCTGAAAGCTGTCTGCCAAAGTAAACGTATTTATCTGATATTTGTCTATGGGAAAAGTCCAAATGGTATAATATCCCATTTTCAGCAGAGGCCCAGAGAGAAATGCTCCACATTGATATATGGTTACAGTTAAATACAATTATTACAAAGCCTAATACAGAAGAATGACATATTACATAGTGCAAATATTTGGACAGCCATAACAAAATGAAACAGAACAACAACAAGTCAACAGATAAAGTATTCATAAGTTGCAGTTCGTAGGGATGACATTAAACACACGGACTACACTTTTTGGAACATATATGGCTAGTTAATATAGCCTAGACAAAAATATATTTGTTTTTCACCTAAGAAATACATTTTACTAATTCTGTCTCTTTGAACATAGTCAAGGTATGCTGGTAGTGGAAGAAGGGAAGGTCTGTTTCAGCCTGAAGTAGTGCAGCAGGAGCAGAGACAAGTTTTGTTTAAGTAGTCTTTTGGTAGTTGTTTGAGGTTAGAGAGGTTATAGGTAGATCTAACTTTTAGAGAGCCAGAATTCTATTTTTTAGCAACAGAGTACAAGTAGAGACATTGGCAAAAGGATTTGTGGGGTTTATATATGCTGAGAAGATGTTCAGTAGATCAAAGTATTCTATTAGGATGATAGCAATGGAGAATAGGATAAAAGCAGGGCAGTCACTGGCTTTGTACATACTGTGTGTGAAGACAAACTGTATGTAATCTAAGTGGTGAAAGAGTTTCAGCCAATTCAAAGCTTTAAGGGCAATGCAGTGGTGGCTGTGGTATTATTTGCTGGTGGCAAATTTTGCAACTGTATTATAACATGCATCTAGGTTATTTTTAACTGTAGCCTGTAGGTTGGTTAGGATGGGTGCGCCATACAAGAAAGATGGGAGGAGGTAGGTAGTGGCAAGAGTGATTTTGGTGGCATTGCTAAGGAAGCTTTTATGTCTGTAGAGCATTCCTACTTTTTTTGGTGAGTCTGTTTTATTTTTAACATACAGGTCAAATTTAAGTTTGTCATCTATAATCACTCCATGAAGTTTTGTATGGGAGACAACTTCAATTTTAGTTTTGTTTGTTGAAAAGATTTTGAAAATCGCTTTATCGGGTGTGTGTGATTTGGGGATAAATGGCAGTAATTTTGTTTCTTTTAGGTTTGACTAGTAGCTGGGCATTACAAAGGCATTTCTTAACTGAGGAAAAAGCTTCTTGTGTGTATGGAGGAGTTGAGATAAGTTATTAGATGTACAAATAAGGGCAGAATCATCAGCATGTTGTGTAAGAGAGGCTCAACTTATGCAGGTATAGAGGTAATTGATAAAGATATTAAAGAGGAGGGGACCAAGAATAGAGCCTGCGGTACACCAGTGGAGGCTTGCTGGTGTGGAGAGAGAGAGACAGAGAGTATTGTGCCATTTATAGCTAATCAACTACATTAATGAAGAAGGGGATCAACCAAGTTCAGACAGTTTGTACAGGAGTGTAGGGTGAGAAACTGATTTTAAGGCTTCTGACAGGTCAAGAAATAAGGATGAAACAAGTTTGCCTGAGGCCCTGTATTTGTTTACTGGTGTCAGTGAATGATAGGAGGGTAGTAGATGTTCTGTGTGTTGGGTAAAAACCATACTGGGTGGATGTTAAGAGCTGTTCTCATAGAAGATAGTGGAGGAGTTGCTTATAAATATATCTTTCACGAATTTATGAAAGAGGTGATAATATTGCTATAGGACAAAAGTTAGAGACATCAGCCGCAATGCCATCCTTTATGAAGCGGGACAATATCAAATCTTTTCAATAGTGAGGGTACACAGGATTCAGTTACTGATCAGTTGATAAGGATAGAGACTGAGTAAACTTTAGCATCAGTAGCCATCTTTAAGTATTCAGGTAAGAGCTTGTCAGCTGCAGTGGAGCAAGTTTATGTTTAAAGATAAGTTTTTTTTATCATTGATGTGCAGACAGGTGCTAAGTATAAGTTGCTAGCTTACATACTTGTTTATTTGTTAATTTGTTCACTTGTTTTTGTTTAGCATTCATCTTCTGTGACTAAGTAATTTAGATAATGACTCAAATGCCAAGTGGGAGCAGAGGTCAGTATTTCTTTATTATTTGCTGCATGTAACAGACTGGAGGTATCTGCTTGCTAAAGCAAAACATAGTCAGCTATTTGCAATTTTGTGTCATTTGTTAACAATAAGAAGAGCAAAGGACCAATGTTAGATATTGGTTATATTCTGGTTGTCACACAGTAGGGTACCAGTGTATTTAAATGTTTACTAAGTAAAAGATTCCATACAATAGAATTGTTAACTTTGAATTCATCACCCCAGCTATGCCAGCAAATGATCTGTTGTAATAAGTGTGCCACCCTGGTAAACAAATTAAATAAATAAATAAATGCACCAGTAAATAAATAAATATATAAATAAATAAATAAAATTCATCCATGGCTTCATTGAATGCTGAATGGCTTCGATAAGTTGAAAAAAAAATATGTTGATATGTAGTCAACAAGCTTGATAATTGTTGTATTATTACTGGGTCTTCCTTTAAATCCATGTATAGTCTTTGACAGAATGTTATAGAGTTGACAATCATGTTTGATTTGGAAGTGAGCAACCCTTTTTTGATATTTTTTGTGAGTAGACCAGGTATGTTGACATGCATATTTTCTGTACAATGCTTTCCTTGGTAAAGGGAAAGATTTTACTTGTATTTGATGCAATGCCTTTCTTGAGATACCACACAAGTTAATAAGTGTTTTATAAGGTAGTTTGTGAATATGTCTACTATTCTGATGTACTCTAGAAGCAATACATACATAACAGCAATAACTTTGCTATTATTTCTAGAAAGCATTTTTACTGCAAATTGTATTCTGGTAAGAAAACTGCATATCCAGAAAATGAGAATACAAAAGCCAGCAGAAAATGATAATGGCCCAAGAACCACAGGGAACCAAAAACAAGTTGCAGACAAGTATGTTTAATCTAAGGTTAAAACCAATAAATCCAAAAGTTAAAACCACAAATATGTAACAATTCCAATTAAAAACAGCACAACTCCAGTGTGATAAGCACTTTTGTCCCTTCTCTGAGGAATGTCATCAGATGAAAAGCAAATAATTGTCATGCCTTAAGTAGAACTTGTTGGCCCAATTAACCAATCAACTTCATGTGTCTGAGTTGGCCCTCCAAAAAGAAACAGCTGCTCTTAAAGTAAAATACCTCATACAATCCTATAAAAAAACATTGTATTGTAAATGCATTTTATAATTACAAACATTGCTATATATAAAAAAATGAACTCAGATATCATGCATAAAACCAAGATAGCACAGAAAAAATTGAATAATAAATATATACAAAAATATATAACTATCAATCTATCTAATCTAATACGTTCAGTTTTAATAAATGTAATATAAGTCATTTCATTTAGTCCAAGCCAATTATTGGCATTAGCAAAATGTTGCCAGTACAATTCAAACTTTTCAAGTGCAAATGACCAAGGACCTTCTCTGTTATCAACAATAATTTGTTCAAGAATACAAAACTTAAAAGAATGGTCAGGGTGAGAACAAATATGTTTAAATAATGCATTAGTCTCTTTTGTAGTCCTAATTTCATGTAGATGTTCATAAATATGGTCCTTTAATTTATGGTCTGTCTTTCCAGTATAAAAGCTCGGACAAAGAGAACAGCAAGCACAATAAACCACCCCCTCAAAAACACAATTAAAGTACTTCTTAATTTCAACAAAAAGATTTTTCAAATCCACATAACTGCAGACCAATATATTTTTGCAGCATGTACATGTACCACATTTTTTCATACTTGCTTTTGGCATCCTGGTTGATTTCCTTGATTCAAAAACTGCTTTTAAATTTTTACCTCTTTTAAATACCACATAGGGTATCTCAACCACCAATTCACGTTATGTTGGTATAATTTGTTAACAGACCCCAATTCTTGTTTAATATATTTTTTAATTTCATAACTATCAGTGGAAAAATTCATAATAAAGGATTTTTTAAATTCCAATGGATTCCTCAACTCAGTATTAGTGGGTTGTCTTATTAGGGTGGCTGATACCCCATTCTTTGAATTAGGAATTGTTGGTTCAAAAATGATGTCCACATTGGTATCAGTGGATAAATGAGTAGTCCTCAAGATGGAAACAAAATGACCATGTTCACGTTTGTTAATGACTTTCAAAATGATATTATTAACAAACTAAATAGATATCTACATTTCAAAAACATATTCTTAAG
This sequence comes from Protopterus annectens, assembly GCF_019279795.1. Taxonomy (NCBI): domain Eukaryota; kingdom Metazoa; phylum Chordata; order Ceratodontiformes; family Protopteridae; genus Protopterus; species Protopterus annectens. The sequence goes on from NC_056735.1 coordinate 901,829,361, forward strand.
AATATACATTTATCCAAAAACATATCATCATCTTTGGTCATGCTGGCAGCTCGGATGTAAATTGTCGAAATGTAGAAAACTATTAGAATATGTTTCTTTCCTGTGTATCCTTGAGGTAAATATCCCATTGACCCTGGCGTTGGTCAACCAAATATCCAGATATTCAATGTTAGTATCACTGCATTCATTAGTGAAAATCAAGAAGTCAGTAGTTTGATTCATATAATGAAGGACATGTGTTATATCATGAAAATCACCATCCCACAAGATAAATATATCATCCAGGTAATGGGTGTAGTAGGTTCAAGAAGCAAATAATTCAGATTCAAATATAAATTTCTTTTCCCACTGTATCATCACTATGCTTGCAAATAAACCCCCACAGGCTGGTCCAATTGTTACGTCAATACTTGGAGAAAAAAGTCTTCACCAAATCTAATGAAATTGTTTTTCAGAACAAATTTAAGGAGATTCTCATAATGTTTACTTGTCCTTGGCTGACAACTTTTTCTTGCAAAAATTCAATAAAACAGTTCAAACCCACCTGGTATGGGATAACAGAATAAAGATCCGTGACACCAATTGTAATGAAGATGTACAAATCTTTCTATGGTAATCTGTTAATCCTGTCGAAAAATTCCAAGGGAATCTTTCTATATATGGATTTCCTGGGTGACTAGACATTTCCATTTTGAATCCAAATACTTGGCCAGGAGGTACATAATATAGCCTCTCCCAGCTACAATCAGGTGCATGGGTGGTTGCTCTTTCTTTCTGTGTATTTTGGGGAGACCAAACATAGTCCATATTCTATGATATAATACAAAAAGATAGCTGAGTTCATCAATCATAATACTTTCCTCAATAAAAAGATTGTCCAAATTGCTTCTAATCTTACTATAAACTATATTACATCCATTCAACAAACTGCATTCATAAGTAGGTACCTTCATGATGTGTCTCATTTTCATATTATAATCACTATTATTCATGAATACAAGTCCACCTCCCTTGTCCAGTTGCATAATACAGATGGAAGTATTGTTATTGAGCTCATTCAACCTGATAATGCAGAGATGTTACCCTCCTGTGGTTGTACTGAAGAAGATGAACGTCGAGTTCACACATTCTCTCAAAACAAAGAATAGGAGGATGCATGGGGGTGTTGTATATACTTGCAATTCTCAAGTTGTTCAGGGTTGCATCCATATGGCGAAAAAGTATCTTAAAATTTAGTTTATGTGTAAAAATATTTTAATCCATAATGGTATTGGCATTGTCCATATGTCTATCAGACTTAAAGGACAACCTTTGAGATAGTAGATTACAACCAGTAAAATCCAGAGGAAAAGAAGAAAAGTTGTAAACAGAAAATCATTGTCAGAATTCATGACAAAATTACAAGGTGGGAGCAAGATTTCATGTTCAAGTAAAGTCTGATTCAGAACTGGTTCTATTAGTGCTGCTCTGTGTAACTGTGCCATTAAGCAATGTCAGTATGATGCTTAATTAGTCAATAACTACTGAAAATGTAGCCACAAAGACTATGTTCGGTATTTAGGTGTTACCCAAATGAAAAAGTTTTTCAGTGGTATGCTCTTTATTTCCACCAAACAACTTGACAGCATCAACCAGCCTAGTTCTATGTTTCAAGTTACCCAAGTCATAAATGGATGTTTTTCTTGAGTGTGTGTGTGTGTGTGTGTGTGTGTGTGTGTGTGTGTGTGTGTGTGTGTGTGTGTGTGTGTGTGTGTGTGTGTGTGTGTGTGTGTGTGTGTGTGTGTGTGTGTGTGTGTGTGTGTGTGTGTGTGTGTGTATGTGTGTGTTTGTGTGACAAAAACAGAGACAGAGAGAGAGAGAGAGAGAAAGAGAAAGAAAGAGAACTATATATGCACCTGTTACTCTATTGGCAAGTACAATTTTACAATTAGTTTCTTTTTTCAAAGGAATTACCTGAAATATGATCACAAACTCCATTTTACTGATTGACCTTTTCTGTCTCATAAATTTCTGAAACATTTCATCTTAGTTTCTTTGTGTTAGGTTAACTTATTTTAGATGAAAGGACTCAAAATCTTCAAAGATGTGCAGTTTTTATTTCCCTGATTAGGCAAACATATATACATGTTGTTCTATACACTAGTACACACAAACACTAAAGGATTTCTGTTTGTGACTGTAAATTAAATTATCTTTCACTTCCATACTCATTCCCAAGGAAAAATCATAACTTGTGTAGTATTCTCTGGAGAAGTGTTTTGTTTCAAGTGCTGTTTGCTAGTTTGTTACCTAATATACAGGTATATCATAGAGTGTGCTCTGACAATGTGCAGGACAGATTTTCAGCCTAACAAGATGATTCATTGTTGTACAATACTGAAACTGACCAAATTGCAGTCATGATGCAACCCAAATAGGAAATTCCCAAGGATGACCTCATAAATGGTAAGTCTTTTCATGAACATACTGCGTGAGATACAGATGAACCAATAAGGACATTTGTCAGAGAAATGTAAGTTTGTCACAATCACCTTTTTTTTTAAGTGCAAACCAGGAAGCATTAGACAGGTACCATTAGGGGTACAGCAGAGAATAGATGTGGTCTCTAGTGGCTTCTTTCCAAATGACAGCTGTATATTTTTTACTGGTAGCATGACAACTCCTCTTAAGTGGATCTGGATCTGCTGATTAATGATATATTGAGTTAGCACAATCTGGCTGATAGCCATTTTTCCAACATCATAATTGCTTTATGCATTTTTGTGGGAGAGATATTAACTTCCTCTTACCCAGCTTCTGTGACTCCTTTATCCTGCTGCTAATGAACTCAGGTATTATTGGCATACAGAACAGAGAGAGACAGCATTCTCCTCTGTAAGAACCCTACAGAGAAATCATAATTTTCCACAACTGATTGAAAAATGCAGATTCACCTGTATAGCTGCTGTAGAATTGAATGGCTCCAACGTAAAACTGACGCTAGAGTTTATTTCTGTACTTGCTAATCAAACAACTGGTGCTTTCACAGTTTGCATAATTAAATGAAATTTACAGGCAGAAAAATGCACCTAACTTAAATGTATAGTCTGTTCTGGACAGCAAATCATGTTTCTATTGGTAATGGATACTTAACATTAACAATCCATCTTAAAAATTTAGTATTGCTCACTCAGATTATTTACAGAGTAGAGACTGCTGTGAGAATAACTTTTGTCAGGAATAAAATGTGTGCAAATTTTTGTTTTCTTTCTCCCAATATGTTTTGATTAACTCTAACAGGATATAAAAAAAAACATTTTAATACAAAATTGGGAGCATTTAGATGGTGTATATAAAAACACAGTCTAAATGCGCTCTGCATTGCTACTAAAATCTTTTTATCACTAACTAAGCCACAATAAATACTGAAGACAAAACCAAAAGCAAGAACTTTAAAGTAATGCTAACAGGTTTCATCATTCCTGGTCAATACTAAGTATTATTTCACTTGCTCTTCTGAAGCCTTTTTCACCTTTGAGCATAAATACTGGAGCTCCTTCCCATTGCTTCTAATAAAAAAGTACTGCTTGATAGCATCAGTTTTGAAATTGAAGCTTAACTTCAGTAAAAGTGCTCTACAAGTTCATAAGTACACATATCTCCATCTAATATGTTAATTCACTTTGTTTTAGGTAGTCAAGTCGGTATGCAGACTGCAAACTCAACTACTGTGCAAAAAACAAGACAGTTTTAAATTAATAACATCTGTATTTTTGCTTTAATGTCTTCTTACTAATATGTGTGTGTGTGTGTGTGTGTGTGTGTGTGTGTGTGTGTGTGTGTGTGTGTGTGTGTGTGTGTGTGTGTGTGTGTGTGTGTGTGTGTGAGATATATTGTACTGACCTGATTGGCTGTATATATGTCTTTTTTATTGATTAAAAGAGACCATGTATTTCCACATACCTGTCAGTAATGTAACCAAATAAATACATACCTGTGAAAACAGACCACAGATCAGGAATATACAAGGAAGCAATGAGGAGGAATACAGTGTCAAGGTGAAATGAGACCATGCTGCAGAGCCCACCATATTCCTGCATCAATATATTATTTTCTTATATAGTGGGATGCAAGCCACAGTGTATACTATGATTTATATACTTACAGTATTAGACCTACATTCTCCAGCCAAAGTTTCTATTTACCAAACAATTATTTTCATTTCTGCATGTTGCTCTGCAAAATATTTTCAGATTTTTTGACTCATCCTATAATACATCTAATTGTAATAAAAACTGCAAGCTTAGTGACAAATTGCAATACTAATACACATACACAAATCCAACAGATACCTTGTAAAAGTATTCAAAAACATGGTACAAGTTCTGAAGTTTTAATACAATATTTGCACAACTGAACTGGCATTTATATAGGTGCTTTGGGTTATTGGTGGAGTCTTTGCAGAATACACAGGCATCACATCTCAAGTTACCATTCTAGGGATTTGATTATAACCTTCTGGGAGTATTGTGTATCTCTAAAAGAAATGTCAAATGACTAGCCCCTGGCAAATTGGAAGGAGAAAAATTTATCAGCTGGGTTCCGTTACTGTTGACTACATTATCAAATGTGTAATTTTTACATTTTCTCTTCCGCTGTGGTCTAACCTGTATTACGTTAACAATAAGCTGCTGGACAACATACTTAATGTTGCCAATCCTTGAGTAAAATTGTTGTTTTTATGGTTCAGGTTTTGTCCACTATTTTTCTTTGCATTTAATTTCTTCAGTTTTATGGAACTAAAGGTACCACTTTGTTATCAAAAAAATCATCCTATTAGAAAGAAAGTGAAGCTTTGGACAGGATTCTCTCGGCTGTTCTTCTAGATAGAGAATATTGCCATGTGTTATTAGTGGAAAGCATCATTTATTTGCTTGCTCTGATATAAGGGGAACTGAATCAGTGAAATACACATGCAGCATTACTTAATTGTACTGCACGTATAGTGAAATGCATCGATTTTGAGTAGGTGCAAATATATTGTGATGACAATTTAGCATTTCTTCATGTAAAGGGACTTTGCACCAGTAGTTTAAATAAGAATTCACAGATTGTACCTTAAAAGAATGTGGATGCACAACTGTACCTGATAGTGTCATAGGAAGGATAGGAAGAATGTGGCACCAATCCTGGTTGCCAACTTTTAGGGTCTTCTGAAATTTAAAAAAAGAAAAATGACAGTTGCCAAGCTGCCATTATGGGATTATAAACACGATTACTTATTACACAGCTTCTAAGTGTGTAACTGCTGGATTTCTGTTATGCTTCAATAGTAGTGTAATTCTCTTTAAAGAATAACAGAAGTCTGACAGTTTATAAGCTGCCAAATAAGTGATCAAGATTGCTTAAAGACAGCTTCTCAGCTGTCAAAGGCTATCTAAAGGATCAGTGGGAGGGTGCCAAGCAGGTGCGTTACTCAAGGTGCCGCAGTTCCTTGCAGCAGCTTTGGTACCTGTACCAGTAGCAAGCAAAGTCCATTCTAAAATGCACCCGTAAAGAATGTGGTCAAAAAATTAAATGCCAAGTTAATAATAAGGATCAGAAATTACAACATTTTCTTTATAGATGTCTTGGCTAGGTTACATGCTATTTAGATTATATTAATTTATCTAAGTGAAGCAGGAGCTATTGGTTTACTATCTTGAATATTTCCTTGATAGCAGTAATCAAAAGAGTACAACTTCAGTTGTACAAGATCAACACTGGAAATCATCCATATACCCAAAAGCATTATTTTGACAGAAACATGATGAAAATGGTGAAAAGTAACAAAAGCAATGGGGACACAGACGTTTTGTTATAATTGTACTGCAGCAGAAATAGCGATTCCATAGCAGCCTCTAAAGCTACAGCCCTAAATCAGATATTTCAATTCAAAATGTATCAAGTATTTTTGCCGTTTTCCTATAAATACTTTGCTGTCACTAAAAAGTAGCTTGTCTTCTTGGCAAAACCAGTAGCCTTGCTTAAGTGATTCTTCACAATGAGGCATTTTTAAGTAGTTTGCTTATTTATTAATGTTACTGTATGCAAATCTAAGAACACAGCACTCTGCATAATGCAGTGTGACTACAATACCTCAGAATTTATAAGATTCACTTTGTGGTTCTGCATTTCCTTGAAATACTGGAGCTCAGAATACAATACCTTGCCAGTGTTACTCTATTTGTCATGAGTCTGAATACTCCCAAACGCACTTCATAGGTACTTAGTCTCATCTGCAATAAGAGCAAATGCAAAAATATTGAAAAGTCATTTTTCTAGGTGGGACAAGTTACCTTGATTCTGTCCACATGGGGACAAGCCATCACAAGCCAGCAAACTTTTTTGTTTTACACTAATGTTTCGGTACCTTGGTGAAGGAGCAGACACTGACAGGTAGTACAAACCCTACATTGCTGTTTCTCTGTGAGCATGTGAGATCAACCGCAATGTAATACCTTCTTCCTCATGTGTGACCTGAACAAAAGTAAAATGAACAGCTGAAAATTTGAGTGGTTAAGCTCAAATAACTCTGATATCAGCCTGGGTGATCTGAGTAACTGACTGTAAGCCTCATTTTAGACATTGGGTGGTATTCACAGTCCAAGACTTCATATTTTTGTAGCAGTGACTTGCAAAGAGTGCGTAACATGGCTATGCAAATCTTGAACTGTCAGCATGCATATGAAGATGAAACTGAGTTGATGTAAGCAAACTCTCCATTGCAAAAGCGTAACATGCTTAATGCATAAGTGATAGAGGTATAGCTACCACGCTGTTAAGGGGCTTTACATGTATGTGTATAACTCTGATATAAGCTAATTTGCATAATAAGCATGTAAATAGCCCTGAACTCATGTCACTAAGCAGCAGTTTACCTAGAAAATATGAAGATGAGAGGGGGCATTAATTGGTGCTTCCACATACCTGGACCTTTTACTAAAGGGCTTGCTTGAGGAAACACTTAATTTTGGTGCTTCTGAATACCTGGACATGCTACTGAAGGTGTTACTTGGGAAAATGTTTAATTTTGTTGCCTGTGCATTCCTGGACAATTTATTGAAGGGGTCACTTGGTGAATATTTCATTTTGTTTCTTGTGCATACAAGAAAATATTACTGAAAGGGTCAGTTGGGTAAATGTTTCATTTTGTTGCTTGTGCATACTAGGACACATGGCTGAAGGGGGTCACTTGGGAAAATGTTTCATTTTAGTTCTTGTGCATACTTGGACATTCTACTGAAGGAAGTCACTAGGGTGAATGTCTCATTTTGTTGCTTGTGTATACCTGGACTTACCCCTGAAGGGGGTCACTTGGGAAAATAATTAATTTGTACATCAGGGAAGTGCTTGTGCATACATGGTCACACTGCTGAAGTGATCGCTAGGCAAATCATTTATTGTGTCATTTTAGAGCTTGTGCATACTTAATACAAACTAATGAAGGGGTTGCTAGGGGAAATAATTAATCTGTGTTTCAGGAAAGGGCTGGGGTATATTTCGACAAAAACGTTTGTGGATTGCATCTCTACTATCAAAGGCAAACCAATGCTTTTAACAACAGATGTGCATACCGCAGGGATCTCGCACTATAAATTGCAAAACCTCCTCAGCATATTATGCTTTTCACCATTTATCATTTGCATCAAATTATTTTTAAGGCCATTCACCTTTGTGTAAATGGCCTCTATGAACTGAGCCTTTGCTACCCTCATTCGGAAGCATCAGGAATATACCTATCACGTTATGCAAGTAACTATGTATACCAGCCATTGTGTTAATGCACCTTCTAACAAACATCTCAAAAAAGTAAATGTTGCCAGCAAAAAAAAAAAAAAAGAGTACTACTAGAGAAGTGGAGTCCAAAGATTTCAAAGGATAAAGGGACATATGCACAAAAGGAAAGAACACACTTATCAAGAAAAACAATCTTACATCACAGAAAAACAACATTGGAAGTACAGATAGTGGAGTTTTGTGACTTAAATGAAATGAGGAGGGGGATTGCTTCCAGTAGCTGAATAATCAAAGTTTTGTAAAGCTAATACGGGGCATTTTCATTAGAAAGCAATATCACTTTGAATTTACTGAATTTTTTTTAAAAATTTGAATTTTTGGCTGACACAGTGGTGCAGCAGTTGCATTGTCACCTCACAGCAAGAGGATCTCCAGTTCGATTCTCAGCTGGGGTGCCTTCTGTGCAGAGTCTGCATGTCTTCTTTGGATATGTGTGGGTTTCCCCTGGGTGATCCGGTTTTCTCCCACATTACAAAGACATGTGGCTGGAGCATTTCTCCCCTGGCCTCCACTGCAAATTGCCTTCATTCCAAGTCGGACTTTCCCAGTAAACAAATGTTAAATAAATTTAAACATAAACCTAGATTGTTGTACAGTTATGGCCATGAAATATAGTGAGTCCATATTGTGACAAAAGTTGCACCATGTTGTCTAGCATTTCAACAATTCCGTAGGGAACCCACACTTTAAACCATTAATATTTAGAGATAGTAAAGTTAATTCCATGGATGTATACTAAAAGAGTTATAAGGTTCCTATTAATATTCAATACTGAATCCCAATAACTCTCTCTTTCATATTGTAATAAATCGATACTTAAAAAGATAAATCATACAAATATAGAGCTTTTTATACTTAGCAAATTACATATTTCTATTTCAGGCCTAGAGGGGAAAAACACAAAAAATAATGTGAAAAATATATTAACAATAAGAATATAAAAACTCAGTGCTAAACATGGAATTATCACAATTCCTAGTCTAATAGATAAACTGTTATCTATCAGACTAATCCTCATAGCTATCCAAATTATGACATGATGAGCTCTACAGATACTACATTCATAAAGGAGACTATTTAAAAAATAAAAATAAAACAAATTAGAAAGAAACTGCTCAATCAGACAAATGGGAAGATATCTAATATTAAAGTTAAAATGACAAGCTTACAGAAAACCTTACCTTAATCCAAATATAATAGAATTATAAACCTCCATTAAAATATTCCAAAGCAGATATCTAAGAATAGTGGTTGAATAGCTTGAATAATGATTATAAATACATCAGATATGTGAATATGTTAAATATAAATAACATCTCTGGAGATTTAATCAGATAAGTGGTGACATTTATAATAACTAGATACAGAATGACCTACAGATTTCAATTTCTGCAATTATGTAAAGAAAGTTGTCACTCAGACTTTTCCCAGGAGCAGACGATTGATTATGTAATAGGAAATTATTTCCCGATATATTTGTCATTTGTGACACAAAAGGAATTTTGCAAAAGAAAAAAACATATTCTAAATGCATTTTAATCAGCTGAAAATGTTATTATAAAACAGATTTATAACATTGCTTTTCCTTTTTTCATTTGTAAAGCTATTCAGTTCCTTATTTGCCGTGTCTGCAGCGTCTTCTTTACAACAATCAGATCCACTGTCAAACATGTCAGATGGTATGAAATAAATAAAAACAGGTTAGTGAAATGACTTAGACAATGTATTTAACTCATTTATCTGCCCAATGTCACTGGTGAAAGGGAATCATTTCTGCCCAAATATAACCATGGCAGTACAGGAGTTCAACAAAGGCATGTGGATTTTTCAGACTTGTGTGTCAAGTTTAACAATATGCTGGCTTTCCTTCTACCATTTTGCTTTCATATTTCATTACTTTTTTTTGCTAGCTCAAAGCAGCTTACCACAGTTTTCTAGATCTTCTCACTCGATACAGTTACTTCATGAACTTAAAACAATGCATACAATTATCTCACTTAAAAAATATTTAAAGAAAAGACATTACCTTACATTTGTTCTTTACAGCTCATAAAGGCTGCTCTTATGAGTTTCTTTTTAACTGAAACTGTTAAGAAGAGAATACATGCTGCAGAGAGCCTGACTGGTAGGCTAATGTCAGGAGGAGGGTCTGCTTTTAGTGCCTGAGAAGCCTGGAAACAGCACAGATCCTTGTTAGTGGCCCTATTGTATTTGTAATTTGATGTTAATATCATATGGTGCTGATCCCCAAGTCTCTGTGTTAGTCCAGCATCTCTAATTATTCATTTATTTATTTATTTATTTATTTATATTTGTTGACCGGGAGTGTCCGACTGGACGTAGGTCCATTTTCAGTGGAGGCCCGGGGAGAAAAGCTCCACAGTTAAAATAAACAGACAGTAGTTACATTGGATTACATAGCGATTAACAATTTACATAGCAATTACTTACAACATATTTACAGATGAAGAAGATAGTACATCAGTAGACAACTAGAATCTTTATCTGTGAAGTACATAACAGACATTAACAAATGTTACAAGAAGAAGTTCCTGCTGTATAATAAGTACTGGATTATGAGCATCTGAGCTTGCTATAATCAAGGTAGTTAGTGGAGTGGAAAGAAAGGTAGTGGTTGGATGGGGAGGGTGATATTAGAGTGGGATTTGCAAGGGCATAGCCAGCATGTTTTTAGGTGTGCTTTTAGTAAAGATTTGAAGTGGGTGCATGATGGTATGGAGGTAATTGTGGGTGGAAGGGAGTTCCATAATTTGGCTATGGTGCAAGATAATAGTGCTTCACCAGCAGAGTTATTGGCTTTAGTGATCTGCAAGTGATTTTTGTTGCTGGATCTTAGTGATCTGGTGGTGCGATAGGGTTGGAGTAGATTCTGGAGGGATGGGACATTTAGTGGATGATTTACTAGTTTGTGGGCAAGTGAGAGTTGATACCATTGAAGGAGGTGAGGGAGTTCAAGCTCTACACCATCAAAATCTTAAAAGCCACTGGATATAAATCCACATCACATTACTTTATGTATGACTATGCTTAACTGTAATCATATTACAAATATTATGAGAAAGATGCAGTAAAAGATTTGGAATAAATACAAATAAATTAGAAGAAAAAATGAATATGAACTACTATACAGAATTGACAGTTTTCTGAGAACATATCTTAGTTAAAATACAGTCCTAGAAACTACTATGGAAACATCTTTAGCAAACAAAGGAATAGTAATTACGTACCACTGAAATTGGAACATATTAGCTTATTAACTCCAGTGGAGCTCAGGAAGTTTGCACTGTAAATTCCAATGGGCAGAGCCTACACCTTTTGACAGAATCAAATTATGTCCTCACATTTCAAACAAATGTTCATATATTTGGAACCATAGGGATTATGAAAGAAGTATAAATGGCAAACTCTTCAGCACAAACTATTTTTATAGTGGTAGTATTCTTTAGGTTCTAGATCTTAAACTGACTTTTGTAAGTCACAGCAAACACAGTAACTATTACATTTGTAATATTTTGGAAAAAAACTTACATCTCAACAACCAGTCAAGTTACACACATACTGTCAGCACCATTTTATTCATCTCGCTATGCGCTTTTATATGAGGCTGAGGAGTTCTGTCTGTGTTACTTGGAAGTTGAGATATTTAGACAAATGTGAAAATTCTATCTGTATAAATTGATTGTTTGTCTTTCAGCTTTTCCCGGTTAGGGGTCACCACAGCGGAACTCCGGTTTGCTAATGATTGGCAGTAGATTTTCACGAACGCCGAGGTGCCAGCTCAATGTCCAACCTTCAACGAAGGCACGCCCTTACACATGTCTTTTGAATGCCACCCAACCGCAGGGAGGACATGTAGACTACACAAAGAAGGCACTACCCGCACTCCAGCCAAGAATCAAACAGGAGAACCTCTTGCTGAGAGGCAACAACGCTACCGCTGCACTACTATAAATTAATATAATAAAAACAACAGTTAATATCTATTTACCTAGACAGAGGTCAAATATTAATGCAATTGAGTTTGCCATTGTGTAAGCTTTAAGATAAAATCTCTTAACACCTTGTACATAGCACAGTTTTAGAATTATTGATGCAGCTATGAACAACCAATATTTGACACCTAGAGGCATCAGTAGGAGTTAACTGCAGACACACCGGGAGGCATCACTTGGATGTATTGAGTTAACTTATAGGAAGTTAAACAACCAGTATGTCTGGATATATACAAAAACTGAAATAATAGTCACAGTGGCTTAAATCCATTGTCCATAGACCAAAAACAAGAAATTATGCTTGGAATTACACAGCAGCACTCTTCTTATTATATAATAGCATAAACATCAAATAGTACCATGTACCCTGGAAATCCATGTCTACAACAGGACATAATACAGTCAGCAAAGCATTACATTCCCAAACAGTTTCATGCTGGGAAAATCCAGTAAGTCAATTCACAACTACTGACTAAAAGTCACAGCAGATAACATGCCAACTGAGCACAGTCAATTGAAGTTCAAACTGAATAGACAGCCCTAGTAAAAAGATATCTAACATCTGACATTTGGGTAAAAAGTTGCTAAAACAAATAATAAACAGGCAAAATACCAATTCCATTTTAATAGCAGAATCAAAAGATTACCTGAGGAAAAAAAATAGGCTACTTCAACACCCTGAGATGAGTTACCGACTGAATGCTTCAGAAACAATATATGAGACTCGCCAGCAGAACAAATGTTACTGTCTTCATTTTCATTTCTAGTGACTGCAGATGATAGTAACATTAAAAAAAACAGCATCCATAGATGAAATGGCAGTGTAGAGCATTCAGTCATCCTTATAACTTCATATTTATGGATATTTATGGAGCTGAAATAGGGAAGGAATTATTTCAGGAAGACCATGACAGGAAGCGCACCAGAATAATATTTCCTACAGCTTCCAGATAATCTTGGCCGAGTAGGATTGAAAGCAGAGCTCCACAGGTACAGACACAGATCATGAGTGCTGCAGCAACACATGGAGCATCTTGAGCTGGGAAAAAGCTTCAATTCAAACCTTGAAGACAAAAATTAAAAAAGGGGAAGGGATCTGCCAACTGAAACTGTAAGTGAGCAGTAAAAGGCCAAGCAAACAAAACACTGTGACCTGTAACTGTAAATCTAGTGACAACTGAAAACATTACAAATAAATGCACCAACCATAAGTCATCATTAGATAAATGAAAAGAAACACCACACAAACAAATAAAAAAACAAAGTTATTAACAAAATATTGAAATGGAAAAGATGTAAGCTAAAAAAAGGCACTGGAAAAAGGTTAGGCTATACCAGACATACTAGACTATAGAAATCCATGCATATACATAGAAAAGCAACATTACTGGTCAGAACTAAGTTTACTAAACTAAACTAAACTATTCATTTATAAAGGAAAAAAATAGTACAAATTATCTGAGAAACAAGAATAAACTTCTGTAGGTAGAGTTTGATAATGTTAGATGACCCTTCAAGCTATACAACTTGGATATAAAATAAACGGGTTCCTATCAGAAGACCGAAGACGCATTTTGTCGAATGCGTCTTGGTTGAACTTCAAATGTCAAAAACCCAAAATGACAAAGCAGCATATAAGTGAATTCTTTCCCTGGGAAAGAAGTCGCTTGGCCGCATCCATCACTTTACCATTTTTGGCACTGTAGTGTGATCTCGGAGTTGGTATATTTAAGTAGGGTGGGGTGGGGTGCACAGCCCTCCACTTTATGTTATGTTTGAATGTGTTTTGTTTTTTGTTTTTTGTTTTTTGGGAACAGCGATTTTTTTTCCCTGCAAAACAAATTGCTGTTCTGGTAGTTCAATTTGTTGTGAATTTTGGACTTTTAAGTTTGATCGTTTGTTCTTATAATATAGACCCAAATAAATAAAGAAAACTTACATTTGTTTAGGTATGATGAAATGAGATGTGTGATGAGATTAGATAAAATAAATCAATATTAAATTTGTAAGAACAAGAATCATTTGAGCATAGATACTTTGAGAGATTTGGCATTATTAATGGTAGTAGATTCAGTATATTGTTTCTTCTTTTTTAAATCAGTCCAAGAGTTTTTATCTGAAGGTATTTTCAGTGAAGGAGATGACCAGTCCATGTCTTCTGAAACAGAAACTATGTTATTATTTTTGATGAAGGAAGATATTTTCTTTATATTACTTTAGTAGACAAGATGGATTTTAATTTTGGCTGGATAAATTATTTGAGCTTTGATATTTTGTTTTAACTGTTTAACAAGAGGCCAGCATTTCTTTCTCCTGTCCAGTACTTTGGTGGAATAATCTTTATCAGATCTGATTTGGTTTTGCTTAAACGTTAGATAGTCTTTCCTCCTGGTTGATTTGAGAACAAGTTCTTCATCTATGTAAGACAGAAATTGTATTACTATGGATCTTGGCGACAAGGATGATGTTGCTGCCAGTTTCCCTATAGATCTATGGGATCTCTTAGTATACCATAGGAGATACCGTCTTATAAGTCCAAAATCTCAGCTATCCAGGAATTTAGAAATGAAACAATGCCCTCACCATTAGATTTCTCAGATTCTAATATTACATCTTCTTTTTCTTTTCTAAATCAACTATTTTGTTAAGAAGCTAGGTGTTTTGTTTAAGTAGGAAGTCAGTTTATAATTATTCTTCTTTAAGTCTTCCATCAGTATCATTTAAGGACGTTTCAATGTCTGATATTTTAGCTTGATGCCGCTGTAGAAGTTCTTTAAAGGCATCAGTTTGTTTTAGACAATTCTCCCTAAGGTTTTCCATGTTTTCCTATAAGCCATCCATTTTCAAAGACCGTTCTTGTAAAGTGGAAGTCACTAAACGCAGATCTTTCCTCACAGATGTAACAGAATGGGAATTCCTACAGCTGTTCATTTTCATTTGATGTAGTCTACGAATAAATTTGACAGAAAAATGTTAATGTAGAGCCACAAAAATTAGAAAAATAAAAAACTAGACTGTTATTGATAAGATTTGATAAAATCTGTTCCCATATCCTAATTATTTTCCTGCTTTTGAGAATAATTTTGTAGAGCTCTAACAACTTGCTGCTTTCAGTTGTCCATCTTGGTTCCACCCCTGAACTGCCATGTTTTGAACTGGTTTTAGAGCTTGACTACCTAATTGTGCAGGTTATCTGTTGTATTTATGAATGGCATATTGTACTTACTATGATGTTCCTGCTCTGTTTTTCCTTATCTCTCTTATCCTGGTAAAGTTGCACTGGCCATAACATAATTATCATGCCCCTCCCATTCTTCTTCCCTTTAATGCTGTCTAACCCTCGATACCTATTCTTTTCATTACCTAATAATGTTTATTTCATTTTCCTCTGTTCGGTCCCTCTTCAGCTATCCCCTCCACTTGTGTCACCTACTTCCATGGACCAGTAAAGGCCTCCCAACATCTAAATGGACTTCTGACAACCCACTAAAGCTTACTATTCTGGTCATATAAAGAAAAAACAACTGAAAGAATAAATAATCAAACCTGAAGTTTCTAAAATACATTCTATTTATCTGCTTTAGCATCCTAAACATATTTTAATAGTGTCAATATGCAACTGTGATTTTCTGTTTAATTTCCTGACTGCAGCTGTAAGTAAAATATCTGTGGCATGCACACTCAGCAGGAATCCCTACCTACTGCTCCCCCTGTCTTGCTTTACATTCCTAGCATGTCTCTAAACGTGACCATCACTTTTTATTGCAGAGCTGAATGTTCTGTTTACTTTATAATAAGCTCTGAGTAGAATTTGCTCTTCACTATTTTAGATTCATATCTGCTTACTGTGTTCTCCAAAATGTATAATCTTGAAATGGCCTCACTGATTGGTCCTGTAGCTGCTGAGATCTTACCAGTCTGTCTCTTCTGCTCAGTTTGCCCTCACTTGACTTGGGGTCATGCCACTCCCCTATTCTACCCCCAATTTCCACCCACCCTCACATACTTTAAATGTAGGGTCTATATTATGTGATCAAATGGTCAAATAGTCGAAAACGTAATAGTTGACCCATAATAATCAAACCGGCACAATGTCAAATGGAAAAGTAAAAAAGAAAAACCCACCCAAACAAACCATTTAAATGTTCTACGCAGGGGGCAAGCCCCCCTGCACCCCCCACATTGGGGGCTGCACCTCCCACACCCTGCGCTACTTAAATATACCAACTTCCATTTCCGCACTGTACGGAGATCTCCATTGAACCGTTCGACAATGTGGTGGTCCGATTATTACGGGTTGACTATTATGTGTTCGACTATTTGACCATTCCATCACATAATATAGACCCTAAATGTATACTCCATCCACACTGATCACACCCTCCTACAACTTTCATCTTCATCAAAAATCCATCTATCAACACTCACTTCATCTATACATAGAGCACCACCCAAGGATAAGACAAACCTACATATCCACTTATGATTTACCCTTACTCCTACCATTTACACACCCCAAAATCTGCCTATACGTGTCTACCACTCTTTGCCTACCTTTATTTACTTTTTTCTTCTTAATTATTTCTTTTTTACTATATGCTAGTCTACCATATTTTCCAACCTATCTCACCTTCTGCCTATAGTGTACCATACATCATACAACTTCTTATATTCAACACTATTTTATTTCTCTTTCTCTCATCTCTATCGCCTGTCATTACACCCTTTTAAACATGTACCCATCACCTACACTAACCTATCCAAAAATGATCCGTCAACCTATTCCACTTTCCCTATTACCCCTCACTTTTTAATCTCAGTAATACTACCCTGTTTAAACTTAGACTATTTCAATTGCCCTCACTCTCTACTTCTAAGATAAAACCTTAATATCTCCTTCTTAACAACAGCTCATCTCTACTTACACCACTCATGCTCAACTTACTCCTCTCAGGTGATATTCATCCTAACCTGGATCCACTCCCCAGGTCTTCTCCCCATATCCATCCTTCACCTCTACTCATCTCCTCCTCCTCTGATACCCTTTCTCAGACTTATTCCACCTCATGTTCCAATAATCTAACTATACTTTCTCTCAACATTCAAAGTACCGTGAACAAAGTCAGTTCACTTCATTCCTGGATCTCTGTCCAAACCCCTGACATCCTTTCCCTCTCTGAAACCTGGCTAAAATCCCACATATTTGACATTGAAGTCCCTGGCTACAATATTATCTGCCTAGACAGACTTACAGAAAAGGGGGAGGTGTTGCTATTTTGTATTCAGAACTACTCTCTCTTTATCCTCTGCCCATCACTCCATCTAGCTTCCACCCTGCCAAAGTCCTTACTGTAAACTGAAAACTAAATAATCACAAAAAGATAGCCATTGCTGCCATCTACATTCCACATGGTAATACCATTCTCACTGTTGAACTAATTCTCTCCTGGCTCTGTCATGCTATCTCTTGTGAACTATTATCTTGGCTGACATTAACATAGACCGGAATGCACTAACCTCTGACTCTCTTAACACCAGCATTGATGTATATGGTTTCTCCCAGCTAATCACTACCCCAAAATGTCTGAATAAACATAACAGTACTGGCGCTAAACTCAATTGGATCATCACTTCTAACCCTAACCTACAACACAAACCCATTACACTGCCTAATACCCTAATTGGCCACCTTCCCACCTCTATTCAAAGACACTCCCTTTCCAACAGTGCAAATCCTCCAATATAAAGACTGTTGCAAACTCATTAATTTCATCCCAGATACTTTTAACAATGTGCTCTCCTCAATAAACTGGTCCTTCCTCCACAACCTCTCCCTCAAACATGCAGTCCGAAAATTTAACAGCATCTTCCTAAATGCACTTATTTCCCAGGCCCCCCATCAGGAAAATTAGAATTAAAATCACTTTTGCTCCTAACACAACCCACTTGCAGCCTTATGTACAAGAGAAAGAGAGCCTGGAAAAAATGGGAAAAAAAAAACAAATACCCTTCTCATCTTCAGAATTATAGGGAACTCTGTAATCTTACCAAAAGAAAGCCAACCTAGATAAAAAACACTTCTACCAGAAGCCTCTTAATAATCCCAACTCCAACCCAAAAACATTCTGGCATATAATCAACATGCTACTATATCCAAGTAGTCCTTCCATACCAAATCCCTGCCCAAACAGCTCTGCCATTGATACTGCCTCCTTTCTCAACACCTTCTTAATTGAATCAATTCAAATCTTGGACATAAAAGATAATACTACCCTCCCCATTACCTCTCTCACCCCCATTTACCTAAACAAACCCCTTCTGTTTTAAGCCTGCCCCTACAGCTTACATTAGATCACTGCTCAGCAAACTTAAACCATGCTCTCGGTCCACTGATAACTTACCTCCACTTTTCCTTAAACTTGCTGCAAACGCTATTCCAGACCCCATCTTCATATTAATCAATAGATCTATCTGTGAAAAGACTGTCCCTGAAAACTGGAAGAAATTGTATATCATACCTCTGCACAAAGTTGGAAACTCTACTGACTCCACTAATTTTAGACCTATAGCCATTCAGTCCTTGAAAAGTGCATTCATAGACAGCTTCCTGATCACCTTCTACAGGAAAATCTTCTAACCCCTACCCAACATGTCTTTCACCTCTATCACAGCACCTCTACAGCACTAATATCTTTCACACACTCTATTGCAAAATCTAGGGATTACAATAAGTTAGACTCCTGTCTTTTCTTTGACCTCTCTAAGGCGTTTGACACTGTTTCCCACAGACTATGTTGTTGTAAACTAGCCAGCCTTAATCTCTCAAACTCTGCTTTTAGCTGGTTCTCTAGCTACTTCTCTAACAGACTTCAATCTGTTAAATGCTTCTCTGCCTCTTCCCCTTTATTCTCTGTCAAAACTGGAGCTCCCCAAGGCTCTATTCTTGGACCACTACTCTTTGACATTTTCACTAATAACATCTACACATCTTGCCCTCACTCATCCATAATACAATATGCTGATGACTCCACAATTATCTCCTGTTCAGATAATCTCTCCCATCTTCTCACCTTTACTCAAGAAACACTCCAGTTTGTTGATAAATGCCTCACTTGTAACCAACTTTCACACAACCCTAAGAAAACAAAAACTACTCCTCTTCCTCCCAAAATCGCTCCATCAACACAAAAAATGCCTTCACTATCACCTCCCTAAATAATACAACTATCTTGGCTGAGCCTCGCACAAAATTACTTGGAGTCACAATTGATGATGAGCTAAAATTCAGTCTCCACATTCAACAGAGCATCAGAAAGACTCAACAAAAACTGGGCATGCTATATAGGCACAAAAAAGCACTCTCTGGCTCAGGCCTACCTTATTCCTACCTTATTGTATTCCGCCCCAATCCTTACTAATATACAATTCCATCTTATGTCTAAATTTGAAACCACTTATCATAAAATTGGTAGATTTGTAGCCAATCAACCCCTACTGCTCACATCACTGCCTCTCATTGAAAAACCTGTAGTGGCCTGAATTCTGCCAGCAACTCCTGCTACCTCAAGTACACCTGACCCACTCCATCCTAAACAAACCCTCCACCTGTCCTGCTGTCTCAACCGTCATCTCTCCCTACACCCCCAGTCATACTCTTCAAACTCTGACCAACACCTTTTGGATATTTATAAGGCAAAATAAAACATAGGCAAACTCTTCTACAGTCACGCCGTTGCTAATGCATGAAATAAACTGCCCCCTTGCCTAAGAACTATCTGTAACACTAACTGCTTCAAAAAATCTCTAAAAGGCAATCTGCTCATTTCCTGGTCCTGCCTATGCCCAGCTCCTACCTATTCTATCTTCCCCTTCACTACATTTCCCTTTTTTCTAATACCTGAGCTAGCAGCTATCATTAAGCTGTACTGCATACACTCTGCCTTGTACCAATTGTGCATATCTCTTGTTAAATTGTTCTAGGAAATTTATATGAAAGTTATTCACATATCTTATTATCTGCCTTATTAAGTAACTTTATTTACAAGTATTTATCTTTTTATTTGCATAACAGGAGCTTTTTGTATTGTAAGTAATCTTATTCCCTCTCTTATTAAGTAACTATATATATATATATATATATATATATATATATATATATATATATATATATGATTATGCATGTTTTATTAGTAAAACTGCAGTTTGTCTCCTCGGGCCTCCACTGAAAAAGGGCTCTTTCCCAGCCAAACTAACCTAGTCAACAAATATCAAAATAAATGAAATAGGTAATATATGTGATGTATTCTATTGTAGTAACCAAGAAAATTAAAATTTTCTCAGTGAATCTTAAAACCAGTAGTGAAACACACACACACACACACACACACACACACACACACACACACACACACACACACACACACACACACACACACACACACACACACACACACACACACACACACACACACACACACACACACACACACACCTTTGATGTATGTAAAGGCTGTGGGTTCTATTCCTGCACCAGGTAGATCTATAGATGGTGGTGCTGTTCTTTTTCCTCTATGTGTGGATCTTCCTTCAGATGAGACATTAAATTGAGACCCCAATCTGCTTGATTTGGTGGTAGCTTAGGTAGATGCAGATGATTCCATGGCACTTGTCAAAGAGGGCAGGAAAAGTTCCTTGATGCCTCTGTCCATATTTCCACTAGTAGCATAAATACCACCTCAGGTCTCTCCTGAAAATTGTCCACATGCTAGTGGGACTAACCTGATCAAGAAATTATACACAACACACACTCCTCCAAACAGATGTCTGCTAGGCAGAGAATGCAAATGAATGGATACTGTAAGAAGCACAAATCAGAGAAACAAGAAAAATGAAAGCTGATGAAGCACTTTGTGCAGAGATACACTTCGTAGTGAAGGGGAGGGGGGAATACTGAAGAAAAAAACAAAAGATGTTGGTAAAAAGAGAGAGCAACACGTAAGAAGGCAGCAGTCAAGAGGTTAATGCTGATAGCAGCAGTAAAAGGAAAGCAAAAGGTGATTTTCGTTTAGCTCTACTTGATGTAGGGGATTACATAGACGAGACTGTGCTGGCTGTATTTTTCCAGGAAGAATCTATACCTTCTATGTTAAGGCCAATTACAAAAGAAAGTATTCCTGAGTCAGTGGACTAATAAGCAAAACATATGCAATTTAAAAAGAAACAATGAGAAGAAGATACTTTAAGAAGAGCAAGAGGGAACATAACTAACTAAGGTTATAGGGGAAGATAGTGAACAGGCTGTTCCCAGTACTACATACCCTTATTTTGAATTAAAAGATGACCTCTTATATACAATAAGTAAAGAAAAGGAAGAACTTCTGCATCAGTTATGAGTGCCAAAACCATATTGGACAAAAAACAACTATTTAATAACTATGTAGTAAGAGGTCACCTGGCAATGTATAAAACTAAGACAATAATATTAGCCATATTTTACTGGTTAGGCATAATGAAAGAAGTAGAAAATGTCTGTGACTCATGTCTCAAATATTAGAAACCTACAACCACTCTGCATACAAGCATTCCTTGAGTCCAATGCATATCTTAGAAGTACCAGTAAGATAAATTACTATGGACTTTGTGGGACCATTAGTAATCTCTTTCAATGGTTATCAAATCATACTAGTCATAATGGGGTATACTAACAAGTTTCCAGAAGCAAAGCTAATGCTATGGCTAATGCCAGGAAACTGACACTGCTATTCTCCAGAATGGATGTCTATAAGGAGATATTTACTGAACAAGACACTTTCTTTATGTCAAGGGTATTTATTTATTATTTTTTATTTTACATTTGTTGACCAGGCTAGTCTAACTGGATATATGTCCATTTTCAGTAGAGGGCCAGGGAGAAAAGCTCCAAAGACATGTTTCAAAAGTATAAGTACAAACAATACACAAACATCAGGTATTATAATAATAATAAAAAAATAGCAATTATCATATTGCATCCACAGACAAGATAAATTGTTAGAAAAGTTTCATAAAACACTGAAATCCATGCTGAGGAAATGTACTGATGCAAATGGTAAAAACGGAAACTAGTTATTACCATAATACTGTTTGCAGTTAGAGAAGTGTTACAACCTTCAGGTAGGTTTACTCCATTGGAATCCCAACAAACAATCTGAACGAAAAAACTTGTAAATAGAAACCGACTCAACTCCAAGAAAATGAAAAACTTTAATGGACCAAACACCATGAAATAGCAGCAATAAGAGTACTCTGATGATGCCCGACTGCTGATACGGGTGAAAGTGCTTAGTAACCATATTTTGTTTGATCCGTACTTTGTTTGACTCTTATTGCTATTTCATGGTGCTTGGTCCATTAAAGTTTTTCATTTTCTTGGAGCTGAGTCAGTTTCTATTTACAAGTTTACTTCATTGGAAATGTCTGTACAATAAGTATGTCAGAGAGCTGCTTGTCATTGATATGGCAACTTGGGAGGAGGAAAATATACATTTAAAAGAGAGATGTAACATTATGTTAATATGTGGGAAAGCTGAAAGTTTATCATTTCCTTTATTTAGGGAGCACATGCAAAAAAAAAAAAACAAGAAATACAACAGCTAAGCATTCTTAATCTACAAAATTTTAAATCTGGAGATGAGATACTTGTTCTAGCATCTTCCACCAAAAGCAAATTACTGGCCTAATGGCTGAGGTCATTTTAGGTGCTGGAAAGAATAACTGCAGTTACCTATAATGTTAGTCAGGAGAAATTTAGAGCAAATGCATAATATTAATGTGTTGAAGCCACTCAGAGCCATAACTTATGTGGGTGAAGAGGTTATCTGCCTTGGGCACAATCTGCTGGGGAGCACAACTGTCATGTGCTGATGGGGCATGAATGCAGTACTGGTACTGATTTTTGAAGCCACTAGGAATTCATGGCTTCATAAACGAATGCCAGTATTACATGCAGTAGTAATTGTAGCAAAGTGCTAAAACATCTTTTTTGGTCACAAATTTGGATTGAGGGTAGTGCCAGTCTGCGGAACTGCCCATGAGACACCTAACAAAAACTTTGATGGAAGGAAGCAAAGAATCTGCAGAGAACATGCAAGCTAAAGCTCTTATAAGAAATACTAGAAAGCCTAAATGAAGCACAGCTAGAGAAATCCTTGTCAAAAATGCAAAACCAGGATGTTTTGTTTAAAAACAAAGCTATGTTCTCAGAAATACTGGGGAGAAGAAAACCAGCAGCACATAATATAGAGATAACACCCAGGGTGAATATTAGACTAAGACTTTATAGAATCTCAGTCACAGAAACAATAAGTAAAAGATAATAAAATGTTCAAACTAGGCATGCTAGAAGTGTAACAAAGTGAAAGGAGCAGAAAAGTAGTGCTAGTCCCTAATCCTGAAGGAAGTGTCACAGATGAATGGAGCACCCCAGTAATGCAAGTCCCTAATCCAGAAGGAAGTGTCACAGAGTGAATGGCGCACTTCAGTAATGCCAGCCCCTAATCCTGAAGGAAGTGTCACAGTGTGAATGGCCCACCCCACTAATGCCAGTCCTTAATCCTGAGGGATGTGCCACAGATTGAATGCAGCACCCCTGTAGTGCTAGCCCTAAACCTGAAGGAAGTGTTGATAGAGTGAATGGTGCGGCCCAGTAGTTCTAGTCCCTAAACCTGAAGGTGTGACAGAGTGAAATGAGTAGCCCAGTAGTGCCAATTCTAAACCTGAAAGAAGTGACAGAGTGACTGGAGCAGCCCATTAGCACTAGGCTCTAAACATGAAGGAAGTGTCACAGAGTGAATTGAGCAGCCCAGTAGTGCTAGGCCCTAAATCTGAAGGTGTCATGGAGTGAGATGAGTAGTCCAGTAGTGCCAATCCTAAACCTGAAAGAAGTGACAGAGTGACTGGGGCAGCCCAGTAGTGCTAGGGCTTAAACCTGAAGGTGTCATGGAGTGAAATGAGTAGCCTAGTAGTTCCAATCCTAAACCAGAGAGAAGTAACACAGAGTGGCTAGAGCAGTCAGTAGTGCTAGGCCCTAAACCTGAAGGAAGTGTCACAGAATGAATGCTACAGCCCAGTAGTGCTAGGCCCCAAACCTGAAAGTAGTGTCACAGAATGGATGGTGCAGCCTGGTAATGCTAGGCCCTAAACCTGAAGGAAGTATCAGGTTCTGACTTTAGGAAACTGAACAGAATTCAGTGGTATTTTTACCACTAGGGAATTTTGACATGGCATCGGGGTACTTATCCTATTAGATTTCAAAATATGATAGATATCCCATGTCCAGAACTGAGGAGTTGAATTTGAGGAGAGGATTTAAGGAAGGCCATGTATCTGTAACAACTAAATGATGAAGGGATATTAACATATGTTACTTCTCCCCTCTGCCAAAGAAAAAAATAGAGTCTATAACCCCTGGTGATCTATTGCAGTAGACATCATTACCATCTGGCCTACATGGAGCCCCAGCTCAGATGCAAATGGATATAATATTAAAGCTGTGTCACAGTATGCTGCTAAATTCCAAGATAATGTGGTCATTCATTCATTCATTCATTCATTCATTCATGGGACAGTTGATCTCACTTATCTAAGTACAGCCTGTACTATAATCCCTGCTTTACTGTAAATGCTGAGTTAACAGGAAATAGAGAAAGTTAAGTCATTTAGGTATCTGATAGGAAAATAGATGGTAACATTACAACTAGAAAAGAAAAAAGTCATAAAAATTGTCCTGTACCATTTTCAGAAAGACAACCAAAGGCATTCATTGGACTAGTTGTGTTATAGAATGTCCGTGGTTAATTTTATGACTGTTGGCTGCCTTTGACAGATTTCTCAGGAGGAAAAAAAAATCGTACCAAGGTCCAATGGTCTCTTGAGGAAAATAAAATGCATTCTTTGTTCTGAACCCATGTTATTAACTCCTGATTTTGCTAAATAATTAAATTTATATATCAATGTGTCTGAAGTAGGTTTGGGGTCTGGGTTATCCAAAGACATGTAAGATGAGGACCATCCTCTGTGCTGTATCACTAGGAATCTGAGCAATAAGGAAAGGAGATAATCAATTATTGAAAGACGGTATATTTCTATAAACTAGACCTACTAATGTTTTGCAGTACTATTTATTAGGGAAGTATTTCTAATATGGTAATAGATCATACCCCTTTGCAGCAGTTAAGTTAGGATATTGATGGTAATACCAAGTTGTGTTGCTGGGCACCTACAACCCTTTCATTATACAGTGACAGACAGATCTACCCTAGCTAAAAGAAACGCTGATGGACTGTTTTAGGCTTACAATCCATTGTTGTGATTCCAGAATCACTGGTTTTATGCTAGGGATGGGTTAATTGTAATATGTTGGTTGCGGACAATATCTATGTGCTGTTAAATGGTAGTCACAGTATCTACTGCAGTATGCAGCATGACAATATTCTCACATAAATTAGTTAAATCACAAGGTCTTAATTACAGATTACTACTGTATAAAAGAGAGTAGTCTGGAAGGCTAATTACAGAAAGTAACTTCTTCATATAGAGGTTCATATAAAAGGTAGACTTGTAAGTACAAAGTGAGAGATGGCCAAGTCAGGTCTTGTCTGTGTAGTGTAATCTACAGGTTATTCTTACAGGGAAGTATTTAGTTTTATTTTTAGATGTGAAAGTTGGGGTTGATAGAGAGGCCTACAGTCTTGGACTTTTCTTTTGTTTAAGACAGCCTATATTCTGGGAAAGGCTGTGTGTCCTGAACACTTGTCATGAAGATAAAAAATATATATTTTGGCTTTTCCCAGTTAGGGGTCACCACAGAGGAAAGCCAGGTGGGATATTATTTTAGTTTGTGGATACTAAATAAGCTTGTGTTTTATGTATCCCTTGCCCTTTGTATCTTTTTGGAATTTGCAGTATATATAAATTGAGGCATAATTGTGGCTGCAGACCCAAGACAGTGCTCTTCTTTTTAAGATTAGGAGATGCAGGCAAACAAGAACATGGCGGAAAATTACCAGGAATCAACTGCAGGAATAATATTTGAAGCCCATTACCCTGCAAAGGGTTAGATTCCCAGTTTCAGATTTCAGGCCACTGCATTAGAGAAGGTCTACGTAGTAGTCATTTAAAATGTCGAATTTCAGTATGTCGAGACCATAAAGTCGTATCTTCAAAATAGCGAAAGTGCATAATCACGAATTTAACTAAGTCAGATTTGTGGTTATGGCTTTACATTACGTGACATGTACTGTAATGTGTGGATATGTCAGGTGTGGTGTGTGGATTTAAGTGTAATTTAAGGTAAGTGAGTGTTTTGTAAGTATTTTGGGTAGGTGTTTGAGTGTATATGAGTGTGTTTGTAAGTTGTACATGGGGGTTAGGGTAGGCATGTAAAAGTATGAGTGTTTAAGTGTTGGATGTTGTTAGGACCATTCTCCAGGAGATACTGGACTTTACTCCTTCCACCTCCCAGACTTTGTAAGCTATGCTAATCTACCCATATAGCTTAGGCTCCTGCAGCAGTGATCAATATGATGAACATAGTACAGTTGTTTAAGTAAACGTAACTACTTAGTAAATGAATGTGATTTTTTTTTATTTTGTATTTTTGCATCTATATATATGGGATGATTACCTTCAACAGTTAATGGTCACTTGCTCCTTTTCCCTTAGTTCTTGATATGCTGTTTATGCCAGGGTATGCACTTATATTTTTGTTGCTCCTAACATTGCCCTTTCACAACTGAACTTCCCTCTTTCTGTTAGCACACAAGCTCTAAAGTGCTTGGCACCAAACTCATCTTTTTAGTCAGCTTAGCTTGAGGTGACAAACAATTTGGGCATGTGGAAGGTGCCCTGAAGCTTTAGAAACTGGCCAGCAATATATGGCTTATATAATATGGACAAGCAAGCAGACTATAGTCGCATGTGTCACCCTCCTGAATCACTGAAGAGGAGGTAGGTAAACTGCATCTGAAAAAAGAAGCTTGGTGAATTAATACTGTTTTGGATTCATCTTCCATCTATATATATATATATATATATATATATATATATATATATATATATATATATATATATATATATATATATATATGTGTGTGTGTGTGTGTGTGTGTGTGTGTGTGTGTGTGTGTGTGTGTGTGCATGTGTGAATTCATGCATACAATGAATTATTAAATGTGTGTGTGTGTGTGTGTGTGTGTGTGTTTGTGTGTGTGTGTGTGTGTGTGTGTGTGTTTGTGTGTGTGTGTGTGTGTGAATTCATGCATGCAAACATAATTCTGTGAATTATTAAGTACATGCACATGTTTATACACATGAATTGTGCATTTTGTATGATATATACGTGGCATTCTATAACTATGTCAAGAATCTAAATGGCAATGCTCAGATCTGCTCTGAGCTAAAACAGAATGGCATTAAATATTCTGATCCAAAGGATATTGCCAATATCCTGGCAGATCGATTCAGTGCCAACTTCACCCCCCTCTCACCCCCTAAATGGCCCATCTCAATACCGGAAGATTGCCAAATTCCAGTAATAACGCCACACAGGTACAAAAAATAGATGGTAACATTACAACTAGAAAAGAAAAAAGTCATAAAAATTGTCCCGTACCATTTTCAGAAAGACAACCAAAGGCATTCATTGGACTAGTTGTGTTATAGAATGTCTGTAGTTAATTTTATGACTGTTGGCTGCCTTTGACAGATTTCTCAGGAGGAAAAAAAATTGTACCAAGGTCCAATGGTCTCTTGAGGAAAATAAAATGCATTCTTTGTTCTGAATCCATGTTATTAACTCCTGATTTTGCTAAATGATTAAATTTATATATCAATGTGTCTGAAGTAGGTTTGGGGTCTGGGTTATCCAAAGACATGTAAGATGAGGACCATCCTCTGTGCTATATCACTAGGAATCTGAGCAATAAGGAAAGGAGATAATCAATTATTGAAAGACGGTATCTCTCTATAAACTAGACCTGCTAATGTTTTGCAGTACTATTTATTAGGGAAGTATTTCTAATATGGTAATAGATCATACCCCTTTGCAGCAGTTAAGTTAGCATATTGATGGTAATACCAAGTTGTGTTGCTGGGCACCTGCAACCCTTTTATTATACAGTGACAGACAGATCTACCCTAGCTGAAAGAAATGCTGATGGGCTGTTTTAGGCTTACAATCCATTGTTGTGATTCCAGAATCACTGGTTTTATGCTAGGGATGGGGCAATTGTAATATGTTTGTTGCAGACAATATCTATGTGCTGTTAAATGGTAGTCACAGTATCTACTGCAGTATGCAGCATGGCAATATTCTCACATAAATTAGTTAAATCACAAGGTCTTAATTACAAATTACTACTGTATAAAAGAGAGTAGTCTGGAAGGCTAATTACAGAAAGTAACTTCTTCATATAGAGGTTCATATAAAAGGTAGACTTGTAAGTACAAAGTGAGAGATGGCCCAGTCATGTCTTGTCTGTGTAGTGTAATCTATAGGTTATTCTTACAGGGAAGTATTTAGTTTTATTTTTAGATGTGAAAGTTGGGGCTGATAGAGAGGCCTACAGTCTTGGACTTTTCTTTTGTTTAAGATGGCCTATATTCTGGGAAGGGCTGTGTGTCCTGAACACTTGTCATGAAGATAAAAAAAAATCTTTTGGCTTTTCCCAATTAGGGGTCACCACAGAGGAAAGCCAGGTGGGATATCATTTTAGTTTGTGGATACTAAATAAACTTGTGTTTTATGTATCCCTTGCCATTTGTATCTTTTTAGAATTTGCAGTATATATAAACTGAGGCATAATTGTGGCTGCAGACCCAAGACAGTGCTCTTCTTTTTAAGATTAGGAGATGCAGGCAAACAAGAACATGGCAGAAAATTACCAGGAATCAACTGCAGGAATAATATTTGAAGCCCATTACCCTGCAAATGGTTAGATTCCCAGTTTCAGATTTCAGGCCACTGCATTAGAGAAGGTCTACGTAACAGTCATTTAAAATGTCGAATTTCAGTATGTCGAGATCATAAAGTCGAATCTTCAAAATAGCGAAAGTGCATAATCGCGAATTTAACTGTCAGATTTGTGGTTATGGCTTTACATTACGTGACATGTACTGTAATGTGTGGATGTGTCAGGTGTGGTGTGTGGATTTAGGTGTAATTTAAGGTAAGTGAGTATTTTGTAAGTATTTTGGGTAGGTGTTTGAATGTATATGAGTGTGTTTGTAAGTTGTACATGGGGGTTAGGGTAGGCATGTAAAAGTATGAGTGTTTAAGTGCTGGATGTTGTTAGGACCATTCTCCAGGAGATACTGGACTTTACTCCTTCCACCACCCAAACTTTGTAAGCTATGCTAATCTACCCATATAGCTTAGGCTCCTGCAGCAGTGATCAATATGATGAACATAGTACAGTTGTTTAAGTAAACGTAACTACTTAGTAAATGAATGTGATTTTTTTTTTTATTTTGTATTTTTGCAACTATACATATGGGATGATTACCTTCAACAGTTAATGGTCACTTGCTCCTTTTCCCTTAGTTCTTGATATGCTGTTTATGCCAGGGTATGCACTTATATTTTTGTTGCTCCTAACATTGCCCTTTCACAACTCAACTTCCCCAAGCTCTAAAGTGCTTGGCACCAAACCCATCTTTTTAGTCAGCTTAGCTTGAGGTGACAAACAGTTTGGGCATGTGGAAGGTGCCCTGAAGCTTTAGAAACTGGCCAGCAATATATGGCTTATATAATATAGACAAGCAAGCAGACTATAATCTCATGTGTCACTCTCCTGAATCACTGAAGAGGAGGTAGGTAAACTGCATCTGAAAAAAGAAGCTTGGTGAATTAATACTGTTTTGGATTCATCTTCCATCTATATATATATATATATATATATATATATATATATATATATATATATATATATATATATATATATATATATATATACTCAAGAACAAGTGTTTGTGTGTGTGTGTGTGTGTGTGTGTGTGTGTGTATGTGCATGTGTGAATTCATGCATACAATGAATTATTAAATGTGTGTGTGTGTGTGTGTGTGTGTGTGTGTGTGTGTGTGTGTGTGTGTGTGTGTGTGTGTGTGTGTGTGTGTGTGTGTGTGTGAATTCATGCATACAAACATAATTCTGTGAATTATTAAGTACATGCACATGTTTATACACATGAATTGTGCATTTTATATATATATATATATATATATATATATATATATATATATATATATATATATATAAACACAACGGGAAAAAAAATCTGCTTGTATCGGAATGATTACTCTTGATATTGACATACAATTTATTAAAATAGACAGTTGCAAAACTTCTTATGGAACATCTATGTCAAACATCACTTTGCATTCTTGTTAAAAAGAAGAAAAGATTCAAGTTGGAGGTACAAGTTTAAACCATGTTTTATTAAGTTAAAACAAATATAGTAATCTATATGTTTACAGCATATTGTAACATAATGTCACTTTTCACTTATGTATACATATTCTCTGTTTTTCTATTTGTGGAGCTTTTCTCCCCAGGCCTCCACTTTAAGTGGATAAAATTATCTAGCTGGGCTTTCTCAGTAAACATCAATCAATAAATAAATAAATGAGCACTTTTATTAGACCTTCTTCAGGTTTAAGTTACACTTGGCAGTAACAAGCAATGCAATCTTTTCTATTTTCCATTTTAAAAGCCATGTAAATTGCAGCACAGACTTTAATGCAAGACATTTAAATAGGTCACAGTCAGTGACAGTGATTGCAACAATAGTATACAGACAATTTGCATCTTATATTCTAATTAGTGCCTTTTACTCCTTATCAAAGTAAATACAAAGTCATTGCATATCTGATTGCTGATGTATAATGTCAAATAACAATGAAAGCATCTATTCTTGCATTTTTGTTACATGAATATAGTATATAATAAAACAGATGACAGTGAAACTACACAATTTCTTCCATGAAAAAATTCCTTTCCATGGTGAACATCTACTGGTAAGCTTGGTGTGCCCGAGGTTTAAATATTGTACATAAGCAACCTAGTTCTAAGGAAGCTTGTCATGAAGGATGACAGCAGTAGTGTGTGCGGATCAGAAGAAGAAGAAAAAAGAACAAGCTCAGGCACGTGTATCTTAACTGAATGCAATATGTTCTTGGTGTCTTATTCAGTGCTGCAACTGCCACTATATTTCTAAAAGTTAGCCATCCAATTATTAAATATTGCTGTAGTGTATGAAAGGTAATTCATGAGCAAAACCATGTATTCTTTGATTAGATGCTCCTAACATGAAAAACATTGGGAAGTGTTTGTGAATAAAGTTGAGTGGACTCTATGAAATGCTGTGACGGGAGATGGGTGGGGGTGTCATTAGCAGAACTCAAAAAAAATATTTTGCTAGTGGGAGAGGTGTAAATATGATTTAGCATCTGTATTTGTGAAATCTTAAATAAAGGAGTCTAGAGAGAAAAATGCTCCTGTAAGACAAGTTCAAATGTAAAAATATTTGTATGAAACTTCCTAAGCTCAGAAAACAAAGGGGAAGAAAGAGTCAGAGATGGGCCAGACAGTTCTGCCAAACGTTTTATATATATCTATATATATATATATATATATATATATATCTATATATATATATATATATATATATAGAGAGAGAGAGAGAGAGAGAGAGAGAGATGCACACATGTTCACATACGCATATACAATAAAAATTATGTATGTTTAAGTTATACATATAGGTAGTTATGTTAAGTAAATTCACACGTCTCAGTTTGTGCTCATCACAAAATTTAATATTTTAAAGCACTTTTGGCTGTTTCTATTAATAAAGTGAGGGACTGCCTCATGTCTCACCATGCTAGCATGTAGCTATGTGGTAGTTCATTCTATTGATCAGATATATCATAATATGAACAATTCAACTTGATATTAATATAATCTTAAGATACCAAATACAAGTAAAAGAGTTGCATTTCAAGTAAAATAAATAATGGAACAATGTAAAAATCAAATATTTAACCTAAATTTCATATAGTTTATGGTGTAATGCAATAGGTTGGAATATATATATCTTACCTAATTATATTATATTATAATACTTAAGAGTAATAAGTAACAAGTGACAAGTAAAGTCTATTTTAATAATTTTTATACCAATATCAAGAGTAATCATTCCTGTAAAATTAGTTTGCCTTTTTTTTGTTCTTCCTTAACGAAGGTGTACACTACTCTTTAGGCTGGGAAAATATATTTCCTTGGTATTAGATTATGTTTATAATTTTCTTGGGTGGCAAAAGCCAGGGTACCATTTGGCTAGGCTTATATAGGCCCTAGGGCCAATAGCCTAGCACCTATCTATGAACCTATGAGCCTATATGTGTGTATATATATATATATATATATATATATATATATATATATATATATATATATATATATATATATATATATATGTGTGTGTGTGTGTGTGTGTGTGTGTGTGTGTGTGTGTGTGTGTGTGTGTGTGGGTGCGTGTGTGTGTGTGTGTTTGTGTGTAGTGTGTGCATATATGTATTTGTTTACTGATTATGTTCAAAATCCAAAATCTGACTTCAACACAAAAACACAATTATTGCACTCACGTATTTGATTCTTGATTTTCTTACCTGATAAATTCATTATTTTATGTATTAATGACAGGTTTCTTGTTCATCGTTCTGTTAAGGACAACCTCTGTTTTGTGTATTTATACTTTCTGAGAAAGATACAGCAGATCCAAGTTGCACTTCATTTCACTATGAAAGTCCTTCCCTAAACAGTTGTATAATCTATGGGATTCAGCAAGCTCTGCACGGCATGTAGGAATAGTGTAGGAGCTGCTGGAGGCAATATGGCCACCGAGAGATCCAGGAACAAGCTCCCAGGACGTGCACGAGTGTTCCTGCACTATTCCTGCACGGACACAGCTCCTGTATGCAAATTACCCCATTTGCAGGTGAAAATCATGCTAATGAGGTGAATTTGTGATCCAGGAAGCTGGCAGCCCTCCATGCAGGACTAGTGTAATCTGCAGAAATGTACTCGGATAGTAACCGAGTAAATTTCTACAAACTACAAAACGGAGCCATGACAGCTCCAAATAAAGGGTGTATATAACATGTAAAGCATGTCAATAGCCAATATATGGGTGCAAAAATAAAAAAATAACTTTTTTGTTGGCCTATTTTGGCCGTTTAAGCATAGGGTACAAACGGGATCAGCTGGAAAATAACAGAAAAACCCTGAAGAAGCTTTCCCAGCAAAATCACAATTTTGTCATTAAAGTCAATGGCAGGCAGAAGACAATAAGGCCAGTGAATAGTGGTTGCTAAGGAGGAAGGTTCAGTGTCAGACTTCTAACTAGGCATTAGCAGGCAATCCTATGCAAATGAGGGGAATGATACTGAATCCCGGATTTCCCCTTATGGCTAGCCTGCACCCAACTGTGTAGGTGCAGGAAGACCATGGTACAAGCCCAAGAGCTAGATGATATCATAGAGAGGTGTGTCAGGCATACTGTAAGCTTATTGGAGCCCTGTGGCTCGGCATTGCCCTTAGCTTAGCAGAGGTAAGCAAGAGGGTGTGTCTGAAGCTGCGAAGCACTCTTTTCATTGCCTAAGAGGGTGTGCATGCCACGCACTGTGTTTTAAATGAAAAAAGAAAAGTAAACCAGGAAATAGCAGCTCCATTCACATCTGAGCACTGTGTTTGTGCGGCACACCTATGGGCTTAAACAGGAAGGCAATGGGAAGAGAAAACAGCAGTAGGAAGGTAATCAAAGAGAACTAGCATAGCTGTCAGGTGAAATGTATCAGAATCAGCCAATTACACAGGCAGCAGCCCAGCCCAGCACACTACTATAAACTATGCAAACACCTTTCACTCTGGTTTTTCCCACAAACTCTACACCACCAGTGTACACGAGCTGAGAAATTTTACCTAACAAAAGCAACAAAATGATAAGGGCTGCATTAGCTCTCATAAATCAACATGTGGAAGAGGCTGAGGGTGGTGAGGATGAGAATGCTGATGACCAACCCACAGTGAGGAGAAGGAGAAGATTGTACAGATGCAGAGTAACCTACTAGGGGCTACATGAGTTGGAGATAGTGGAGGGCTATAGGATGGACAGGGACCTCCTACAGCAAATTGTTGAGCTGTGCCGACCACACCTCATGCACAGAACCAACAGAGGGGAACCCATCCCAGTGGATATCAAGGTATGTGTAGGCTTAAGAATACTAGCCACACGTACCTTCCAAAGGTCAACTGGGGATATCATGGGGAACTCACAGGTATCAGTATCCAGGGTACTCCACCAGTTCCTGGATGCCATGTCAGCCCATGCTGGTGAGTACATATATTTCCACAACACCCATGAGGCATTGGCCAGCAATATTCGTGTCTTCCACCAAATAGCAGAATACCCTGAGGTAGTGGATGCTATAGACTGTATGCACATACACATCAAAGCACCACCCAGCAAGTGGGGTAGGAGCTACATCAACCGCAAGGACTTCCCCTCCCTCAACTGCCAGGTTATGCACTGGAGCTGTGGCTGATGACACCCATCAGAAATGCACACACACTCGAACAAAAACTCCATAATGAGGCACACGCACAGACCTGAATTATAATAGTGTGTGTTTGGGATGCTCAAGTCACAGTTCCGGTGCCTGGACATATCAGGTGGAGCCTTGCAATACTCACCAGCTACATGTACCCAAATTGTCATTGTATGTGCCATGCTACACAATATGATCCTGCAGAAACAGCTGCAGCAGAAACAGCATGGGGCAAAGCCACACAGCCCCCCACCATTGCCAAGACCTGCACAGGTACAGAGTGACTTGGAGGAGGAACAACCTGAGCCAGCCCCAGTAGGCAGAAGGAGGCATGCCCAGTATGTCCAGGCCTTGACAAAGAGGCATCACATAGCACATACACTGACACGGTAGGAACCCAGGGAATGACACCTCTCTCTGACTCGCACATACAGTAAAAAGGATGCCAAACATGACACCACCTGTGCTTAACCATGTATAGGGAGTGTACTATGTGTGCCTGACATAGTCAGCCCTCCAGCACCATCCTCAATACTGGCACAGCCACAAGGTAAGTCACTCTCCCTATAATTTGCTGAATGGAGTAGTATGTTTTGTTACTTGTAGCTATGGTATGGATGTGAGCATGCAAGGCAATCGGGTGGCTGAATGGGATGCCAGCAGATAGTAGACACCTATAGTGGCAGCATGAAATCTGTAACAAATACTGGTGTCACCATAGTAGCCAGTACTAGACAAGGTGACCAAACCTACTGCAGGAAATGTGGTAGGCCAAATGTGTGTCCATAGGACACACATATGCCAGTCAAGGAGGCTCACATACCCAATAACAGTCTCAGCCAACAGGACAGGCATAGACAAACACAAATAAATGCTGTGCTAAGGCATCTAATTGATGGCTATGGAGAACAGCCCCCTCCAGACCTACACAGATAGACTACAACAGGTCAGGCAGTGGGATGTTAGTTCTGAAAGGTAAGATGTCTGAAACTGAAATGTAGGTCAATAAAACCTAATAACTGTAGGACACTGATATGCCTCTAGTCTGCATGATAGGTCAGAATACAGAATGAAATGGAGTACATGAAACACCAGTACAGTCATAGCAAATGTGTACAGTTGTCAGGTGTGCCCCCCCCCACAATCCTATGTAGAAATGTAGTAATATGCATGTGTAGGTATAATAACAGTGGAGCAGAGATTATCTGAGCCGGCCAAAGTAGCAGAATAGATTGTTGCACATGTACAGTATGCAGGACTGTGTGTGTTAGGTTGGTGTGTGTTGTATATTGTGTGAGAGTGGTCAGCATGCAGGCATGGTGAGGTTTGTCCTGGTGGCCATTGGCCAGTACTGCCGATGACAGGGCCAAGTTCTCACAACTGCAGTGCCAAACACAATACATCCCAGTGAGACACATTCCAGCAGTAAGACATAGTAATTGTTTGGATGTAATATCTGTCACTATC
This sequence comes from Protopterus annectens, assembly GCF_019279795.1. Taxonomy (NCBI): domain Eukaryota; kingdom Metazoa; phylum Chordata; order Ceratodontiformes; family Protopteridae; genus Protopterus; species Protopterus annectens. Next base: position 901,865,298 of record NC_056735.1, read on the forward strand.
TGAAAGATGGACATGGCATGAATGTGGGCCCAGACATACAGCCAGTGCACAAGTGGAAGTACCCCAGACAGACAGTGTATAAAATGTTACTGTCAAATAGACACACCTTTGGAATTGTACATACAGGTTAGCAGCACATTAGTTGGGTTTGTTATATGGAATACCAATGTCATCTGGCCAAACACTGGCAGACCACAAAAGTCACAGGTATAAAGTATCAAGAAACTGCTGATGTCCCTGCACAAGCCAGCATAAGTGGAATGCCCCACGTATATCTGTGAGTCAGATGCAAGTAATGTCCATAGCACACATGCACCCAGCTCACCCCACCATCACCCACAGGTACCTCACAGGTCTTATCCCTACTGTTGGGAATGAGTACAATATGACCCCCACCTCCTTATGGAAATAGCCACAGAAAGCAGCATGTTGAAGAGGTGTACCATGCAGGTGTGTCCCTAGCTGTAAGCAGTACCCTGCCAGCATCCACACCACTGGATCAATAATGACAGAAACTATTAATGTTAACACCTTGCACACCTACCCTGTCACCCCAGGGGAATAATAGTGGCTTGCAGTCTGGGACTGTAGGAGTGACACAATGCAACGGCCTGCTACACATGGCCTGCATCACTACCAAATGCCCTACTGTTCTCTGCCAAAGGCCTGTGTCTCACCCATACTGCCAATGTATGTTATGTCATGGACTCTCAAATAATAACATAACACAGTCCACAGAACCCAAATGCAAGGCCATGTGGACAAATCACAGTAACATGTCCACCATGTCCCACTGCATTAACTGTAGACCAACACCAAATTTCTGCTGGGATGAAGTGATAACTATAGGGAACTTATCAGATAATGTTTGCATAATGTTTGAAAGAGGATAGAATAACAGAGGTGGTGGTAGGAGCATGGATGCCATGGAGTGTGTGAAGTCTGAAACTCAGCCGTGAGCGCATACTATCCCTGCCTACAAACACAGGAATGGGTGGCTACAAACCTGCTTGTAAACCACAGTGTGAAGGGGTAATGACCAGATATATGACCCCTGCCTCTGGGTAACCTGTGTGAATCTGTACAGCTGTGAGGTATGGTTAACTATTATATTCTTGAAAGCCAACAATGTTGAATCCGACATTGTCAACACGAGAATAGCAAAAGTGCAGAGCATTGAATGGGTAAATGGAAATCTCCGTAAGGGGAGATTTCCATTTACTTCAATGTAGTGTGATCTCGGAGTTGGTATATTTAAGTAGCAGGGGGTGTGGGGGGTGTAATGGGGGCTTGCCTCCCTGTCTACACCCTTTAAATTTTCTTTTTTTTTTTAATTTATTTTTTCTGAACATTCGAAATTTTAATGGTTTGATCATTAAAGGTCGACCCTTAGTGATTCGAACCATTAAACTTTCGATGTTCTAATATAGACCAGTGAGGTATGGCCACAGCAGGATATGGCCATACTGTCACGTTGATGGATGTACAAGCATGGGATCCTCAGCCACCACTGTACCAAGGTGCTGAACCATTTACACAGTCCCATCAGCAAGTGTCTGCATCTTCCCATCCAGAATGGCATGATTGTGCAAGAATATGTAGGCTGCAGACCACAATACTGGACACAGCTGCATTCACCCTGTGTTCCACAGGAAATTACTGCAAGCAAATATATATAACTGACAGTAGTTGATTACATAAAACATCACAGTGTAAAACAGTACATATGTCTGAATAGCTCTGCTAACACAAAAACCATGTACCAGAAGCAGCACAGACACAATTACCTATAGTAACCCACTCCCTTTGCCCATTTTGATCACATATTGTCAACCGATCTACAGATATCCCTCAGAAACAGGTGGCTAGCTGTAGGTGTGGAACACAAAAGCCTGCACTGGAGTACAACCTACCTGGAATGGATTCACACATTCAATAGAGAAGGTCATACTGGGCATGCTCCCACATGTCTGGCAACAATGGACTATACATATCTGACAGTCACATATGTTTGTGCACACACTCCACATTGCACACCAGTCATGCTTTGCATACACAATGGATACAAATACAGACATATATCCAAGGACAACACACTGTAATAGGCCAGACTTAAACATACATAGATGTGTGGAAGAGAGTGATAGACAGTGACAAAGAGCTTCCCATTATGAGACCTGTCCCACCCAGCACACATCCAATTGGCTAAAACCACATGATGTGCAAATGTCAATCACTGTAGACATTTGCCTCTGGTATCCCTCAGCACTACAGTGTCTGTGGTGCTTGCGATAACTGTGCAACATGAACCACGTAGATGCCAGTGAATGAAACCAAAACCAAAAAATAGCACTGGGAGCTCACCAATAAGAGGAACAAGTCGTGAAATGTTTATTCAAACACGAACACATACAATACCAAGTGCAATGAACTAACAGCGATTAGATTACTTTTTCAGTTACTGCATTCGCTGTTAGATTACTTTTTCAGTTACTGCATTCGCTGTTAGATGACTTTTTCAGTTACTGCATTCGCTGTTAGATTACTTTTTCAGTTACTGCATTCACTGTTAATTACTTTTTCAGTTACTGCATTCACTGTTAGATTACTTTTTCAGTTACTGCATTCGCTGTTAGATTACTTTTTCAGTTACTGCATTCGCTGTTAGTTTGTTGCACTTGGTATTGTATGTGTTTGTGTTTGAATAAACATTTCACGACTCATTCCTCTTATTGGTGAGCTCCCAGTGCTGTGCTATTAACTGTGCAACATGACTGTACAAGTCAGTATTCATCTAGCAGTTGTATACAGGTCCCTGTGAAATATAAACCTGTGCGTGCCTGAGTATTGTGCCTGCTTCCAGATGAATGGCATATGGCCCATGCACACAAACTGCACTCCCCATTGTCTTACTTTGGCAAGCCTGCTGATGTCATTCACCTTGAAATACACCTTTGGAGAAAGAACAGACCTATAAGCTCTGTGGTGCATCCTATAACTGCAGTTGCTATAGTGTGATATACTAGTTAGGTAGGAGTTCTAATTCCAGACATGGCAAGTGTGTGTGTGTGTGTGTGTGTGTGTGTGTGTGTGTGTGTGTGTGTGTGTGTGTGTGTGTGTGTGTGTGTGTGTGTGTAGGGATCAATGCTGTTGTGGCCATTCACAGTCACTACACGCCCCATTGCCCTACTTTGGCAAGCCTGCTGATGTCATTCACCTTGAAATACACCTATGGTGAAAGTTTAGCACTGTAAGCTCTGTGGCACATCCTATAACTGCATAATGCTGTAGTGTTATATACTAGTTAGGTAGGAGTTCTATTCCTAGACATGGCAACAGTAAAAGTTTGTGTGTTTGTCTGTGTAGTGATCAATGCTTTTGAGGCCATTCATACTCACTACAATATCCATTTCCCTACTTTGGCAGGGCTGCTGATGTCATTCACTTTGAAATACACCTTTGGGAAAAGGAGTAACCTAATAAGCTCTGTGGTGCATCCTATAACTGCCTAATGCTGTAGTGTGATGTATTAGTTAGATAAGAGTTCAATTCCCTCACATGACAACTGTAAAATGTTGTGTCTGTCTGTGTATAGATCAGTGCTTTTGAGGCCATTCACACTAACTACAATTTCCATTGCCCTACTTTGGCAGGGATGCTGATGTCATTCACTTTGAAATACACCTTTGGGGAAAAAGTAGCCCATCAAGCTCCGTGGCACATGCTATAACTGTGTAATGTGATGTACTAGTTAGGTAGGAGCTTTAATCCCAGACATGGCAATTGTGGAACTCTGTGTGTGTGTGTGTGTGTGTGTGTGTGTGTGTGTGTGTGTGTGTGTGTGTGTGTGTGTGTGTGTGTGTGTGTAGGGATCAATGCTTTTGTGGCCATTCACAGTCAGTAGGCATGCATAAAAATGGAGAACATTGATATCTGAGCAGTAACAGAGACCTGATTCAAGGATCCAGAGAGCACCCCTGCAATACCAGGTACAGCTCTTACAACACCTGTCAGCCACCAAACCAGGACCAAAACACTAAAGGTGGAGGAGTGTTCATATTTACCAAGGATATTCGCACCACCAGGCTACTTGCCCAACAGAATGCATCTGAAATAATCCCAGTGCAACTAACACTAGGTAAGACTGCAATCCAAATTGTATAACTTGCTACAGATCCCACAACATGCGCCAAGATTCCCACTACACTTTTCTAAACATACTGGAAAATATTATGATACAACCAAACACCCTAATACTGTGTGACTTACACTATCCTGCCATTAACTGGGAAAACTACTTGTGCACCAACACGTATGTCCAGTGGTTCTTGGAAGTCATAATTCCCAATGCCCTGGATCAAGTAACCCATAGTCCCACCAGGGGCTCCAATATCCTAGACCTGGTCATTACCACCATGGGAAATCAATGATCCACACCTATGGTCACTCCATCGATGGTCAACTCTGCCCATAATCACCCTTAACATCCACATCCCTCCCCCACACCACAGTAAGGAAACCTTCATAACACACATATCCAAAGCCAACATCATGCTACACATGTCAGATGTGACTAATGTCACGACACCCATGCAGATGGGAACTGAAAGGATGACTGCTGAATCCTACATTAAGACACTGTATGAGCACATCCACTCGTGCATGAATCATGCCATCCCAAATAGAACCAAGATGCTCCCCACTAAGAAAATGAAGGCAATGTGGTGGTCCCCTGCCATAAACAAACTGTACAACAAAAGGAAGAAACTGTTGCAGAAAAGAGGGAATTTCTAGGATGCAAAATACTCCCTTACCAGCCTCAGTAAGAAGCTGAGATCCCTCATAAAATCCTCCAAAGCTAGTTATGAAGATAATATAGACAAAGATGCCAAAGACAACTGCAAGCCATTCCATAGCTATGTCAGGAATCTAAATGGCAATGCTCAGATCTACTCTGAGCTACAACAGGATGGCATTAAATATAATGATCCCATGGATATTGCCAAAATCCTGCCAGATCAATTCAATGCCAACTGCACCCCCCTCTCACCCCCTAAAGGGCCTATCTCGATACTGAAAGATTGGCAGATTCCAGTAATAATGGCCACACAGGTAAACACCACACTCCCCAGAGCTAAGAAAACAGCATCAATGGGACTAGACAACATCCCAGGCTGTGTACTACCTGAACTACAAAATGAACTGGCACCTCACCTTTATGCCATGTCTAATCATAGCCACACCTCAGCCTTCGTGCCCAATGAATGGTGCACAGCTACAGTTATCCCAGTCCACAAGGGGGGATCCACCTTGGAACCTGGGAACTACCGCCCCCGCAGTATGATGTACCTGATCTTTAAGACCATGGAATGTATTGTCATGGAACTTATAAACAAAGGCATTGGCAAACTGCAAAAACTGGAACCCACTCAAGTCGGGTTTGTGAAGGGCTGATCATGTCTCCTGAACCTGACTGACATCTTTGAATCAGTCTCCAGAGCTGTGGACAAGGGTAAGGCAGTTCACACAGCTTATCTGGACATCGCCAAGGCCTTCAACACCATTCCCCAGTCTGGAATCATAGATAAACGTACTAAGCTGGCCATTAATCCCTATGTCACCCAATGGTTTGCCAACTGCTGTACTGACAGAACCCACACTGTAAAAGTAGGTGACTCCAAATATAGCCCCAGACAAGTGACAGTTGGAGTACATCAGGGTTCAGTCCTGGGACCACTTTTATTTGGCATCTACTGCTCTGAAGTACAGACCAACACTAAGGGACTCTGGCTAACAAAGGCTGCAGATGACTGCAAACTGGGAGCCAATATTGAATCCTCACAGGATGTGGATATTCTACAGAAGGCCCTTACAAAAAGAGATACTTGGTGCCTGAGCCATGTCCTCAAGCTCAATGCCAAGAAATGTATAGTTATCCCATTTGGGAAGGAACATGTACCCATGAAGTACCACATAGGTGGCAGTACATTAAACACGTAAAGTGTGATAAGAGACTTAAAGACACAGGTGGACAGTGGTCTCACCTTTGATAACCACATCACCACAACAGTCAGGAAATCCACCTATGTGGCATACTTCATCACTAGGGCTTTTCATCCAGGAAAAATGAGGCCATTGTCCCACTGTACTCATCTCTCTGTAGACCCAGTACAGACTACAATGCCCCTTTTGGTATGTACCTCACAAGACATCTGCAACAACTAGAAAGGCTGCAGACATACCTCACTAAAAGAATCACAGGCCTAAACCAGATGCCTTATGCTGACCACCTGAAATCCATCCAGCTATATTCTGTCACATATCGTGTACTCAGAGGTGATCTCTGATTAACATACAGTGCCATGTCAAACCCAGAGCTGTTGGACATGATACATTTAAAGAAATCCAAATCCCTTACAGCCACACACTCCACTGATCCAAACCTTGTCATCACAATGAATAAAACATGCTGGAGGGATGTGTTCCTGATGCAGAGACTCCCAAGACTCTGGAATAGACTGCCCATACATGTCAAACAGAGTGCCACTTTGGCCCTCTTCAAAAGGAACCTTGACGGTTGGATAAGAGATAGGAAATTGACCCCAGAGATCATGCCAGTTGCCCTGCAAGACAGGGGTCCAGGGAAGTAAATATTGTGGGAAGACATAGCTAGGGAATTGTCATGGCTAGGCATGTATAGGCCCTAGGCCTGATAGCCTAGTACCAACCTATGAACCTATGACCTACACTTTCCATTGCCCTACCTTGGCAAGTCTGCTGATGTCATTCACTTTGAAATACACCTTTGGGGAAGGAGTGACCCAGTAAGCTTTGTGATGTGTGCTATAACTGCGTGATGTACTAGTTAGGTAAGAGTTCTAATCCCAGACGTGGCAACTGTAAACCTTTGTGTGTGTGTGTGTTTGTTTGTCTGTGTAGGGATCAGTGCTTTTGAGGACATTCACAGTCACTACAACTTCCATTGCCCTACTTTGGCAAGCCTGCTGATGTTATTCACTTTGAAATACACCTTTGGTGAAAAAGTAGCCAAGTAAGCTCTGTGGCATGTGCTATAACTGCATAATGCTGTAGTGTGATGTACTAGTTAGGTAGGAGTTCTAACCCCAGACATGGCAACTGTGAGACTCTGTGTGTGTGTGTTTGTCATTAGTATCCTGTGTGGAGGAAGCTGTGAGTGTGTAATAACAGGACTCATTGTGGAGTGAGTTTTGCAAATTTCTTATTTGGTGGGCCTATTATATGTCACAATGTCCACCTTACAAGGACAACAGATGTCAAACAGCAGAAAGGCTGAGGTAGACAACCCCTACCCCTACATGTGACATCATGGATTGGGGAACAATATATGCAACCCTTGTATTACACAGAGAACACTCGCCTCCCATGTCTCATACACAAACACACTTGGCTAGGCAACAACCACTATGTCGGTAGTTCCCTGCATATTGCCCACAGATAGTAACCAAAGTGTGATTGCAGTGGACTACAGAGGACATGGCACCCTGTCCCATCCCTTCAATAGGCAAATCATTGAATACAGTCGTCCTTTGCTAAGTTCCCCAATGGATGCCTGCAACAACTGTAGAGTCAGCAAATGTAACCCACAAAGGAAATACCATGCCTTATACACATGCCCTGTATGAACAGATGCCATTAACAACAGTGAATACCTGTATCACGCTGTCAATGTAGATGCAGGGTCAACTTGGTTTCCGTTGCCAGTTCTCACCACATGAGGTTAAGAATGGCACATCTGATGATAACAATATGTCTACACAACATTCACCAGACACCCCAGGTACACTTCCACATGTCACAGAACATGCATGTGGGATGTGTGTACATCCCAGACACCATCCATGTTATGGAATATAGAACACATACATGGCAAGCATTGCACAGCACTGGCCACCCACAATAGTAACCAATATGAGTGGATGGTGAATACAATACCCACCTGTGTGGGCCATTCCAGACACTACACCTCTGAGCCACACTGCAGACCATTGTCATGTGGCCTGATGCCAAGGTATACCCTTTACCTAGCCCTGTACAGCCTTCTGGCACAGTCATCCACTACACACCTGTGAAGCAATACACCCATGCATGTCAGTACTGGCAAATCTGTGTCTGTGTGTGTGTGTGTGGAGTATAATGATTTGGACACTATTCACACTCACTACACCTCCCATTGGATTACTGAAGCATGCCTTCTGATGTCAGACACCTTGACATACCCTTTGTCCATATATCAGCCTGATAACCTATGTGGTGCATGTGATACCTGTGTATTACTGTAGTGTGGCAAACTAGTTAGTTAAGAAGTCTAATCCTGACCCTGCCAACTGTGATAATGTGTGTGAGTCCCTGAGAGAGTGTGGCTGTATCGTCCTTGACACCTGTTCTTGTGGACAGGCACATGTACTACACCTACCTTATCCCTCCTTTATCACTGTTGCTGATGTCACTCACTGTCAAATATACCCTTGGACAGCTTCCCAACATGTAAGCTCTGTGGCGCATGCAATAACTGCATAGACATGTAATAGTAATACATAGTCAGGCAGGGGTTTAAAACCCTGTACTGGTAAGTGTGTGACACAAACATGCTTAGCTTTTACTCTCCTACCCCCTCCCTGTCTTACTGTGTCTCTGTCTGTCTCTATCACTCCCTCTCTGGTGGATGTGGAGAAGTACACCTGCTTTGCTTAGGCAGCAGCTTGTGTTTTGTAAGTGATGCTCATGATCAGCTAATGGCCTGTGCATGAATTGCAGTACCCGACTAGCAAATTGCATGTGGAACAGCTGTGGTAACATTCCCATAGCCAATTGCATGGAAACACACGTCTATACCTAGGAACATCATGTGGGTGTTGGCCCTTTTCATTCACTGTGAGCAGGACTTCATGTAGGTGTTTGGCAAACAGCATCACAGATGGTAGTGGGATATACCTCTAACAACATACACTGTGAAGACAAGTCAACAAACAGGAGGGGGATGTTCCAGACATGACTACAGAATGTAAGTTTTGCTCTTCTGCATTTGAAGTAATGTTGGTTTAACAGGGTTTGTGTGGATATGGCTGGTCTACATGATTTAGTACCTGTCATGACAGTGTTATGTGGTTGAGGAAACTCCCACCTGTAGGGTTATCTGCAGACTGGCCAGTGTTTGGAGTCTTACGTGTCTTGTGTTACTCCCAGATTACCTATCTTAGAACTGCAGAAGCATAGTCTAAGGATTGCAGTCAGTACATGATGACAACCATGAGAGTTACTGACTTCATATCCCTCATTGGACATATGTCACAACAAACCCTGTTACAATAGTAAATGTATGAGGTTATCACAGCAACATGTCAATATTGGCCCTGTGTTTGTGCCTCCAGACACAACTCTTTCAACCTTTGTGCGTATGTCATGCAGTAAGAGGTACATATGTTCAGTACACCATTATTTACTGACATCATACCTGATAACAAGCCAGTGAGATATCAGACTGCTAGACATGTTATGTATAGTAGGGGTTATATTTGAGGACATAACCTGGGCATTCTGTGGTAGTGTGTACAGTAGTGAGGTCTGTGCACTTATGATGATTGCCGACAGTGTGTGTATTGCGAATATGTACCTTGGCCTGTGTACAGACTGTGGTAGATGTCATTGCTCTTGGTCCTGTTCTATCTGATGTTACATGCTGCTCCAAAGTATGGTACCCTATCGGCTTACATGTTTCTAGGGCCAAACACACACATGTCCCATACCACAATCAGGCATCGGACTACACTGTGTAGTGGCCCAGTATATGTAAGGCTAGTGTGTGAGTGGTACATATGAGGATTGTGTTGATCAGACAATCCATATACTGTAATATTAAGCTTGCCTACCATATGTGGCTGTGGCTGTGTTCACATTAGTTGTGTGTATGCACTTTCACACAGGTGTCTTTTACTCTGTGCTGTGACATGCCTGTAGACCCTGCTATATTTGCAGGTACATGAGCAGTCCTCCATACGAAATGTAGGCCAGTGTTGTAGCAGTCTGCTTGTAGTTTGCACAGTGCTTTGTGACATGCCTAGCAGCTCACTGTACTTATCCAGTGTGATGTTATGTCCAAATATTTGTCAGATGTACTGCTGCCGGGTCACCATAACTGTCATGTGTTTCTGACAAAGCAGTGGGATGCTGTACAGATGTATGTCACTAGTACATCATATATGCATGTACATTATATATGTAACTAGTGGGTAGTATGTGGCCATGTGACCTCTGTACTACTGATTATTATGTGTCAGGACAGACAGGAGTGTCTGAATGCATAAACTGTGTGGGCATGTGTATTTCAGTATTTACGTGATATACCCATTTACATGGCTAACATCCACATTGTCAAGATTGGTCCACATGTCTTGCACTAAGGGGTTCTGTGTATACCTCTGGACTGACCAGAGTGTGTCATACTGTCCACATTTATTGGTCATATCTCTGCTGTATTCTACAAGACCATTACTGTGATATCTGTGGTACTGTACTATGATGACCTTAGGATGTCTGTCAGTAACTGATGGCGTACATGTCAATAGCAGATGTGACTTCCCACACACAACATTTCTGTTAAGACAATCCCTGTTACAGTATAAACAGTCTACATTTATACCTGCAATGCATACATGATATCCCCTTGCACTAAGAGGAGACTATTGGTGCTGTGGTTTGACTCCACTCCATGTTCTGGACATATGTTAAACATATATCTGTGTGTGTGTATATATATATATATATATATATATATATATATATATAAAATATAGATATATATATGTGTGTGTGTGTGTGCATATGTATACATATAAATATGCATATATATATATATATATATATATATATATATATATATATATATATATATAGATAGATATATACATATACACATCTATATATGTCTAGACATATGCAGATATATATATATATATATATATATATATATATATATATACATATATACACACACACACACACACACACACACATATCTATCTATATATATATATATATATATATATATATATATATATATATATATATATATATATATATATATATATATATATATATATATATTTATATATATATATATATACATATATATATATATATATATATATATAGTTATAGATATCTATATATTTGTGTCTTTCAGCTTTTCCAAGCTAGGGGTCGCCACAGCGGAACTCCGGTCTGCTAATGATTGGTAGTTGACTTTTACGTGCCGAGTTATCAGCCCTGACGCACAACCTTCAAAGAAGGTACGCCCATTCACGCATGTCTCCACGTAGAAGATGCTCTAGCTGAGAATTGAACCGGACACAGCGTCTTACTGTAAGGCGACAACGCTACTGCAGCACCACAACCTCTGGTTAACATATATATGTATAGATATATATATATATATATATATATATATATATATATATATATATATATATATATATATATATATATATATATATACAGAGAGAGAGAGAGAGAGATCCATATATCACCATATATATGATGCAATATGTACATACACACATATATCTACATATGTATAAATGTGTATATATATATATATATATATCCATATCATTATGTGTAAACATTGCTGTTGTGTATACCTTCCCATATGTATCACACCGTATTTATCTATGTGTATATTTAGATATAACAACATATGTGATGCAACAGCAATATCACTAACAAGTACTACACAATTGTAGAAGTCACAGCAATTGTTCAATACTATTCAATATGTGTACTGACAGATATATTGGAAAAACAACAACTGTCGTCACAGCTGTCATGGTGTAGTGGTTAACTGCTGTGACAATAGTGTACAAGATCCTGCGTTCAAGGGCTGTTTATTTTGTTGCTGGGCAGAATAAGGGCTGTTGGATACAGAGTGATTAAGGCACTTTTAAGCAGTTGTAAGTGGGTTTACACGGGTTTGCGTGATGGTAAGCAATGTTAACTCTTGGTTAAATATGTTTGTAGTCAGTTAGCCTCTAGATTGCTTATCCTGTGTAGGCATTGCTTACCCCCGCTTAGTGCTGCTTAAAAGTGCTTACTCCCGCTTACACCCACGCAAATTTCTTTAAAATAAAAGTAAAAGGGTTGCTAGGAAAGTGCTGAAAAGGGGGCAGAAAGAGGAAAAGACAATAGATAAAATAGCTAGGGATTTACAGGATGGATGTAAGGAAGGTCCATAGCTGCCCATTTCTTCTACAGCAGCAGTTGTGCATATACACTGATTTGGAGGTAGATTTGGACACTCATACCCCTGAGATAGGGGTGAGGACAACAATAATATGTTGTGAAGCCAATTAGACCAGATTACATGTGTCCATAAAATGGATAGCTATGTATGGGGCGAGATTTTTTTTTTTGGGGAACTGATTGCCGTTTTATTTCTTTTTAAGGTGAGAGGGATACTAGGTGTATTTGGGGAGGTAGGTTGGGTAGGATAACAGATAAGACAGACAAGACAGCATACAGGGGTGGTATATGACACATGTGGGGGTAAACGCTTGGATGGGGAGTGGTGTTTGGAAGTTGAAAGCTCATTTTATTTATTTTATTTATTTTATTTTTATTTTACATTTGTTGACCGGGCTAGTCTAACTGGACATAAATATCCGTTTTCAGTAGAGGCCCGGGGAGAAAAGCTCCAGTACAGGCAGTAAACAATGATTTATTACATAACATATGGTGGAGACATGCGTGAATGGGCGTACCTTCTTTGAATAAGCACCTAGTGGAAACAGTGGGACTGATGTCTCCACCCATGGGCAGTCACCATTGCACCTTCACGTCCCTAAAGGTGGTTGTGCTGGGGGTTGGGTAGGAGGGGCAGGCTGACCCTCTAGATGTGCCATGTGGCCCTCAAGCTGGCATATGAGATCTCCAAACTCCCTGCAGAGCTCACTATGCACCAGACCGCAGACCTGATGATGGGCGACAGTATCCTGTTCGCGCTCCCAAGGGGGTGAGCCCCATCCCCTGAGGCAGTTCCACCCAAAGATGGTGAAGAACCAGTTGATGAGGAGGTTCCGGGGTTGGTCCCAGATGTGCTGGTTCCTGGTACCATGGCCAGATGAGGTGGAAGAGGTGGGTCCGCTGGGACCGGTCTTCCCAAATGTGCTAGGATGTTTAATTTTAAAACATATGTGGGTTAGTAATAGTCAACACATTCCAGGATTAGGTATAACAGTATGCACAGATAATCCCATTAACCCAAAATGCCAGATATGGAACAGAGTCATAGCAAACAGAATACATGCATATATGGAACCACAGTGGCCATTACAGCAGCATGCAGGTACATTGATGGCAGCATGCTACCAATGTGGGATTATTTCAACATGGCACATGCACAGAAACAAATTTCAATATTTATCAAACAATAGGACATATGTCCCAACAGTAGATTTAATTGTACACTTACTGATTGAGTTGTGTATTTAGTTTATTGTTGCAGATATGGTGGGGGGAAGAAAGATGTCAATTAACAACTTGTATATCCCTGTAGTTCTCATTACTTTCTTAGTCAGAGCTGTGAGCTGTACCTTACAGGTATTATTACACTACCCCATGACCTTAGGTTGGACAGTGGTATGGATGTCGACAACTATATGCATGAACTGTGTTTTACCTGCAGTATACATCTCTTACCTGGTATACCTGTGGAGGTATTGTTTGTTAACACTACCTGACTGTTTCTACACATATTCCCAGAGTCCAGGTTGATGTTATGCACATACCTCTCCATCTCTTATTGTACACACTCTGGGCATTTCTTGACAACATGCAGGTGAAACTGGGACATATTTTGACTTTTGCCCTCATAAACCTTTGGTGAGTTGCTACAATGACAGGTTTGTTTTCATAGACATTTTCCAAATATTTACAGGCCTGATAGTCAGTTATATGACATTAAAGGCTGCATAAATGTCAGAGAGTATAATGCTGATATGCCAGGGGGACAGGGTAACAGGCAGCAGTTATGTGCTAATTATCTGCACATTCTGGACAGATCTGTACAGTTGAGGGGTATGATTCTGCATACAGCTTACTACCACTCCCAGGATTCAAACCATGGCTGTCTCTGATAAAAATAAAACAGTGTACATCACAGTTGAGTGTGTTATATAGATATTGCTGTGTATCTTTTTTCTGAATTCTGTTTATAAATCTCCCGAGGTTTTCCAATCTGACCTTGTAATTATAATACTCTTATACAGGGTTTCCTAGACAGTTTTATTATGTAGCACCATGTGGATGACAATGATGAGTAATACCTTATTAGTCAGAGATACTGCAACACTAACACTGCCATACAATACCAGACTAAACAGTACCAGTCCAGGATTTCAATCTTTTATTTCTAGGCACAGTTATTGTATCTGACAGACCTGTTGGGGGGGATGTTTGTTAACACTACCTGAATATTGCCACACATATTACCAGAATCCACATTATTATTATGCACATACGTCTCACTCTGTTACTGCACACACTCTGGTCATAGCTTTACAACATGGGTGTGGAGTTGGGACATATTTTGCTTATTACTCTCATAACACTTTGGTGAGTTGCTAGAGTGACAGGTTTGTTCTTATAGATATATTTCTTTTTTTACTCAAATGATTTTTATTTTGATGAAATAACACAGCAATTTAATGCATTCATAACATTCAGTAACTATTTACAGTATTTACATTCAGCCTGACAAAAAGGATTCAGATAAAAACATTTGTAGTTAAATAATAAGTTAATATATAAACTATGATAGTTAGGAAGAGTTTGGTTCCATCTGTAGGGTATCAATCAAATTCAAAACTTTCCTCCATGACTATTAACCAATGGCTTAGGAAAAGTTCTTAAATCTTTAATTCTTTTCTCCATTACTATGCATTTCTTCAGTGTTGATAGGAAGTCCTCAATTGTGGGTGCTATATTAGAGTTCTATCTTCTAGTTATATATTTTCTGGCTATCACTAACATTGTCCACAACAAATACAGGTCATCTTTCTTCATATTATTACTATTAACTTGTTCTTCTTTCGGCTTTTCCCGGTTAGGGGTCACCACAGCGGAACTCCGGTCCGCTAATGATTGGTAGTAGATTTTTATGGTGCCGAGGTGTCAGCTCAATGCCCAACCTTCAATGAAGACATGCCCATTCACACATGTCTTTCGAATGCCACTCGACCGTGGGGAGGACATGTAGACTCCACACAGAAGGCGCTCCAGCTGAGAATCGAACGGGAGAACCTCTTGCTGCGAGGCGACAATGCTACCATTGCACCACCGTGGCTTATCATATTATTACTTTTAACAACATTCAATAAAATTAAATGCTTTATCAAAAGAAATATATCAGTATAGATAGATTGAAGAAATTTGTTAATCTCATTCCAATATGGTTTAATATTAATACAGTCATAAAAAATATGAGACCAGTCAGCATTAGTTGACAGATGACATCTCCAACATAACTTGCTGCTTGAAGAGTTCATTTTTTAGAGTTTCTCTGGTGTCAAAAAGGATCTGTATAGAAATTTCCAATGAAAAATCCTCCAGAATTGTGAGCAAGAAGTTAGTTTAACTGAAAATAAAATGTTTGTTTTATCTTCCATTGATAATGATACTTGAAACCCTTTAGTTAAGTATTGTCAGTAAGAATCTTTAGGAGTTGACTTATAGACAAAGTGTTGTATAGATATCATAATTCATTCTTAACGTTGATATTATTATATACAATTCGAAAAATCCAGTATATAATTTTTGGTATGGTTTTGAAGGATGAGTTATGTATTATTCTACATAGATCCTTAGTGTATGCTGTGACACTCTGAAGAACCAACCAGTCATTAGGGGATAGGCCATAGGTTGACAATATACTTTGTGTGTTCAAAGCTTGTTAGTTTTCAATACATTGCAACCAACAAAATAGGTTATTATTTTCCCATAAATGTGTTTTATCAGGGAAATCTCTTGTAATAGTAAATGGTATTAAAAATCTATACCACAGTTTTATATCTAAATTTGTGTTAATGAATTTTCTAAACACATCAAAAATATTGTTTATTAGTGTTAGTTTAGTTATTTTTGTTGTACTATACTGTAAATGTAAACTTAAATAGTGCCATATCTTATCTTTGTCAGTTACCAAAGCATTATTTGATCATTTTCATTCATTAGTATAAAGGAGTGTAACTGTTTCCAATTGGAAGAGTATCTAGGATTTATTCAGTTCATCACTATTTTAATTATAGATGCCTTTATATAATCTTCAATCTCTGGGAATTTTAACCCCCCTTGTTCCCATTATCTGATATGATGAGAATATGCCACTCTATTTCTTTTGGGGTACCATAGGAATTTCATCAGAGTTGAAGTGATTTCTTTAAGGATTTTCTTTCCTGGTGGAAGTATAAGGGCTTTTGCTATATATAATATTTTAGGTAGCAAAACCATTTTTATCAGTTGTAACCTATCATCAAATGTTATAAACAAATTATTCCATTTGCTTATTAATGTCTTGATTAAGTCTATGGCTTTAGCATAGTTAAGCTGTAAGGTTTCCTCTATATTCTTGCCAAGACTATTCCTAAATTGTCTAGAGTTGAAACTTGGTTTCCAATAATATGATTAACTGGAATCTGTATGTTCTTTTTTTTTTAATAATAAATATTTTGATTTAGATTTGTTGAAGGAGAGTCGTGAGATTTTTTGGAAATTTGTTGTTACTATATCCACTTCACCTAACACTTCCTTAGAGTTGGGTAAGGTAAGTAAGACATCATCAGCAAACATCATTATTTTAGGAATACATTGGTCATATATATTTTTACCTCTTATCTTTGGGTTATTATGCATTACAATGGCAAGTATCTCTATGGCCAGAGCAAATAAGATAGGGGACATGGGACATCCTTGTCTAGTACTTCTAGTGATCTGGATTGCTTTGAAAGTAAAGGGACCAAATTTGACATATGCTAGATTTTCTTTATCATTGTTATAAAAAAGGGGAAAATCAAATAACTGTAAGACTTTAAATAAATAACCCCAATTTAAGGAGTCAAAGGCCTTTTCAATATCTAGACCTATTATCAATACTTCATAGTTTCCTCTACTGGGGTAATCTATCAGAGTTAATACTCTTTTAATATTATCCTGTGCATGCCTGTTATGTATGAAACCAGTTTTGTCGTCATTAATTATTTTAGATATGGGTATTTTCAATCTATTGACCATAACTGGCATAAATAGTTTATAATCATTATTCAACAAAGAAATTGGTCTACATGAGTTGCAATAATTAGGGTCCTTATTCTCTTTTAATATAGGGGAAATTAGAGAATATCTCCAAGAAGGAGGAATATTTGCTAATGTTTAAACTTCAAGAAAGGTTTTATGTAGGAGAGAGATTATAGAAGAAGGGAACAATCTATAAATTTCGATAATTAAGCCATCTATTCCAGGTGCTTTATTAGACGTACTTCCTTTAATCCCATCTATAGTTTCCTTTTGAGAAATAGTTTTTTGTAGATCTAACTTAAGTTCCTCATGAATTCTTGTTATGTTGGGAACTATATTCTGTACCTTCTCACATTCATTTGTATTTATTTTATCTTTATGATGCTATGCATAATGATAATTAAAAACCTACAGAATGTCCCCTCTGTTCAAGACTTTTTTCCTTTTCCCTTCATGAAAGATACTATCAATGTTATTCATTTTTGATTGTATCTTAACTTTCATAGATAGGTTATGAAGATGCTAAGGAGAGGTAGCATAATAATTTAATTTCAGTTTTTCCATAGCTAAATTAGTTTTATGGGATAATATTTCATTGTATTTCTTATTCTTTTCTTCTATTTCCCTCTTATTATCTGTATCAATTAAGTTTTTATTAGATTTAAGAGATAATACTTGATTTTGGAGTTGCTGTAACTCTAAGTCCCATTCTTTAATTTTATTTTTGTACCAGCTAATGGTTTTACCATATAGATAGGCCTTAAGAGAATCCCAAACCATAATTGTGTTTGCTTCAGGTTTATAATTAATCTCTAAGAAAAGCTGAAGTTCAAAAGTTATCCAAGATTTAAAGTCTTTAATTTTTGTGATATATGAAGGAATCTTTGAAGTAATAACCAATTGATTGAATTCCAAGTGTATTGTTAACAACAGGGAATTATGATCTGCAAAGGGGCAAGGTTGTATTGAAAAATTCAAGATTGTAGAATAAAGATCTTGTGAGATATTAAATTTATCTATTCTAGTTTGGGTACCATGTCTATAGTCCTGGTGTGAGAATAGTAAAGAACTTGGTCCCAAAGCATTAAAGGTATCTATTAATTTAAACATTTCTGTCCATTTTTTAACTGTTTGGCTGAGGACAATAGTCTAGGAGATTTCCTATTGGTAGTTTCTGTAATATCTGTGATACAATTGAAATCACCTCCTAGTATAATATTACCTTTAGAAATAGTTGGAATAAAGTCTAAATGTTTCTTAGCTAGTCCAACCCCCATACTCGGGAACCAGTATAAATTAGCCAGGGTCCAAATTCTATTATTAAACTTAAGTATAACTAAGGCCATGAGTCCATCATTATCTACATGTTTGTAAATGATATGGGGATTTAAGAAAGTCTTTTTCCATAGAATTGTTACTCCTCTGGTCTTATTTTTATAAGAAGATTGAACAAGTATTGTGTATTCCTTAGTGTCCCACATAAATGTGTAATTTATTTTAAAGTGTGTCTCTTGGAGGAAAAACTACTTGAGCCTTGTTTAGTTTAAGAGGTTTACAATCAAAAGGTCAACAGTGACATACTCGACAGCCACCTCCTCAACAGTGCTAAGAGCGACTGTCGGAATGTCGACGTTCATTTGTACGTCTGTTTAGAAGGACATACACAGGGCAGGGAGTTATAGCATAGATTTCTATGGGAGAGTTCCACCTTAAGGTCACAGAATTTGTCGATGTCAGTGCGTTGATCATACAACCTACTTCATATTCATGAGTTAACATTGTTTGTCAAAGAAATCACTGTTCGTGGATGTGATTTTCATCCTTTTGATAGTAAACCAGTTTAAGATACCTTAGTAGGTTGGCTCACTTATATGGGTTGTTTATGCCATTAGTATTTAAGGATATCAAAGTTAAATCCATATCAGAATTCTTTAAAGATAAATAATAAAGGAACTTGTATTAATATAAACCTATACGCATAATAATCTTCCTGAATAGACAATAGAATATCCATTGTTGTATTTCTATTTATCTCAATCCAAATAACTTTCCCCATGAAAGATAAAGTAAAACAACTGTGTCAGGCATTTCAAAACTAAAAAAATCAGTTAAATAACAAAAAATGAGCATATTGCACATTGATATAAACTTTAATACACCCTATACATGGAATGAGATACATTCTTAGTCTAGCAAACAAAACTAAATCTGCTAGACTACCTATCCCAATCATCAACCTTTGTTGGTTCAAGCCCACGAAAACAAAGTAAAAAATGGAGAATATATTATAAATTAAGAGAAAAATATTAGTGATAAACAACTAATCAGATATTAATTCCAGTTAGGTTTTAGAGATGAATTACATACACTATTATAAGAAACATTAAACATCTATATTCTATACAGTAATTATTCACTAAGGAAGCCAACTTCATGCTTCTTAAGACAGAAGTGGTGAACTTCATGACACCCATGCAGATGGACAATACAGTTACAACTGCTGAATCCTACACAAATGGACTCTATAAGCATGTTCACGAGTGCATGGATCGTACTATCCCAAACAGAACCAAGACACTATCCTCCAAAAAAAGAAAGCCAATCTGGTGGTCCCCTGCCATAAACAAACTGTACAACAAAAGGAAAAAACTGTTTCAAAAGAGAGTAAAATCCCATGAGTGGAGGAGCTCCCTGGTCAGCCTCAGTAAGAAGCTGAGATCCCATATAAGATCCTCTAAAGCTAGCTACGAAAACAAAATAGTTACTAAATCCAAGGACAACCACAAAGCATTCTATAGCTATGTCAAGAATCTAGATGGCAACACTCAGATCTGCTCTGAGTTACAGCACAAAGGCATGAAAATTACAGAACCAACTGATATTGCCAACATCCTGGCAGATAGGTTCAGTGCTAACTTTACCCCCCTCTCACCCCCTAAAGGACCCATATCTATACAGGAAGAATGCAGAGTCCCTGTAATTACAACTACGCAGGTAAAAGCTGCACTCTCTAAAGCCAAAAACACAGCATCCATGGGACCAGACAACATCCCAGGCTGCATTTTACATGAACTTCAGAATGAACTGGCTCCCCACTTTGGCACCATGTTCAATAATAGTCTTGCATCAGGCTTTGTGCCCACTGAATGGTGCACAGCAACAGTTATCCCACTCCACAAAGGGGGAGCCACCACTGATCCCAGAAACTATCAACCTATTAGCCTGATGAGCCTGGTCTGCAAGGCCATGGAACGTATCCTCATGGAACTCATAAACAAAGACATTGGTAATCTCCAATCTCTGGATTCCACCAGGTTCGAGTTTGTGAAAGGCAGATCTTGCCTTCTGAACCTGATTGACTTTTTTGAGGCAGTCACTAAAGCCGTGGATGAGGGTTAGGTGGTTCACACAGCCTATATTGACTTCAACAAGGCTTTTGACAACATCCCCCATTCTGGAATTATAGGTAAACTCACTAAACTAGGTATAAATCCCTACATCACAAGATGGGTTTCCAACTGGCTCACTGACAGAACCCACACTGTAAAAGATGCAGACTCCAAATCTGACCTCAAAGCAGTGACAAGTGGAGTACCACAGGGTTATGTCCTGGGACCTCTCCTGTTTGGTATCTACTTCTCTGAAGTACAGGCTAACACAGAAGGTCTCCGGCTAATGAAGTTCACAGATGACTGCAAACTAGGAGCCATAGTCAAGTCCCCAAATGATGTGGACATCCTACAGAAGGGCCTCACTGAGACAGATACCTGGTGTCAGAGCCATGGCCTCAAGCTCAATGCCAAAAAGTGCAGTGTCATCCCCTTTGGTAAAAACTCTGTACCCATGAACTACCACATAGGCAGCAATCTACTTAACACCGAATGCGTGATAAGAGACCTTGGGACCCAGGTGGACAGTAGTCTCTCCTTTGATGGTCACATTGTCACAGTAGTCAGGAAGCCCTTCTACGTGGCACACCTCATCATAAAAGGGTTCTCATCCAGGAAAAAAGAGGTCACTGTTCCCCTCTACTCGACACTCATTAGACCCATTATAGAGTACAACGCTCCTTTTGGAATGTACCTCACAATACATCTGCAGCAGCTGGAAAGGCCACAGAAGTACCTCACAAAGAGGATTACTGGCCTCAAACAAATGCCCTACACTGACCGCCTCAAAAAACTCCAGCTTTACTCCGTAGCATATCGCCTACTCCGAGGTGATCTCTGCCTAACATATAAAGCTATGTCAAACCAAAAGCTGTTTCATAGATTCATAGATTAGTACTAAGCTAACTGCCCTTGTGGGCCATTTTAAGCCTAGCCAATTATCTCTTGTGAGACTCAAACCCTGCACCTTGTGTTTGTAAGGAAAACACCTTAACCATTAAGCCACCCTCCCAACCCTTGCTTCCAATGTTGGACATGCTACACCTAAAAAAATCCCAATCCCTCTGAGTTACACACTCTAGGGACCTAAACCTTGTCACCACAATAAACAAGACATGCTGGAGGGATAGATTCCTGTCCCAGAGACTTCCTATACTCTGGAACAAGCTACCCATCTATGTCAAGCAAAGTTCTTCATTAGCACTCTTCAAGAAAAATCTTGATGAGTGAATGGGAAATAGGAAATACACCCCGGGGAACACTTCTGTGTCTCTGCTCGACAGTGGCACAGGAAAATAACTTTCTTGGGTGGCGTAAGCCATGGAACCTTGCTGGCTAGGCTTACGTAGCACCTTGGGCCGATAGCCTAGTACCTACCTATGAACCTATGAACCTATAAGAGACATATTAGTATATATGGGTCTATATTAGAACATTGAATATTTAACAGTTCAAATCACTAAGGTCAACCTTTAGTGATCGAACTGCTAAAACATCGAATGTTCAGAAAAAAAAATAATAACAAAAACAAAAAAACTAAATGTTGGAGGCAGGGGGGCAAGCCCCTCTGCACCCCCCCCTGCTACTTAAATATACCAACTCCAGGACTGCACTATATTGAAGTAAACAGAAATCTCCCCTTACGGAGATTTCTGTTTACTTGTTCAATGTTCTGCAGTTTTGCTATTCTCGTGTCGACAATATCAGATTCGACATTGTCGGCATTCGAGAATTTAATATAGACCCGGATATATATAATCTGAATTTAGTGCTTAATAGACTAAGGAAAGATTAGCTTTATTAACAATCTAAATGATTACCCAAAATACCTAAGCATGTCATCTGTATTATTTCTAATAAAAACTTCAAAATGGCAGAACAAATCATTTAGCATTTGTATTTACTTGCCCTCTGAATAAATTTTATCATGACAAAATCACACTAAATAAAAATTTCATGAGAATTCGGTGTTAGCACATAGTGAGTGTATGTCATTCCCAAAAGATGTTAACGTAGATTTTTAGAAATATTCCATAAGACATATTTGCCCTTAATTAACTCCAAAACTTTTGGAATAGCAGATGTTTAAATAACTGACTAAATTCAATAAGAAAATAACTGCCCTCAGTTAAAATGACAACAATTAGTAAAAAAACATTATTTAAATAAAACTTACTATGGATAACAGGTCTTAAAAGTGAATGACTCAAAGACAAAATTAAGATAGAGATAGCTGTAAATATCTACCATAGTAATAGGGTAATACTGAAACTCAAAACTTGTTTGTTGTGTTATCACAAGTCATAGATATTACTGAGCTCTTTCCCTGTCATAAAGTGCTAATACACTAAAAGACACGACTTTATAATAACTGAAAACATGACATCTGAAATATAAATAATATCTAGGATACAATAAAGAAATCAATATATTAAATGCAAAGTAATTATAGTTCAATCAAAATTATTCATACATATATTTGCTAGGATTTAGTATGGTGTTTGAGTATCCTTACAGTTATTACCATTAGTCATAAGCATTTCCTGTAAATGTATAAGCCTATACTAAACACTTGCTAACTGCAAAGCAAAGTTATTTATAAAGATCTATTTATAAAAAACTCCAGTATATTCACTAGAAATAGTGGTTATAATTAACTGTTTACAAGAAAAAATAACATTTCTGTATATATTTGATCACAAAATATAGTCACTATTATAAAAGGGAACCATGAATATGTTTGCAGACAGTTAAGCTCATAATTCTTGTAAAAGAAGCCTACTACGCTATATTAACCATTATGCAATGACCCCCCCATTAATATTCCAAAATGTGCATGCTGACTGGTCAGCATGCATGTTGTAAATCAGACTTATACTAATGGAAAAAGATCCGGTCGCCAGGACTTTTTCCATTAGTATAACTCTTTTTTTACAGCAACGGAGAACGCAAGATCTCCGTTGCTTTTTAGACACTGTCTCGTTATGTTAAAGGAGTTTAACATAGCAAGACAGTTTTAAAAAAAGTAATGGAGATCTACCTTTCTCTGTTGCTTTTTTTTAAAGCTGTCTCACTATGTTAAGTGGGTTTAACATAGCGAGACAGCTTTAAAAAAAGCAACGGAGATTCTCCATTGTTTTTTATAAAGCTGTCTCGCTATGTTAAACTCCTTTAACATAGTGAGACACTTTGTAAAAAGCAAGGAGATCTTGCTTACTCCATTGCTTCCACCCACAGCTCTGATGTACTGTGTAAGCATACGCATGCGCAGTACATCAGAACTGCCGCAGAATACCAGACAGCTGCAGAAGGGCAGCACAGAGGCATTATATATGATATATTCTCCTTTATAGTTTGACAGGAAAAAACTTTCCTAAGTTCACCAAAGTTACTAATAATATAGTTTATACTTTCATCTATCAATTCTAAGTATTTTTGCTAAAATAAAATTAGTTATTTCCTGTTTTTTATATTAGTTTCATGGAGCTCTGAAAAACTGCTGCTATCAGTTGACCATCTTGGCTCCACCCCCTCATAGATATATTTTTAACAGTTATGATGTCTGACAATTAGTTGTATGTCATTATTTGCTGCCTAAACTTCTGGGATCATCCCACTGATTTGCCAGGGGGACAGGGTGACAGGCAGGGGACTTATGACAATTATCTGGACTTTCTGACAATATTGTTACAGTTGTGGGGTATGATTCTGTATACAGCTTACTGCAACTCCTAGGATTCGAACCATGGCTGTGCATGCTAAAAATACAACACTTCACATCTCAGTTGAGTGTGCTATGTGGTTTATGTTGTCTAGCTTTGGACTGTTTTCTGTCTAAGTCTCTCTCAGTTGTACAATATGACCTTGTGATTACAACAGTCATATACAGACATTCCTACACATTTTATTTATGTAGCACAGTGTGGGTAACAGTGCGTAATACAACAGTACTATTAAGAGATTGCAACACTACATTACCATATGATACCAGAGTAAACACAAGCAGTCCAGGAGTTAGACCTTTACTGCCTAGCTGTTACACTTTTATTTACATACAGCCTATATAAGACTCTTTCTGCCATATTGTCTGGTTTATTCAATACATGCCATACACAATACAGGTTTTATACTGGCAATTAACTTTCTACTACTTTTAGATTTATTTCTTATGACAGTACATGCAAGATTATTACTAACCTGCCTTGCGATGCAGCTGCTGCAGCATACAGGCATGGGCTTTCCGATTCACAGCGCTCTCGTCTGCCGCTGTCAAAGATATAAGAGGAATATTTAGCCATACCTATCCATAATATACATGAGTTGGCAATTATACATGGCTGGGATATCAACCATCTGCCTAGCCTCTTGGATCCACTGATCGAAGAGATCTCTCTTTCTCCATTTCAGGTCGGCATAGTGATGCCTGACCTGCTCACCAGTTTGAAGGATACCAGTGGCACTGGTGAGGTCATGGGCAAGACAGTCCCAGGCTTCAACTTTATATTGGGAACCCTGGTACTGGCCCTACAGCAGTCTCTGGTCATGGTCTTTAACAAGGAGTCCTCCCATGATTTTGGACTCCTGGATGCCCCAGTGCTGTGTCCAGAAGCACGATCCTTTACCCACACTGGCCATAGTGCCTACAAGAGGAAGCTGCAACCAGTTATGAGATTTATTCCCACCTGTGGGATTTAAATAGGGCTGATTTCCCACACTTTGCTGTGATTGGATGGTTTTGAAAATGCTAAGCTATGGGCAAACCTGCTTACCTAAGGATGGCATTGCTTAAAGGGGTATACCAATGGGCAAACTGATTTAGCTGGCCTACACATTTCTTACACCTGGTAAGCAGGGGTATGCAATGCTTAGCATTGCTTACTTTTAAATTTGCACACTATTTGCTGTTTGGCATTGATTTATCATTCATTGCATGTTATATATTTGTTTTGTATCCATGATTCATGTGTACATACACTGTATGTTGTCCTTGTGTTTATTGGGGGAATCTCAGCACTTTATTACAATGGTACCTCACATCTGGAATTATTACAGTACTCTAGTTCACATATTTATGTTATGTAGTGGGTTATACAACATAAAACTGTATATAGATTCCTTTCACATGTAAATTTTGATTTTGCTATAGTGAAGATCTGTTTTGAGATACCTCAATCTGATGTACTGCTATGATGGCTTACTGGTTAACTACTGTGACAATCGTATACAGGATCCGGGGTTCAAGACCTGCAAGGGCTGTTTATTTTGTTGCTGGGCAGACCAGCGGCTGTTGCATACAGAGTGATTAAGGCAATTTTAAGTAAATGTAAGCAGGTTTGTGTGGGTTTGCACGAAGGTAAGCAATGCTAACCTCCGGTTAAATATGCTTACAGAAATTTAGCTTCAATATTGCTTAACCTGTGTGCGCATTGCTTACCTCCATGCAAATGGGCTTAAACCCATTTACCACTGCTTAAATCTGTTTACTCTTGCTTAATACTGCTTACTCCCACTTACCCCCGCACTAATTTAGACAGTAATGTAAAATGGTTCTTGGGAAGGTGGTGGATTTGGAAACTCTATGGATTTATCATTCATTACACATTGTACCTTTGATTTGTATCCCTGATTCATGTGTACATATACTGTATGGGGCACTTGTGATTATCTGTGGATTTTACATTATGACAATGACACCTCACATCTGTATTTAATGCACTACTCCAGTTCACAAATATATGTTATTTTGTAGATTATGGAACTAAAAAGTTTGTTCATAAAGTGATTTGAAATGGAAAATGGAATGTACTGGAGTGAGACTCGACCCGGAAATGACTTCTTGTAAGGTGAATGCTCTGCCCACTACACTATTGCAGTACTGCTTTATTTGCATATATCTTGATTTTTATCTTCTTGTGTCATTTAAGCTACAATAAATGTAGCTAAGCAATGGGCAAACCCGTGCACCTACAGTTAAATTTTATGTGTTTCATGAGAAAAATTGCTTGTTTATATTTTATATTTTAACTATTGTTCTTATAAACCTGGGGAGATGTTGCTGGGGGTATGCGGATACCTATGAGTGGTCTTGCTTATTCTTATTGCTGACCTGCTGTTCTTGCTTGCAGGGGCATGTATATTCTAAGAGCTCTGCTCTCAGACATGCCCCCTGCACTCGTACATGCTCCATGTCCATTTAGGAGCTCAGGCAGCGCGCCTTCATTAATATGCCTGACACGCTGCCATGCTGCTCCTAAACAGCCATTTCCATGCAGGTCTAAGCTACTCCTGCATGGAAGAATATTGAATCCAGGGGATACTAGCAGAAACTGATTTCGGTTTCCTTTTTATTTTTTTTCCTAGAATCTGGACTTGCTACATTTGTAAATTACATCTTGTTAACAAAATCATAGAATTGGCATTCTGAATATTTAATAAAGAAAATAAAATAATGTGGCAGCCACTATGAATTACAGCTCAGGCTGAAATTATTAGATTGGGAATTTTCCTTTAAATCTGGAAAGGTTGGTGGAAATGGGAGAAAAGCACTTATGATTACCAACTTTTGACTAAAGGTTATACATGAGAAAAATATTATATTTATATGTATGTTAGCTCTGTGGTTGTTTGTAGCTTTTCTTTAATTAAGGTGCCCTTTGAAAACAACAATTCAAATGTGTTTCAGAAGTAACTAGCCAAGACTTCTGAGAACTCATTCAGCAAAGGTAGATAAGCAGTATTTTGATTACGTTAATGTGCTCAGTGATACCCTTTTTATACTGTGATCAGATTTGATATATTTCATTATGAAAGTAATGATAAAGTTGGGTAAGCAGAAGCCATTCAGTTATTGGTACAGTATAACTCATTGCTAACATGAACTTAGCATACAGAAGTAGTTATATTAAAGCACTGGTATGAGCTGAATATCCAGTTTGTTAGCTGATTAAAGCTTGGTAGACACAGTGCACAGCCTCACTACAAAAACCTTGTGTGGAATTTACTTGCATGCCTGACTTGGTATCTGTATACTGGTTCAGCTATCTTGTTTCCAAATCCCAAAACTCCTTAGCAGGAAACTGAAGCTGGTTTAGAGATTTTTTTTTTCTTTTCAATTTTTTGGTCAGTTTTTTTTTTATAAAACATGGCAAGTCCTGGACTTGATATATTTGCAAATGACAGCTTGTAAAAAAAAAAATGTTTTCCCATTAATATCTTTAAAATGTCAGGTATGGGTAGGCACAAACATGCCTGCTCCCCCCTTCCTATGGTCCCATGCCCGTGGTGTCATAATAAGCCTATTCTGTGAGTGAGAAGAGTCTGGGAGCTAGTCTGCTTACATCATTAAAAATGGTGAGAATGTAAATATATTTAAAATGTAAAAACTATAACTACGTAGTTGCACTTTTTGTCTGTTCTCACTGCTTTGTGTGCATCATGTTTGGATGAGGAAGAAATGATGGTCATGGGGACTATTTTGCCTGGTTGCTGTGTGCTGTATAGATGTAGATGCTCAGAATATCAACTCCCCTATAAAAAATTTCCCCTAAGATTTCATGAGCATATAGCTGCATGATGAGCTCCATGCTTCTGCAAAGCGGGCATTGTTCCATGAGATTCGACTAAGAGTGCACTTCTTACCCAGGCATTGTTCCATGAGATTCGACTAACAGCTACTATCAGATTAGCATTGAGCAGCCTTTTATCATCTCCAAGGATGTTGCCACAATACAAACAAAAAATAATTGATTTTAATAATTGGGTTAGTTCTTGGTGTCATTAAAAGTGGGGTACAATATTTGTAGACCTGGAAGGATATGGTCAGTAGGCCAAAATGCTTCGCCAGAGATTGCCTGTATCTGCCCCTTCTCAGCTTTCAAATATTGGCTAAAACACTGTCAACCAAAAATGTGCCTTTTGTAGGCATTGCCAACCAGATAAATCATCCAACATAGCTAAACCAACCAGAATTATCTAACATTGATACTGCTCAAACTAAAATCTCCACTCCCTGCAAGTTCTCCTGACCCTAGACAATGTAGATATATGTGCAGTTACTGAGACATGGTTTAAATCTGCTGAGAGCACCCCAGCACTGCAGGGTTATAATGTGTTCCATGCATTTAGACCAGCAACTGCACAGAAATAGCCAAAAAGTGGAGATGTCTCCATTTACATTAAAAATGATCACACCTCAATGCTGGTCAAGCAGTAAGATGCACTTGAGCTCCTCCACATACAACTCACCATCCCATACCATATCTTTGTGAGATATAGGCCCTGTGTATGACACAGCAATTGCATACCATTTCCTTAAATGAACTTGAGTCACCTTCCATTCAACCGAACATCATATTCAAGGCAACTTCAACCACTTATTATAAACAGGGAATCATACACAACCTCAAACTTGCAGGCACAAAGATTCCTGGACTTTGTCAACATGAATGCCATGGGCCAACTAGTCTGTATAGCCACTAGTGGGGCCAACATTCTTGACCTGATCCTTGCCAATATTGGAGAATATTGTACTTTCCTGAGTGTAACATCCTTACTGGTCAAATCAGAATATACAGCTGTCTCATCAAAATAAAAATAAAACACGAGACACCATGTAACCCTAGATCTTTTAGGAATTATTCCAAGACAATGTTCTTACTTTTACATGATACCCTGGTACAATTTCAAGCCCTCCCAAAGTCAGGGAACTTTGTGGAGTTGATCACATTCACCTCACAGGTTGAATTTGACCACATTAATGTTTTTACTTCACCATTTCAAGTGATTATTCTAACATTTGGTTTGCTTCTAGTATTTTTCATAAACAAATGCTCTCCATCTTGCATTTACACTGCTCTATCTGTTATCCTTTGCAACAGAAAACGAATATTGCAAAACGACAGATGGTACAATTGTCTAGATTAATTAGTGATGACTGTACTTACAGATATCTTGGAAGATGTTATTAGGATGTTTCAAGATGAGGGATAGTCACATATTTTACTACTCCAACTTAATCAAGAGATTCATCAGGATGGGAGCACCAAACCCTGGGAAATTTTGTGTAACAACAGTTTTGCTTTACCTACCAGGATTCCTAAAAGGAATCCCGTAGGAAAATACAGAACCCTCTCTTTTATTATTCTATATTCCAGAAAGGGTGTAATGATAAAAACATTGTTTACAAAATCTGGTATTTGACATTTAATAATGAATTAAAATATAATATGGAAAGTATCCCCTTTGTATATTTACAGTAGGGGCAGGAACATTAAGATGTTTTTGGAAAATGACATAAGAAACACATTTAAAAAAATATGCATGTCCATCTGTGGATGATGCCCCTAGCACCAACATTTCAGTGGAATAATATGATAGATCTATAGGATATCTAAGACCTAGCAGTTGTGAAATTAATGGAGTGGTATATTTGGCATTATGCATTTCCTGTCCAGCTTTTTAAATAGCTGAGACTGAATGCAGCTTAAGAGACAGGATTTATACACACTGCCATGATATCAAAAAAAGGTAATGTTAGTAATGCCTTTTACAGACATTCCATTTCATGCAACAATTTTAAATAGTTTATATATTTTTATTATAGATAATTCCAGGAGCACCCATGAAGGAAGGGATTGGGAGTGAAAAGAAAATAATTATTATATGATTTTCAAAGTATGAATGGCACTGTTCTTGGCATAAAACTGAAGTACCAGAAACTGCAAACTGGAAATTAATTGCCAAAGACACAACTCTGACTGATTTAGAACTAAGCTAAGAACTATATGGAAAGTTTAGATTGTGACAGTAATTTATCAAGGAGATTATTGCTATCAAACAGAAACAAGATGCTTCAGCCTGATTTATGCAATGAAAGAAGTCTGAAGAAGGAACAGAACACAGACAAGTTACATTTCCATGTAATGCTTAGGAAGGAATTGACAATGATGCAATGTGAATATAGGAATCATGAACATAATGCTTTCACTCAGAAAAGTATCTGGAATATGGTCTAAAATGAATAGAGACGTTAGTGTGTAACTGGAACAGAAAAATAGATAGGGTTGCAACAAGGTATCTGATGAAGTCTGGAATAGGACGAAAACTTATATGGTGAAAAACGTTAATGTCGAGTAGTGGTTGAAGTTCGTGTTTTTGTGTTTTGGAGAGCTGCACTAATAAACTTGGTGTTTTCTGCACAAGATTTACTTTCTGGTTCGCCGTTTCCTTTGGATTTCGTTGCAACAAGGTAGCTACTAAATATAAAACTGTGGAGGCTGAATATAAAATTCAGGGCAAGGTTTCTAAGACATCTATGGAGAAATTAAAATATAACTTAGGGGAAGTGGCCAGGAAAAACAACAACAACAAAAAAAAAACACGAGCTACTACTTACTTCCCTTGCTTAAAGCCAAAATTAAGAAAATCAATAATAATAATAATAATAGTGGCAAAGATGTGAATGACTTGTGTACCATAATAAGGAGAAATGTTATAGTTTACACTAGTGAGTCTGATGTTACAGTTGAAAGAATTCTGGTTAAATCCAAAGCTGAAAAACAGACTGGGGAGCTTATCAATTAAACAACTAGGTGCTGGCAGAGCAATCAGGGGAGGGGAAAGATTTGATGTGGCATTCCAAAATATATCTTTAGGTGGGGGAGAATTGGAAATGCATGTCTTGGGGCACTTGCCATGTATGATTCCCATTGGAAACTAGCAATATGATGGACAGTATCTGCTTCAAAGGGACAGAACCTCTTAAGGGGTTACATCACCTGCAAAGGAAGAGAAAGAGAGACATCTCTTACCACAACCATTGCTCACCTGTAACCTGAGTGTTGCCAGTTAAATGTAAAGGGAACAACAGCTACTCCTTAAGATAAAATATATTCAATGGCTGTCAATATTATGGCCGTGCCACAGTCATTCTCTTATACACTATTGAGGAATGAATGATGGTAGATCAAATAGACAACAAGCAAGCTGTGCAAAAAGTAATACATATACTAGCTGAAGCAGTCATTGCAGTAGTGGTAGAGGTAGCTTTAGTAGTACTGTAACTATTAATGCTACAAATACTATTACAAGTTATAATACGCCTCACTTAAAGCAGAACTCAGTGTATCAAAGTAAATGTTTTCTTGTTCAGCAATGCTAAATAGTGTAATTTGATATGGTACACAACTTGTTATAGAAATCTCCTTCATGGGTATTTTATGGTATTTTTAATAAGAATCTTCTTCACCTGTACACACCATCTGCTGAATGTATGAAAGATGCAGAATATGAAAATAAAGTGTGTTACAGGATTTATTTAACTCATTATAGCCGAGTGTGCCTCCAGGCGTTTTTGAGGTTACCTCCTACTGCACCTCTAGGTGTCAGATATTGCCTGTTCATATTTGCATTAATAATTCCAAAACCATGTTATATAAAAGGTATCAGAATATTTTATCTTGAAGCATACATGATGGCAAACACAACTGTAGAGATATATGACCTCTGTCAATGAGCATTTGTTAGAACTGTAAGGTGATAACTTCATTTTTTAAAGGCTGAAGCCACACCCACTGGGAGTTAAAGGTACACACTCAAAAGAGCTCTACTGGAGGGAATACAAAACATTTCAGTCCAGCCAAATGTATGCTAGTAGTATCAATACCACCTTGAGATATCTTTGCAAATGAGCTACTAGCCTAGAGGGACAGGACTATCCTGGCAAACAAAGGATAAATGAATAGGTTCATAAATAAATAAATTAATTAATTAATTAATTAACCAATCAGTCATATGACATGTTTGTAAATCTCAGATAAGCTAAAATGTAAATTCTCCTAAACCTATTTAATTATGTAATAATGTTTATGGGCAGTTAAGTAAACTAAAACAATAACTTATTTTCAGTCAGGACCTAGATAAAAACCAAAACAAAACAAAATGTTACAAATATAGAAAACACACTATACATATAGATATTATTTTAACTTATTGCAAAGTGTAATAATTACTAAATATTTTTCTTGTTCTTGCGATCTAGCAGTTCCAATTAAAATGTCATATTTTTCAGATGTGACAGCGTGCTTATAAAAATAGTTCAGTTGGGTAAGATTTGTTGTTACTTCTCTAAGATGAATATAACTCATTTGTCATTTTAGATCTTTCTGGATGCACAATAAGCCTGGGAATACAGTATGATGCTAGTTCTCATCATGCATCAGGAAGAAGCCACATATCCCCTGGGATTCAGTAAGGTTCCTTGCAGGAATAGCTTATTCCTGCACGGAAATGTCTGTTTAAGAGCAGCATGACAGTGCGCCATGCAAAGTAATGAAGGCATGCTGCCTCTGCTCCTAAATGGACATGGAACATGGACGAGTGCAGGGGGTGTCTCTGAGAGCAGAGTTCTAACAATACACGTGCCCCTGCACTCAGGAAGTGCTGCCTGGTAATAATAATGAGCGAGAATGCTCATAGGAGGATGCATACCTCCCAACTGTACAAATCATAGCAGAATGTCCACATATTACGGACATACAGCACCCCAATTATGCTGGCAAATCACTGGGATGATCTCAGGATTTAAGTTGGTAGATAGTGCATACATTTCAGTCTCTGACTTCAAATCCATGATGAAACATATATTAAAACAAATCCTGTTACCCTAGCAACTGTCACAAGTTTACAAGAGAAATAATGAAAATATGTCCTTAGTTGTACCACAATTTGTAAAGCTTTGTCCAGATAGTGTGCCTGAAAAGGTTGAGAGCTATGGGGGATTGCAGGATGTCTGCCAAATGTGCAGATGCATGCAGGAATCCATAGCAATAAGTGAAACCTGTCCCTTCCAAGAGAAAATAGCAGTAGAAAATGTTGTTTATCAAACAGATTAAATTTAACCGTAGGTGCGTGGGTTTGTCCATTACTTAGCTATGCATACTGGAGCTTAAACGGCACAAGAAGATAAATTGCAAGATACATGCAGTTGAAGCAGTACTGCAATAGTGTAGTGGTCAGATCATTCGCTTTGCGAGCAGTCATTCCTGGTTCAATTCTCACTGTAGTAAATTCCATTTTCCATGTGAAATCACTTTACAAACATTTATTTCGCAGTCTTAGCAGGTCTTGAACATAGGACCCTGTACACTATTGTCACAGTAATTGACCACTTAGCCATTACAGCAGTAGATAAGAGTGAGGTATCACCAAACAGATCCTCATTATAGGAAAAATCAAACTGAACATGTGAAAGGAATCTATATACAGCTTTATGTTGTATAACCTACTACATAACATAAATATGTGAACTGCAGTACTGCAGTAAGCCCAGATGTGAGGTGTCATTGTAATAAAGTGTTGAAATCCCCTAATAAACACAATGACCCCATGCAGTGTATGTACACATGAATCATGGATACCAAACACATACATAATATGTAATGAATAATAAATCAATGCTAAACAGCAAATAGTATGCAAATTAAAAATTAAGTAATGCTAAGCTAAGATAACCAGCTTAGTAGGTGTAAGCAATGTCTAGGCCAGCTAAATCAGTTTGCCCATTGGTATACTTAAGGAATGCCAACCTTACGTAAGCAGGTTTTCCCATAGTTTAGCATTTTCAAAACCATCCAGTCATGGCAAAGTACAGAAAATTGGCCCTATTTAAACCCAGCAGGAGGGAATACATCTCATAACTGGTTGCAACTTCCTCCTATAGGCACTTTGCCTGGTATGGGAGAGGGTGTGTGCTTTCGGGTGCAGTCGTGGGGCATCAAGGAGTCCAGAGTCATGGCAGGATTCCTTGTGAAAGACTATGACTAGAGACTGTTGCAGGGCCAGTACAAGGGTTCTCAATACAAAGCAGAAGCTTGGGACTGTCTCACCTGTGACCTCACCCGGAATCTGGGAATATGTGTAGGAACAGTTACGTACTGTTAACAAACAATACCTCTACAGGTATACCAGGTAAGAGTTGTATACTGCAGGTAAAACTCAGTTCATGTATATAGTTGTCTACATCCATACCACTGTCCAAACTAAGGCCATAGGGTAGTGTACTAATACCTGTAAGGTACAGATCACAGCACTGAATAGGAATGTGATGAGAACTACAGGAATATATACTAGTTGTTAATTGGCATCTTTCACCCCCCCCACCACCATATCTGCAACAATAAACTAAATACACAACTCAATCGGTATGTGTTCCATTAAATATACTGTTGGGACATATGTCCTGTTGTTTGATAAATACTTAAATTTGTTTCTATGTATGTGCCATGTTGAAATACTCTTGGTGGCATGCTACCATCAATGTTCCTGCATGCTGTTGTAATGGCCATTGTGGGTCCATGTATGCATGTGTTCTGTTACTATGCAACTGTTCCATATCTGGTGTTTTGGGTTAATGGGAATAGCTATGCATGCAGGTATACCTAATCCTGGAATGTTGACTATTACTAACCCACATATGTTGTAAAATTGAAAATCCATAGCACGTTTGAGAAGGCCTGTCTCAGCTGACCCACCTGTTTCACCTCATTTGGCTGTGGCACTGGGCACCAGCATGTCTTGGGTCTAACATGGGACCTCCTCGTCTGCTGGTCCTGCACCACCTTTGGATGGAACCATCTCAAGGAGATGGGGCTTGCCCCCCCCAGGAGCAGGCACAGACAGGACACTGTCACCCATCTCCAGGTCCGGGGTGTGGTGTGTAGTGAGCTCTGCAGGAAGTTTGGAGATCTGCTACACCAGCTTGAGGGCCGCATGTCACAACTAGAGGGTAGTCCTGGCCCTGCTACTCAGCCCCCAGCACAGCCGCCTTTGGGGCTGTGAAGGTGCAGTGGTGACTGCCCATGGGTGGGGACCCCAGTCCCACTGTATCCACTAGGGGACTTATGGGGTTCTGATTTCCAAACACCCCTCCCCATCATGGTGTTTACCCCCCACATGTGTCATATACCACCCCTGTATGCTGTCTTGTCTGTCTTTGTCTGTTATCCTACCCAACCTACCTCCCCAAATATATCTACTATCCCTCCCCAACATCGCACTCTCACCTGAAAAAAAAGGCAATCTGTTCCCCAAAAAAAATCTCGCCCCATACATAGCTGTCCATTTCACACACATGTCCACTGGACAGTAATCTGGTCTAATTGGCTTTGCAACATATTATTGTTGTCCTGACCCCTCTCTCAGGGATTTGAGTGTCCAAATCTATCTCCAAATTCAGTGTATATGCACCACTGTTGCTGTAGAAGAAATGGGCAGCTATGGACCTTCCCTACACCAGTCCTGCACATCCCTAGCTATTTTCCCTACTGTCTTTCCCTCTTTGTTCCCCTTTTTTACCACTTTCCTATCAAACCTTTTTCATTTCTTTTAAAGAAATTAGTGCAGGGGTAAGTGGGAGTAAGCACTTTTAAGCAGCAGTAAGCCAGATTAACCTTGTTTGCGTGGGGGTAAGCAATGCCTACACAGGTTAAGCAACTGAGAAGCTAAATCAGTATAAGAAACTGTAACTGGAAGTTAGCAGTGCTTACCTCTGCACAAACCCACTTACAACTGCTTAAAAGTGCCTTAATCACTCTATATCCAATGGCACTTGTTCTGCCCAGCAACTAAATAAACAGACTCTGCAAGGCTTGAACCCAGGCCCCTGCACATTATATCCAAAGTGATTTACCACTAAGCCTCGTCAGAAATCATAACCCTTATGTTTTCACAAATATATCATCCAGCACAATCATTCAACAGTACAGGAAATGTATTTATACATGTAGATGTATGTGAGTGTGTGTGTGTGTGTGTGTGTGTGTGTGTGTGTGTGTGTGTGTGTGTGTGTGTGTGTGTGTGTATATTTATATATGTGTATGTGTGTGTGTGTGTGTGTGTGTGTGTGTGTGTGTGTGTGTGTGTGTGTGTGTATATATATATATATATATATATATATATATATATATATATATATATATATATATATATATATATATATATATATATATATATATATATATATATATATATATATATATATATACATATATATATATATATATATATATATATATATATATATATATATGCATCTATAGATATATATGTCTACATGTATAGGTTTCTCTCTATAAGCAAATCAGTGCATATCAGTGTACTACAGGTCTTAGGTTTAATTGACTTACATTTTGGTTTCTGACTTCTTACCCTTCAGAACTAACATCCCACTGCCTGACTGTTGTAGTCTGTCTGTGTAGGTCTGGGGGTGGATGTTCCTATAGCCAGCAATCAGAGGCCTTAGCACAGCCTTTGTTTCTGTTTGTCTACACCTGTCCTGTTGGCTGAGACTATTGTTGGGTATGTGAGCCTCCCTGGCTGGCATGTGTGTGTCCTATGGACACACATATCTCCCAGCACATTTCTTGCAGTGAGTTTTGTCACCTTGTCTAGTACTGGCTGCTATGGTGACACCATCATTTGTTACAGATCTCATGCTGCCAATATAGGTGTCTACTGTCTGCTGGCATCACATTCAACCACCCGATTCCCTTGCATGCTCACATCCATACCATAGATACAAGTAACAACACATACTACTCCATTCGGCAATTGGTAGGGAGAGTGACTTACCTTGTGGCTGTGCCAGTATTGAGGATGGTGCTGGAGGGCTGACTATGTCAGATGCACATAGTACACTCCCTATACATGGTTAAGCACAGGTAGTGTCATGTTAGGCATCCCTTTTACTATATGTCCTAGTCAGAGAGAGGTGTCATTCCCTGGGTTGGGTCCCTACCGTGCCAATGAATGTGTTATGTGTTGCCTCTTTGCCAAGGCCTGGGAATACTGGGCATGCCTCCTTCTGCCTGCTGGGGTAGGTTCAGGTTATTCCTCATCTGAGTCACTCTGTGCCTGTGCAGGCCTTGGCAATGGTGTGGTGCTGTGTAGCCCTTCCCCATGCTGTTCCTGCTGCAGCTGTTTCCGGAGGATCATATTGTGTAGCATGGCACATACAATGACAATTTGGGTACATGTAGCTGGTGAGTACTGCAAGGCTCCACCGGATGTGTCCAGGCAGCAGAACCATGACTTGACCATCCCAAACACATGCTCTATTATGATTCTGGTCTGTGCATGTGCCTCATTATGGAGTTCTTGTTCGGGTGTATGTGCATTTCTGATGGGTGTCATCAGCCACAGTTCCAGTGTGTAAACAGCACCCCCCACTAGGTGACTATAAGGGATGTCCCCATTGGCAAATCTCTGGTACAGCTGCGTCAGATGCCAGATGTGGGATTCGTGATAGCTTCCAGGGCAGCCAGCACACACATTCATTATAATGCTCTGGGCATTGCACATGACCTGGCAGTTGATGGAGTGGAAGCCCTTGCTGTTGATGTAGACACTACCCTGCTCACCAGGTGGTTCTTTAATGCATATGTGAGTGCAGTCTATAGCACCCACTACCTCAGGGTATTCTGCTATTTGGTGGAAGAGACGCATATTGCTGACCAATGCCTTACAGGAGTTGGGGAAATATACATGCTCACTGGCATGTGCTGACATGGCATCCAGGAACTGGTGGAGTACCCTGGATGCTGATGCCTGTGAGATACCCATGATATCCCCATTTGGCCTTTGGAAGGTACCTGTGGCTAGTATTCTTAGGCCTACACATACCTTAGTATCCACTGGGTTCCCCTCTGTTAATTCTGTGTGTGAGGTGTGGCCTGCACAGCTCAACAGTTTACTGTAGGAGGTCCCTGTCCACCCTATAGCACTCCAATGTCTCCAACTCATTTAGCCCCTGGTAGGTTACCCTGGGTCTGTACCTTCTTCTTCTCACTGTAGGTTGGTTGATAGCATTCTCATCCTCACCAACCCTAGCTTCTTCCACATGTTGATGTATGATAGGTGCTGCTGCAGCTCCTATCATTTTGTTGCTTTAGTTTGTTACAATTTCCCCTCTTGTGTACACCGATGGTCTAGGTTTGTGGGAAAAAAATAAAGGGAAAGGTGTTTGCATAATTTATTAGGTGCACTGGGCTGCTGCCTGTGTCATTGGCTGATTCTGATACATTTCACCTGCCAGCTATGCTAGCTCTCCTAAATTACCTTCCTACTGAAGTTTTCCCTTCCCACTGCCTTTCTGTTTAAGCCCGGGGGCACGCCGCGCAAACACAGTGCTCAGATGTGCATGGAGCTGCTATTTCCTGGTTTACTTTTTTTCCCTTTAAAACAAGGTGCATGGTGCGCACACCCGTTTAGGCAATGTAAACAGTGCTAGGCTGTCTTAGACACACCCCCTTGCTTAGCTCTGCTAAGATAAGGGCAAACCCAAACCACAGAGCTCCAATAAGCTTACAGTATGCCTGACGCACACCCCTATGATGTCAGCTAACTCTTAGGGTTGCACCATGGTATTTCGGCAATTACACTGTTGGGTTATGGCTACCACTGAGGGGAAATCTGGGATTCAGTATCATTCCCCTCATTTGCATAGGATTGCCTGCTAATGCATAGTTACATGTCCCACACTGAGCCTTCCCCCTTAGCAACCACTATTCACTGGATATGTTGTCTTCTGCCTGCCATTGAGTATAATGGCAAAATAGTGATTTTGGATACGATGCTTACTTCAGTTTTTTTTTTTATTATTATTTTTGGCCCAATCCCATTTGCGCACTGCTGCCCTTCACTTAAACAGCTGAAATCGGCTAAAAAAAATAAAAGGTTTTCTTTTTTTTGCCAACTGTTTTCCATGCCAGATAGCACTCTAAGTAATAATACAGATAATCGAACACATACGAAAAAATATTTTGCATTCATCTTTTTCAGCAATATCTTTTGTATATCATTTTTTGAAACACAGACTAACACTACTTATCCAAAAAGCTACTGTCAGTGTTGAATGTACTTTATGAAGTAGTTATTGCTCATATTGGTATCATAAGTGATTTAGTGATAAAAGATGCAGTTTAAATGAAATGCTTATCAATACATTTAATTGTGTTGCCTGTGTCTGTGCTTTACCATCAGAAAACATTTCAGTTCTTATATCTTCTGTGAGAGACGCAGCTTCATTGTTCAACTGATACACACAATGGGCCAAGACTTCTTAAGACATCTAGGTGTATGGTAACATTCTTAGCAGCTAGGTAGAAGAGCAGAGATGTGAAGCTAATGGCCATTGTTGTAGAAAGGAGAGTGCTACTTTACAATGCAGTTAGAGAGATAAGGAGATGTAATTGTTGAATATAGGTTGACACTATAAGACTGGGGGTATGTGTTTTATTTGAGTGGAATTAATATAGTATGTGGAAATGGTGAGGAAATAAAAACAGAACATTTAGA
The DNA here is from genome assembly GCF_019279795.1 of Protopterus annectens. Taxonomy (NCBI): domain Eukaryota; kingdom Metazoa; phylum Chordata; order Ceratodontiformes; family Protopteridae; genus Protopterus; species Protopterus annectens. Next base: position 901,905,359 of record NC_056735.1, read on the forward strand.
ATAAGTGTTGCAAAATGAAAGGCAAGAAAAGGTTTTATCCAGTTTTCATTTGAAATAAAGGCAGTCCTATTTTAAAAAATGTCTATCTATCTATCCATCCATCTATCTATCTATCTATCTATCTATCTATCTATCTATCTATCTATCTATCTATCTATCTATCTATCTATCTATCTATCTATCTATCCATGGATCTAGCTACATAATATATATTATTACCTAACAAAACAGGGAAAGCTCACAAAAAATTCGATCTTTTTAGAGCCGAACACAAAAACAGGAAATCAAAAACCCAAAAATGTTTTTGCAGGGTGCAACCCCGCCCCCATGCCTTCACACACCGTGCTTATTATATACTCAAACTCTGAGATTGCACAACAGTGGGAAAAGGAAAAATTCTCAGTCCCTGCTATACTGTGACTTGACGCACACAACAGATGGCTTTAAAAGAATTCAGTCTCATAAGCTGAAGGAGAAATTCTCAGTCCCTGCTATACTGTGACTTGATGCACACAACAGATGGCTTTAAGAGAATTCAGTCTCATAAGCTGAAGGAGAAATTCTCAGTGCCTGCTATACTGTGACGACGCACACAACAGATGGCTTTAAGAGAATTCAGTCTCATAAGCTGGCACATGAACATTCGCTATTTTTGAATGTTTCACTTTAAAAGAAGAAGAGTCTGAAGAAGTCTTGTGTATGAAAAGACGAAAGTGCTTACTGGATTTTTAATGAATTTCTGCATTAAAGCACAGTTTGGTTTATCACCGAGTTTATTATTTTTATTTTTGAATGTTTCAGCAAATCAGCACAACCATATATGTATACATATATATATCTACATAAAAAACTATATATCTATATATTTATATCTATATTTATATCTTTTATATATATATATATATATATATATATATATATATATATATATATATATATCTACTGTCTATTATCGAATTTACGTTTCAACGACACGTAAATCTGCAAATGCATTCACACGAAAGTGCGTTTCAACGAAAACACACTTTCATGTAAATCCATAAAAAAAAAAACCTAAAACACTTTTATGCAGGGGGCAAGCTCCCCCTGCACCCCCAACTTTAATATTCTCACTCCGAGATCGCACTACAGTGGGGAAGAGGGAATGTTCCCTACGATCTCAACAACAGTCCGCTTAGTTGTACATCAGCACTAAACGTTGATTTACAACTAAGTTAACATGCAAACCGCATGTTTTTCTTTATTTCACTAATGTAATTTTTTTTACCTACTTATTTATGTGAAAGTGTATTTTCGATAAAACGCACTTTCATGTAAATCCACTAGCGAATTTCACGTTTCGGTGAAACAGAATTCGTCAAAATCAAGTAGATCCCTATATATATATATATGTATATATATATATATATATATATATATATATATATATATATATGTGTGTGTGTGTGTGTGTGTGTATACATATTTATAAGGGTTTACTGAAAGAGAATGAATGAATGAATGATGTAAATATTGACATTCATAAGGATGACTTTGCAAACATTGACAAGCTATTACACATGCACTGAGCAAAAGTCTTGGCACATGCAGAGCAACATTTTTAAAAATAGCCCAAAATATTGCTTTTTGCAAGAAGCATCCAAATCCCCAATTTATTATATATACCCACTCTGAGATGGTACAATGTCATGGAAAGGTCATATTTCCCAACCTCAACAACTGTGTGATCTTGAACACCTCTCAATCATCTATATAGTCAACTAAAATTTGTCTGCTAAACAGATGTTGACCAAAGAGGAAATTAGTCCATATTCAGTTCCCCCTATACGTATATATATATATATATATATATATATATATATATATATATATATATATAATGTATATATATATATATATATATATATATATATCTATATATATATATATATATATATATATATATATATATATATATATATATTTATAGTCTAGGACACATGCTCAACTAGCATGTGTCCGAATCACAAAATCAAACACATATACGAAAGCGCTTTAACATCGAAAAGCACTTCCGTGTATGTGTAGTTAAAAAAAATCTATGTTTTCTGCAGGGCTTAGCCGCTGCACCCCTTACTTTATTATTCCCACTCCAAGATCGCACTACACTGGAGAACAGGGAATTTTCCGCTACCTGCACTGTAGTCCGATTTACAAAACAGAGACACATACACGGAAGCTCTTTTAGATGTTAAGCGCTTTCATGTATGTGTGTTCGATGCTTTGTGATTGGACATATGCTAGTTGAGCATGTGTCTGATCCCATATATATATATATATATATATATATATATATATATATATATAGATATATATATATATATATCTATATATATATATATATATATATATATATATATATATATGTGTGTGTGTGTGTGTGTGTGTGTGTGTGTCTAGCCAAGCAATGTAACTAAAACAGGAAGTTTACCTGACTGTTTAAGTGAGCACTGCCATTTCTCCTCTATGCAAAAAAAAAAAAAAAAAAAAACTAAATAACCATCTCAGAAACATACTAATTCAACCAAGACACTTTGAATGAAGCCCTCAAAGTCTACCACCTAAAGATGCTACAGTTGTTACTCCCCCTGACAAAGGTGTAGAGCAGTTCATTCAGACCTTCCTAACCACATTACATGCACCAATTAGGAAAAGGTGAGTCAAATCTATCCCTAGTCCCTGGTTATCACTAGTAACAAAATGCTGATGGGACAAAGATATAAGATGTGGAGTACTTTTTCATCCCTTGAATCACTTTCTTGTCTGAGAAAATGCTGCCAAAGCTCAAGTATTTCTACAAAAAAACAAACAAAAAAAGACTTCTCTCATCTCTACACCCTATTCCCCCATAGCACAAACCCTAATCCCAGCCCCAGTACTTAAACCACTCAATCCATTACAACCTTCAATATTCATACCTATGTCACTGAATTAAAATTTACCACAATAGCCCCTGACAACATATCCTCTGAATGTTTCAGCAGTGCTGCAGATGCCTATTCTAATCAATAGGTCAGTATATCGCTCCCAATTCTATATCTGCTGGAAACAATTCCATATCCTGCACCCTCCACATAGGTGTACGCTGTAGTGAACTTACTGTTCTCCAGCCCAGTATCTACCCTTTCTCCACTCTGTAAAATTCCTGAGAAATCCATCCATGCTCAGTTTCTCCAATTCCTCCTATCCAGCAACCAGATCTCTCCATCCCAGCACTGTTTTTGGCATCATCATTATCATCAACCCCCTATTTTTCCCTATTTTCTATGTGGGGACAGGGTGTCAGGCCAGCTGTCATCATATCTCTTGATCCAATGCCACTCTTTTATCTTATTTACTACTCATGCTCAACTGTCACAGGTCTTCTCTTGCACAATCCATCCACCTCTTTCTTGGATACCCTTTTTTCCTCTTGTCTTTTTCCTGTCTATCCCAAATCTTCTTTACCAGATTGTCTTCTGCTTTTCTGCACATGTGCCTGAACCACTGTAATCTGTTCTCTTTGACCTTTTCTGTAACTGGATCTACTTTGACTTCTGCCCTTATGTGTACATCTTTTCATCTGTCCACCAGTGTGCATCTTACCACCCATCTCAGGCACTTCATCTCCATGACTTCTAGCTTCCTCATCTGCTCTGCCTTTATTGCCTAGGTTTCTGTACCTTACAGTAGTACTGGTCGCAGCACTCTTTTCTACAAATTACTTTTTAGGTTGTTTGGCATTCTTCTGTCATACACTACACCTGACACTCTGTATTAGTTGGCTGTAGCCCCTCTTATTCTAGCTTTGGCATCCTCATTTAGACTTCCCTTCTCCTCAACCACCCCTCCCAAGCAGTTGAAGCTTTTAACCTATTCCATTACTTTTCCTTCTATCTCAATTCTCATTTTCTTCTGATTTTCCTCATTTACCACCATTAAAACTGTCTTATCTGTGATCAGTCTCAAACATGTGCTTTCAGTTTTGCATTCCATTCCACTATCCTTTGCTGAAGTTCTTACTCAGTCTACTTGTAATACCACGTCATCTGCATACAGCAACTTTCCTGACCTGTCCTTTATGACTTGTTTTTTACTGTAGTCCATTGCCACTATCAAGAGCAGTGTACTCAGAGCTAAGCACTGACATGCACCCATTCCCATTGGTAACTCCTCTCTGAGTTTAAGCACTGTTCATACTTGAGTCATTTAGTCTTTGTACATAGCCTGCTTCAATTCTAGTAGTGTTTCTAAGACTTTGAACCATTACAAGACTGCCCAATTCAGCTTTCTTGGGACCTCCTCATATGCTTTTTCAAGTCTAAGAATGCCTATTTGGACTCATTCCTCATCTCTAGGTTCTTTTCAACTATCTGCCTCACTGCAAGCATTAGGTCAGTTGTGCAGTATCCTGATCTGAATCTGAACTGCTCATCTCCAATCTTACTTTCTACTACTTTGTATATTCATTTCTCATTCACCATCTCCAGGACTACCATGCAATGTAACAAGAACTCAATATCTCATACTCTCTACAGATGAGAATGTCCCCTTTGTTCTTGTGCACTGGCACTAGTATACTTATTCTTCAGTCATCTGAGATACATGTTTCTGGCCAAGCTGCTGTGACTTTCCACAGGAGCCATTTCTCCCCTATCTGACCAAACATCTTTAGCATATCTGTTGTGACCTTATCTGAGCCTGCTGCCTTCCTTGTCTTTATTTTCCTTAGTGCTTTTCTTACTTCTTCTAGTGTAGGCTATTCCTCTTCTTTCACTGTAGGCTGTGTCTGGGGCAGTACAGGTTCTGAGGGGTTTTCTTCATTTGGAAACTGTTGAAAGTACTCTTTCAATCTGCCTTTGCTGTCTGAGAGCTAGTGAGCAGGATGTTGCTGGCATCCCTTATGAAGGGTGTCTTACTATCTTCTTTATCTTTCTGAATTTGCATTGCAACCTGATAGAGTTTCTTTGTGCTATTTACTTAGTCATATTCCAGAAGCTGGCAGAGTGCCTCTGATGCCTTGCTCTTTGCTATTGCAACTCCTCTCTTAGCATCTTTGTTAGCCAATCTGTATTCCTTCCTAGCCTGGTCCATACTTACAACCACACACCTTTTCCTGCACTCCTTCTTTCTTTCTTTCTTTTGATGACGTCTTGAACTTCTGCATTCCATCACAAGCTTTCCCTATGTGCCATGCTTTTATATCTGGCTCAGCCACACATCTGTTCCATAGTCCTCACACATCCTGTTTTCAGGTACTGCCATTCTTCTTCAACTCCATTTATTTCCTTTTCTTCCTGAGGTGCTAGAGCCCAGAGTAATTCCTTGAACTTCTGTGCTTTCTCTCCAGTCCACTTCCAGGTCTTCATCTGTTGACCATGGAGCCTTCTCTGACCACTTCTTGCACCTGTTGTGGCAACCACTGGTTTATGCTGTGGAGCCTCTCTTTCACTGGGGATGACTTTGCAGTCACTGATTGTACCCCAGTGCCCTTTCTTTACCAGGAGGGAGTCTACCTGAACTGTATGTTGGCCATTTTGTATATGATCTTGTGACAGTTTCTGTTGCCGAATCATGTGTTGGCCACCATCAAGCCATTTGTCAGACAGAAGTCTAGAATGGCCTCTCCTTCTTTATTTCTGTTGCACCACCTATGCGGACCTAGGCAGTCCTCATATCCTTTTCTGTCTATCCAAATATATGCATTTCCTCAATAACACAACTGTGCTATGGGGCATAGGCTGAGATTATGAATAGTGCCCTATCCTTATATTGTAGTCTGAGTGCCATGACTCTTGTCATTAATTCTGATGGCATCCCTGGCTACCTTTTGAAGCCTCTCCCTCACTACAATTCCCACTCCATTTCTAGCCTGAACGTCTCTTGAGTTGTAGACTCTGGATCCCAAGCCAAGTGACCTTTGCTGCACTACCCTTCCATCTTGTCACCTGAATACATAGAATGACCAGCCTTCTCTTTTCCATCATGCATCCAATTCTAAGCTGTGTTGTGTCAGTGAACCCTACATTGAGTGTAGTGATTCTTAATTCATGTTTGGCAGGGTCATTGATTTTACCTCCAGATTTCATGCAACAAAGCTATCCCAGGTGACCCAAGCTGAGCAACTGGATACTGGCCAGACAGTAGCTTATTGATCCAGGGCTGCTGGGCTTTATGTCAGGCACACACTGACCAAAAAGGGCACATCTTCCACTGTCAGGACAGGTGTTAACATTTTGGGGGGCCACCAGCAAATGTCAATTTGGGTGACCCATGGGCATTTCCAGTCTAAGTATCACCCTGTCACTGCCACCCCTGCAAAGAAACCTCTAAGTTTATGATTTAAAGATTTAGGAATAGTATGGACAGACAGACGTGTATAAGCCTATGTACCATGGCTCCCTATTGAAATGTCAGCACTCAAAATGCAGAGCCAAAAACCAAAAAAGAAGACTGAAAACACAGGAGAAGAATGAATATCAAAAAATGGCTCTTTTCCTTAAAACCTCTTTAAGCAAGCCCCTCTGTACCCCCCCATATCAGTGTCAAGCCTTCTACACACAACAAACTTAAATATACCAACTCCAAGATCAACATACCTCTTAGAAAAAGGAATATTACCAGACATGACATCCTGGACTTAGTTTATTTACACCTGTTCTTTCGTCAATGGGACTAGCTCTAGTGGGTCCTGATATTTCAAATGGTTACTTTGTGCCACACTATATTGGCCCATCTCACAAAGGAATGTTTACAGTTACTGGTATTTAGTTGCAACAATAATACATTACAGCAACTCAAAGTACAGGGCTAGACTTACGTGAAATGGCACACTAAGTACTGACTACTGTTTCTTGCCATCCCCCCTCACACACACCCTCCAGTGCTACCCTCTGTTATCCCCCATTGTGGGATCCCCAAACCATGCCCATTACTTGTAAATTCCTTTTCTCACATTTCCTAATTCTTCAGCTTTTTCATGTGGCCATGAATGGCTTGAACAGAAATTATGATTAAGAATATAAATTTGGTGTTGCTGTTAAACTTTGGTTTTCCTTCCATCCTTTTAGCATACATTTCCTGACCAAAATAGTGCAGTAATAATCACTTAAACAATAACAGTTAAGCTGGGACCCCTTAGAAGCCATAGATGCTCTAGAATGTATTTTAGAGCACTTCCCAGCCTTTTAATCTAACAGTTGTCTGAAGAAGAATCATGATAAAGAAAAAAATAAGTCTTAAGAAAATTATTGTGTTGTGAGGATTTACAAATCCTATCTGGGATTATTGCCTGCCTCCCTACCCCCCCCACCCAAAAAAATATAAATATATATAAAGATAGCCATTGCCTGTGCATCCATCTAGTTCAAATGGCCACATTCATTTATTTAAGTGAATGCTCTCATGCATATAAATAGCATGCCTCATCACTTCTCATTCTTGCCACTCAAGGCAGTCATCTGTATACTATACATGCCTGATGTGTGATTGTGAGGAAGGTGAAAAAAATAATGATTGCACTAATGTATTCCATTTTGTTATTCATGTGCAGTTCATTGCCCTTACACAAGCTATTGAAACCTTCTTTGTACACCTCAGAGGTTTGTGAAAAAAATAAAAAATGTAATGCCCACACTGTCCCCAGCCCATCACACAAGTTATAATGACCTCCTGTGCATACTTCTAAGATTTGATTGTGAGACTGTGACTGACAATTAGCACTGGCAGTGTATAGAGTACTGTAAGGCAAGTAAAAGGAATATGTCCTGTACTCCACTGTAGTGCGACCCTGGAGTTAGTATATATAGTTAGGCAGGGGTGTGGGGGGCATATCCCCCCCCACTTAGTTTGATTTTATATTCTCTGCTTTTGATTTTATATTGTTCAGTAAAACCAAACTAGGTGGGGGGGCTGCACCCCCCACACCCACCCTAACTCCAAGGCCGCACTTCAGTGGGGAACAGGACATATTCCTTTTACTTGCCTTGCTCTACACACTGCCAGAACTTACTGTCAGTCAAATGAACTGTCAGGGAAGTGAAATTTAGGGGAATTGAAGTGTCAGTCATTTGGTCTCAGTCAAAAGAGCATTAGGGCAAGTGAAGGCAACCCATATACATACACACACACACACACACACACACACACACATATATATATATATATATATGTGTGTGTGTGTGTGTGTGTGTGTGTGTGTGTGTGTGTGTGTGTGTGTGTGTGTGTGTGTGTGTGTGTGTGTGTGCGTATTTTGGGGTGTGGGTTGCAGTGGGCTTGTCCCCTGCAAAAAAGAAAATTAAAGGAGAGGAGCAATGTTCAAGATTCACTCTTCCCCTGGATTTTCAGTCTTGTTTTTTGGCATGTCAGCACCAGGCATTTTGAGTGCAGGCGTTTCATCATAGGATCATAGCAAGTTACTAGGCTACTGGCCCAGAGGCCCTTATAAGCCTAGCCAGTAAATTAGCCCATGTTCCCACAATTCAGCACCCAATGCCCCTGTCCAGCAGGGATGCTGGTGGAATTCCAGGGATGTATTTTTTATTTCCCATCCAGTCATCCAGGTTCCTTTTAAAGAGGAATAATGAAGTACTCTGCTTGATGTGGAGAGTGAATCTAGTCCACAGATGGGGGAGTCTCTGGGAGACAAGTCTGTCCTGTCACCAAGTCCTATTGATGTTGTAGACCAAGTTAAGGTTTTGCATGTGGGTCATACAAGTAGAGTTTGGCTTGCGGATATGCAGCAATTTCATCAAGGCGGGGTCAGAGATTGTTCTGTATGCCAGACATAGATCACCTCTGAGGAGTCTGTATGAGATGGAGTAGAGGGACAGGGCTTTTAGCCGATCCATGTAAGATAGATTTTTGAAGCCCTGGATTTTCCTGGTAAGGAACCTCTGTGGCCTCTCTTGCTGCTGCATGTGCTTCATGAGGTACATGTTGAAAGGGGCGCTATACCCAATGAAGGGCCTGATAAAGGAGGAATACAGGAAAGTTATTACTTCCTTGTTCCTGGAAGAAATACCCTTACTCATGAGGTTAGCCATGTCAAAAGCTCTCCATACAATAGAGATAACATGGTGATCAAAATTTAGATTGCTGTCAACTTGGGTACCTAAGTCCCTCACAACTGCTTGTGTGCTTATGGCATTGTTATTAATGTGATCATTTGTAGAGAGGTCACTCTACAGAAAAGGGATGATGGTACATTTTTTGGCATTCAGTTTGAGGCTGTGTTTCTGCCACCAGTCATTTGTCTGTGAGACCCTCTTGTAGTATATCTACATCACTAGGGCAGTTGATGACAGCACCCAGCTTGCAGTCATCTGCAGACTTGGTCAGCCATAGACCTCTGGTTTTACCTTGCACCTCAGAGACGTATATCCCAAACAGCAGGGGCACAAGATCAATCCCTGGGGTACGCCCATCATTACGGGTCTACTACTTGAGGTAGCTTCCCCTATTTTGACTGAGTGAGTTCTATCAATGAGCCAGTTAGCTATCCATCTGGTCACATACAGATTTATGCTAAGCTGAGATAGTTTATATTTTATGCCCGAGTGTGGAATAGTGTCGAAGTCTTTGGCCAGGTCATGGTAGGTGACATGCACCATCTTCCCCTCATCCATGGCTTTGGTGACTGACTTAAAGAAGTCTACCAGATTTAACAGGCATGATCTCCCCTTGACAAAACCAAACTGTGTGGGATGAAGTGTTTGTAAATTGCCGATGTCCGTGTTAATGTGGTCCATGATAACACATACCATGGCCTTGCAAATCAGGCTAGTTAGGCTGATGGGTCTATAACTGCCTGGATTAGAAAACACTCCACATTTGTGCAGAGGGATGATAGTGGCTGTCCTCCACTCGGCTGTGATGAAACCGGTACTCAGGCTTAGATTGAATAGAGTGCCTAATGGTGCTGCAAGTTCCTGGCTGAGTTAATGCAGGATGCAGTCTGGGATATTATCAGGTCCCATGAAAGCTGTGTTTTTAGCCTTAGAGAGGGCGGTAATGACTTAATCCCTAGAGATAAGGGGTGGGGGCCAGGTGCTGAGGTTATCCTGGATTACTGATGGGGGCACAGGGGTGAAGTTTTCACTGAACCTGTCTGCCAGCTGATTGGCAGTCAATAAGCTCAGGCATCAGACTTACATACTTCTTATTGCCTAAAAAATGCATGTTGATTCAATATGTGATAGCCTATTAACTTTTTAAGTGAATTAGAGTAATATTTAAAATGTGTTCCTGAGTTTTTAAGCCTTTATTCTGCTATTATTTTTGGCTTTGCCCAGAATTCTTTAGCAAAAACGTTTTGAGAGTTAAAGTAGCTAGTATTCTGCCAGTATTTATAAAATGCTCTGAAAGAGAAAACCATACCTGTGGACCAGAAGCATCAGCTTTTCTTAAAATCCAAGGTAAGCACTAAGATTAGTTACTCTATGCTGCTCATATCTAGTGCTTACCTTGCTCATGTACATTCACTGATTTTCAATTTTATCATAAGAGGATTGTATCATAACTCTATTTCAGTTAAAGAACATAATCAGAAAATTAATACAGTTTTTCACCCAATTTTTCTCAAACAGCAGCAGCTTTTGCGGAGCCCCCACACAGTCAAGGATGATTAAAGGTCCCCCACCCCCTGCAGCTATGAGTATTGCAGGTATCTAAAACTGCCTATGATCTTAGTTTTTGTGGAGAGAAAGTCCACCAGCAGGATTTAATTACCCAAAGGGTACTATGCCAATGGTAAAATATTTAATGAAATTGTGAAGCCTGTTATTTGACAAAACACTGGTACTATAGCTAGAAATATTTTTTTTCCAGTTTAAAGGCAACATAAATTATAGTTATTAACCACCTGGTTTATTATGTACACAATATTTCTGTAATATACATATACTTCACAAACCCAGTGTGCCACGCAATCACAGCCCTTAAGGGAAAATAACATACCCAACCTACTAGTAATAGGTGACTCTATAGTCAGGCCTACCGACGTCCCACTCACTAGGCTGAATAAGGAGAAGGTTACTGTTAGCTTCCTGTCAGGTGCCAGGATCTGCCACATAACACAAGCACTCAGGTCACTCCAGAACAAGTACAAATACGACTCTGTCATTGTCCATGTTGGTGTGAATGACCTGAGCCATACCTCCCTGGACTACATGAAAAGAGACATGGAAGAGCTCTCTGATCATGTAGCCCAAGCCAGTATGACCCTGACTCTGAGTAGCATCCTGCCCTCACCAAGAATGATACCACGGTATAAAGAAAAAATGATCAATTTCAACAATTGGCTAAGTTTCTGGTGTCATTCAAAGGGGATCCAGTGTCTATTCGCCTGGGGTGACATGTTTGACAAGCCACGTTGCTTCATTAGAGACAGCTTGCACTTGTCACCCTTAGGCTTTTGAATACTGTCCAAGACTCTTGCAACCCCCATAGTGCCTTTTTTAGGCAAGCCTCAAAAGACAAACCCACTGTCATAAATAGCACAAGTAACAAAAAACTGAGGGTAATGCTATTCAATGCCAGAAGTCTAAATCTCAAAATGCACGCACTCGAGGCACTCCTTAGTATGGAGAAAATTGATATATATATGCAGTAACAGAAACCTGGTTTAAGGCTCCAGAGACCACCCCAGCACTACCAGGCTACAACTCATACCATACATTTCGGCCACAGAATCCGGACCAAAATACAAAAGGTGGGGGCGTATTCATATTCATCAAGGATACCCACACCTCCAGGTTAGTGACACAGCACGATGCTTCAGAGATCATTCACGTGCAACTAACAATGGGCAAAACTGCTATTCAAATTGTAGCTTGCTACAGATCACCCACCATGTCCCAAGACCCCATTCCTCATTTCTGGAAACACTGGGAAAAATAAAAGTCCTACCAAACACCCTAATATTGGGTGATTTCAATTACCCAAACATTAACTGGGAGAACTACTCAAGTACTAACTCCCTTGCCCAACATTTCCTAGAAATTATAAACTCAAACACCCTGGATCAACTGGTCAACACTCCCACCAGAGGTGACAACATATTGGACCTAGTCATCACCAACATGGGTGACCGGTGTTCCATACTGGAGGTCAGCCCCTTGCTGGTTAGATCTGACCATAAACAAATAAGTTTGGATATCCACATTCCACCCCCACCCCTGAACAAGGAAACAACTGTGAAAAACTTTTCAAAAGCAAACTTCACGTTACTTAAGACCAAGGTGGAAAGTTTCAAAGCCCCATGCTGAAGGATAATGCTGTCCAAGCTGCAAAATCCTTTACTAATGCATTCTATGGGCACCTACAATAATGCATGGATCGTGCTATCCCAAGCAAAACCAAGACTCACTCCTCCAAGAAAAGGAAACCAGTCTGGTGGACCCCATGCCATAAACAAACTATACAATAGAAGGAGGAAGCTAGTACAGAAAAGAATAAAATCCCAAGAAGTGATGACATCCCTGATCAGTATCAGCAAGAAATTATGATCTCTCATAAAATCATCCAAGGTGAACTTCGAAAGAAAAATTGCCAAGGAAACCAAAGATAACCACAAGGCATTCTTTAGCCATGTCAAGAATCTAAGTGGCAATGCTCAGATCTGCTCAGAGTTGGTGCAGAATGGCACAAAATACACTGAACTGACCGATATCACCAACATCCTGGCAGACAGGTTCAGTGTAAACTTCACCCCCCTCTCACCCCCAAAAGGGCCCATAACCATACCAGAAGAATGTAGAGCCCCTGAAATCACAGACACTCAGGTTAAAATAGCCCTCTCCAAAGCCAAAAACACAGCATCAATGGGACCAGACGGTGTTCCAGGCTGCGTCCTACACAAGCTCAAAGAGGAATTAACCCCTCACCTAAACACACTGTTCAAATTCAGCTTTTCCATAGGCTACATACCCACAGAGTGGTGCACAGCAACAGTTATTCTGCTCCATAAAGGTGAAGCCACAACAGACCCCGGAAACTATCGCCCTATAAGCCTGACTAGCTTAGTCTGCAAGGCTATGGAGCGCATCATCATGGAACTCATTAACAGAGACATTGGGAACCTCCAAACACTGGATCCTACCCAGTTCAGCTTTGTTAAGGGCAGCTCATGCTTCCTAAACCTGGTGGACTTCTTTGAGACAGTTACCAAGGCTATAGACAAGGGTACAGTGGTACACACAGCCTACCCAGACCTCGCAAAGGCCTTCAACACCATTCCCCATTCTGGTATTATAGACAAGCTCACTAGCCTGAACATAAACCCCTACATCACAAGATGGGTTGCCAGCAGTCTCATGGATAGAACCCACATGGTGAGAGTTGTGGGAGCTAGGTCCAACTCTAAACTGGTTACAAGTGGCATTCCCCAGGGCTCAGTCCTAGGACCCCTCCTGTTTGACATATACTTCCCAGTAGTACAGGCAAGCACAGGAGGACTATGGCTGACCAAGTTCGCAGACAACTGCAAACAAGGGGCTATAATTGACTCTCCGGCTGACACTGACATCCTCCAAAAGGGTCTCACTGAGACGGATACCTGGTGTCTAAATCATGGCCTCAAGCTAAATGCCAAAAAGTGCACAGTCATCCCCTTTGAAAAAAACAAAGTATCCACAAACTACCACATAGGTGGTAGTCCCCTAAATGCGGAAGATGTAATAAGGGATCTGGGGACCCAAGTAGATAGTAATCTCTCCTTTGATAATCACATTGCCAAAGTCATTAGAAAATCTTTCTATGTGGCCCACCTAATTACAAAAGGGTTTGCATCCAGATCAAAAGAGGTCATTGTACCCATCTACTCATCACTCATCGGACCCATCATAGAGTACAATGCCCCATTTGGGATGTACCTTACAAGACACCTGCAAAAGCTGAAAAGACCACAGAAATACCTCACCAAGAGGATCACTGGCCTCAAACAGATGCCCTATGCAGCTCGACTGAAGAAACTCCAGCTGTACTCGGTTGTATACCGCCTACTCAGAGGTGATCTCTGCCTGACATACAAGGCCATGTCCAACCCAGAATTGATGGGCATGCTCCACCTAAAGAAAACCATATCCCTTCAAGCCACACGCTCTAGGGATCTAAACCTTACCACAGCAATAAATAGGACGTGCTGGAGGGATAGATTCCTGTCCCAGAGATTTCCCATGCTTTGGAACAAGATTCCAATCTACATTAGGCAGAGATCCTCGCTAACACTCTTCAAGAGAAACCTTAACGAATAGATGAGAAACAGAAGGTTTACCCCGGGGATCACTTCAGTGGCTCTGCTGGGCAGAGGCACAGGGAACTAATCTAAGGGGGCAGCGAAAGCCAACACATTCTGGCTAGGCTTATAAATGCCTTCGGGCAGATAGCCTAGTACCTACCTATGAACCTATGTTTTGTTGGCTTGACTGACGTGTTATAAAATACCAAAATAAGATAACTTGCTGTGGTTGTGGGGCATCCAGGACCATGGGGCCCCCAGCAACCACACAGTTCACTGGTGCCTAAAGATAGCTATGTCCACCATTAGCATGGATCACTGATGTATGTCAGAGTAGGCTGGGCCCTTAACCTACTTATCACTAGTAACTACTCAGGCTCATTTTGGCAACATTAGTCAGGATGACCGAATCATCTAGGGCAATTTTTACACCATCAAGTGGCTAGCCCTGACATTCTTCCCAGTCTATGATCTGGGTTTTCCTATCTTGAGTATATTGCACACCACAGTTAATGACCAAAGTGGTTGGTATATACAACTCTTCTCCTTTATAGGCACCATCTAGAGCTGTGCTGATGCCCACAACTCCATTATTATGTGAGTTTTAAAGTGGAAACACTCAGCCTGTTTTTGGGAGGTGAGATGAACCCCACAGAGGCACAAGGAGAATATGCAAACTCCATACAGCCAATTGGTTGGAGGTCAGAATCGAAACTTGCACCATATGCATGGGAGGCAAAGACAATAACCATTATGGCAAGTAGTATCATTCATAAATAGTACTTCCCATTATAGAAAAAAATACAAAAAAAATGTTTTTACTGTATAGCTTGAGCTAACTAAAGCATTTAGAATAGTCTTTCACAGCAAGCTACTCAATGACCTCTCAGCTGTAAGCCTTCCACCATCTTCTTTCTCCTATTTTCCTACTTACCTCTCAAATAGGTCACAAAGTGACAAATGGAAACAAGTTATACACAACCATTTCCCCATACCAGTTGGAGTTTCACAGGGCTCAGTTCTCAATTGCCTTCTAATTAACATTTTCATTCATGACCTACCTTTGTACCCAGGTAACTCTTCCATTATTCAATACTTGGATGATTCCTCCATTAATTCTTCTGCCAATACATTTCAGAAGCTGCAGTCTAACACTCAACGCTCCTTCTCATCAATAAAAACTTTGCTCAAAGACTTCAACCTAGTGCTGAATTGAAAAGAAAATCAAAAATAAAAAAACAACTCATAGAGTTCACCTCCAATAGCATGACAAAACTGACTTTCATCTGTTACACTCATATATTACCAGAAAAGAAAGCATATCGTGCAATTCTACTTGGACTCAAAACTGATGAAAACCTAACATTCAAACTTAATGTTCAAAAAGTGACAGAAAAAAGTAGAAACTGGCCATGCTATACAGAACCAAACTCTACCTTACAGATTCCAGTAGTAAACACATACCATCTGCTTTCCTTTTAACAACCTTGTCATGCACAACTACTACCATCACAAACATACAATCACCTTAACTAACTAATCTCAAACAGATCTAAAAGATTCCTAAGTTTCCCACTGATTCATCCACTCACATCCATCACTGCACTGAAATCAGGCAGCGTAAATGGGGCTTGAGTACCTCCACTTCCTAAAAGTCAGTGAACTTAAACTAGCCCAAGAAATCCTATATATCTAAGAAAAATGTTCATCTCTAGCTTTCTTTTTGATATTGTACACCTCCCCATGCACTCAGATGTTAGAACATGTCCCATGACATATTACCCTAAAAACAAGTCACACGACAGTGCTCTTTACTCCTGCGACAATTTTAAACACAGCAAATACACTCCAAGAAATGCATAAAGGCAATCGTTAATGAAAGAATTAAAAAGTAAATAGGTACTCTTGCATAAAGAGTTTCATTTCCTGACAAAGCCATTTCTTATGTGTTGTATGCCCAATGTTTTACATATATTCATGTGTGTGTGTGTGTGTGTGTGTGTGTGTGTGTGTGTGTGTGTGTGTGTGTGTGCCCCTGTGTGATGCTTACATCTATCAGGAAAGGCATTTACTGGTCAATGTTCATTGAGAAGGGTGGGTTCTTATTGTACCTTTTAAGTAAAACACAAACTAGTTTGCTTCCAAAAACTAAGTAGCAAAATTCAGTGAAATGTTAACAGTTCCTTTTCAGATTCACATTATTTCTGAACATAAAAAAAATAAAAATGTTTATTTTATATAATGAATGCACATCAGTTTCAAATCTGTTTTCTTTAGGTAAACCTTTTTTATAGATCTTAAATTCTGAGGCACACTTATTTTTTGTTTTTGTTTTGTTTGAGCAAATCAGAATCTGTTTTCCAGCTATGTGCATCTCAGGAAAACTCAACTGTATTCCTTTTTTGTAAGTGAAGTAAACCTATAATTTCCTAGACCACACCAACTTTTGTTTCTCTCCAAGATTCTTTATCTCTGAGGGTCTGTTTCCCAGTTAAACAGCAAAACATTTTTACACTATCTGCACTAAGCTCTTGCCCTGCCATAAAATGACATAGCACTAGTCCGATACATAAGCACAATTCCTTGGAGAATTTTCACACAGAATACTGCTATAGGAAAACGCCTGAGCTAAATATGCAATCTGTGAATCTGGAATTCCTAAAACGTTTATCCTTACCGACATTACTAGGTAATCTCAGAAAATTATGGTAATTTAATGATGCTTCCTTTTAAGTGCTAATTACGTTCTGTACATGTATACAGTGACTAGGAGTCTGTTTTTTTAACTCTTCCGCATTTCAGGAAGAGCAATTCTGGCCCTATAGCTTATATTTTCAATAAATCTTCAAAACAATTAAAAACCTTTGATGGTGAATCTTGTGTCTCCAGATGGAGCTTTTTTGTTTGCTTTATGTTTTTGGGGTTAGAATAGTGGCATGCAATGAGCAGGCCAAGGAACAATGTGATATGGCTGTTGAAATGACTATGCAAAAATGCTTGGATGTTGTTTCCTCAGACCGTGCCTCTGAATGGAGCTATTGTATGATTGTTACACATTGTGGGTACCTTACTAATTCATTTAAGAAAGCCGATATTTAATACATATGAGGTACTATAATCTGGCAGAAGAGCACATAAATTGCAATGGCAGATATACTTTGGATGAAGTAAGTTAATATACATATTTCAGATGACAGAAGGGACTCCTGGCTGAGTCCAGGATTGCCTGAAACCAGGCAAATAGGCAATACGGCATTTGGAAGGAAGCATGATTTATATGTCAAAAATCAAAATTAGGTATTAAATGCACATATCCAGTTAACTCTTTCTTTCTCTTTGCATTAATAAGAGTGTCTAGATTTAGAGTGAAAAGGCTATAATAGCAGAAAATGGAAAAGGTTAGCATGGGAAAACTATTTAGACATATGTTACTGTAAACTTCTTAAATGTAAAGTGATAACTGAATTTAATATGAAAGCATGCAGTAGCTGGGAATGTTAAAGATGGAAACTGGAATAAGGATGAAATTCGAGGAGGTGGGAGATTATTTGCATTACCTGAACAGTTTTTTAAGACTATGCAGTTTATAAAAACAATGCATCTGTCTCTTACAGTGGATTACATTAAAGTTATTTTGACTTAAGAATAATACTAGATATTTATATATAGGTTTAATGTGCAACATTTTCCAGTTCTCATGGTAAAGGCATAAGTATGACTAAGTTAAACTAATAGTTGAGTCTCCTTAAAAATGGTCAAGTATAATTTGTTTGTACTATTGTATTTAAGAGTATTATAACTACAGTAATCAGATTTCAAAATTAAATTTAAAAGGACTGTGTTCAGGCTAAAGTCACTGCATTAAATCTGGTGGTTTAATAATTTGGCTGGCTTTATACAAGATAATTTGGAAATGTTTGGAAACGTTTATAAAGCTTTGATGTCATGTAAATGACAATTAATAGTTGTGATTTTTTCAAAAAAAATCTAAAAATCAACATTTTTCCTCATTCTCATTTCTCATTAATGTTGAACAAAAATAATTTAGTTCTGGCACAGAGAGAACCCCACTAGAACCCAAACCCTGAAAATGAATCTCTAGGTAATAAAGAGTGATCAGAACGGGCCAGCAGTTTTCTGAACAGTCATCCTCAGAAAAATAATCATCAACCGTTTTCCCCATTTTTCTACATGTAACAGAGTACAAATGATTAGTCCAAATGAAATAACTTTAGCTAGCAGATTTAGGAGACTCTCTTCCTGAAGCCCTTCCTGTGGGAGGAATAAACATGTCTTAATGAAGTTTCAAGTAGTTTATTCAGTTAAGAAGGTAGAAGAGCAAAGAGTTCTTGATCCAATACATTATATTCAACAGATCATTTATTTAAAGGCAAATAAATACCATGGTGGGATGGTCCAAGGAAGATGAGTGGAGAAAATTCTGGGAGATGGAAAAAGAAAGAAAAAAGTCCCAAAGCTTAGAGTTTAGTCCCTTATTTGAATATTCCTAAAAGACCTGTGAGGGTTTACCAGTTCAGCAGCCTGTGGAACTTCATTCTTAGTTAAAAGGTTTTTATCTTTTTATTTTTTACAAACAAAAAATGCCAACACACCATCAGCTAACCCTATAGAACTATATTTACGAAAACAGTTCACCTGAGCTTCATCAGGTCGATTTGGTCTGGGTTCACCCATCAAATGGTTATTCGTTGAACAGAAATCCTTGAATGTCCTTTTTTATGAAACCCCATATCATCGTAAAAAAAAAAATATATCAGAGTGTGATTTCTGAGTTGTATATACAGTTCGGGGGGATGATGGAGTCTCGAGATCACACTACAGCGGAGAAAGGGAAAGTTTCCTTATCCCCACCTTACCTTCAAGTACATATATGTTGTTTCCTTTCTGTTGGCCAACTATTGCCATTCATTTTTTTTTTCTTTTAGGATGATATGCCTGTTCAAGGAAAGGGACATTCATGAATTTGTGTTCAATGAATGGCCATTTGATGGGTGAACATAGACTTTGTCAATCTATTAGAGTGATTTTTAAAGTGGTTTACAGTTTGAAAATTTAAAATGCCTGCTTTTACAACTTTATTTGCCTGTTTTGTATCACATGTAATATTATAGGTTATGTCCACCTTTGTGGGGCTCATATTCCTTGAAGCAAATTATGAATTCTTTATTTCAGAACATTTCCAGTCCATCTTGTCCTTATCAATGCTTGTATCACATGTAATGTGAGAGGCTATGCCCACTTTTATGGGATTCTCTTGAAAATATATTATGAAAGATTATTCTTCTCTTATTTGTTCAAAAGGAATACATTATTACAATACCTGCTTATAATAGGCTCATATACTTAATCATCTGTATGCATTTCTCTGGATGCATGTATTGTTTAAAAATGTCCGTCACCTAGTGTGGCTCTAAGTGACTATATCTGTTGCTTATAAAAGGTCTATCTTCATCAGAAAGAAGAATGGGGACTGGTCACTCTTTATTATGTTAATGAGCCTCTTATAAGCAGGCTCTTCCCTCACTGTCTTCTGAAGAGTCTCCCTTACTTCAGTTCTCACACTATTTCTAGTCTGTCCACCCCTGAGCAGTAAACTCTGATTCCCAAGCCAAGTGGCTTTGCTGCACTGCCATTCCATATTGGATCCTGGATACAGAGGATGTCTAGACACCTTTTCCTTACTATTATGTCATCTATTTACAAGCTACATCCTGTCAGTTAACCTATATTGTGTGTATTAATCCTTAGTTTATGTTTGGCAAGGTTGAATGGTCTTATGACCATCTTCCCCTCAAAAAAGCTATTTGAGGTAACCCAAGGTGGGCAACTGGACACCAGCAGGCTAGTATCTTATTGACTCAGGGTTGCTGGACTTTATGACAAGCACACACTTGTCAATAGGGCCACATAGACCCCCTCTACCATTAGCAATGGTCCCTGGCATAGGTCAGAGTAGGCTGTATCCTCAACCCACTCATCACCAATTTTTGGTGACATTACTCAATGTGGCCATATAACCTAGAGCCAAATTTTACACTATCAAGTGGTTAGCCCTGCCACAGACCACCGTTTGTGATCCATGTTCTGCTGTCTAGAGGATACTGCGCACCACAGTTGATGCCCAAAACATTGGGTCGATACTACTCTTACCCCAGTAGGCACCATCTAGACTCTGTCCTGCTGCCCACAGGTCTACTCTTGGGTGAGTTTCAGGTGGAAACACTCAACATGTTTTTGGGAAGTCAGGACAGGACCTTGTACCTTGTTCATAGCAGCATAATACTTTAACCATTATGGCAACTGTGTCTGAATAATTATTGAGCAGAAAAGGAAATGAGGTGAGCAGAACAGTATCAAATTAGGCAAGCAATGTTTTGTTTAATAACCAGATTCAGAAAAGATCAGGTAAGAAAGCTCACTTGAACTTCATCTGTAGGATAGACTGCTGTCTGGTAACAGCAAATCTGCTTGTTTGAGCATATACTAGTGGTGTAGTGGAATAAAGTCCTGGAAAGGTGACCCAAGTTTGATTAGTCGCAATGGTATTTGATGGTGCAGGCAGGGGAAGTTGGTTGTACCTGTCATAGGGGTGGGGTCAAATGCTGGAAGGGTGAGTTATATGTAATCCTAGTAGGCCAGGGCTTGAAACAACCACTGGAATAGTTGTGTAAGCAGGATGGAGAGGTAAGACCACTATAGGTTAAGGGCAAAGATGCACCCAAAAGCCATGCCTCTTTGCCAATCTAACCCATACAGTAGTGAAACATGCAGAGGGGAGAAAAAGTCTTCCAACTTCACATCATGTCAGCAGCACAGACTTGGTAATAGCATGATGTTGCTCCCCTGCCCCTCCTATTCATTGACAATGGGGCAATTGTGTAGTAATACTGGACCTGTCTGAATAGAACCAGTCCTACTCACAGAAGAAAGAGCTAACGTGCCCCTGATGGTGATAGTCACTATGAACAGAGCACTAAACAGAAGAGAGATACCAAAGCCATTACTTTTTTTTTCATGGCAGAAAAAAGTATGCATGCCATAGCATAAGACACACTAGCTGGAGGGTAAACAATGGCAACAAATAAATAAAATAATGTTGAAGCTTGTATTGCTTTTTGTCTTGTTAGTTTGCAGAGTGTATTTTTGCAGTATAGTACTGAAAGTTATTTGCTCTTGTATATTAAAAGGTCTGGTTAGGACAGAAGATGAAGTTGTCTCTCCTGGTGAGTCATAAGAGTTAAAGAAGGTTATTTACCTATGACCTATAGGAGGAACTACAGTTTTCTTTTATGTATGAGAAAAATAAAACATTAAAATAGGACAGAATACTTAGCAAGAAAAAATTCCTGTTCTCTCACCATGTCCCTGTTGTGTTCTTGATCATAATGGCTCGCTAACTTTCCCCCTATGCTTATTTGATGCCAACATTTTCTTCTATACCTCTTTATTAGTCCTTGTTAGAAAAAAACTAAAAGCATCATTTTAATTAATTTATTGCCCTTAAACTAATTAAACAAAAGTTTGGAAATTATTACATCAGTGGTGTAAACAAGCAAGTAGTGATGTGATATTAAAGGTAATACAGCATTGTTTGGTATAAATACAAGTGAGAAAGTTTACATATGTAAAAGCATTCATTGTTTTGCTCAGTATGTACAGAAGTATAAAACTCCCATTGAACTGTGATGAAACATACCCTTGTTTTTGTTTAAAATTGTGTTAAATCATGCTAAAAGTTTACTGGTTGTAGAGACAGCTAAAATGTTTCAGACCTACTGGTCACAGTGGAATGCTTATAATGCAGATTAGAAATTATCAACAGAGCTTAATGAAAAACACATGCCAGTGTTAAAGGAATATGACATACAGGTTAGAAAGTGAATGCAAACTGTTTTGGACATTTTGCCTAGATCTAATATTGCTATCAAGATAGATGCCACAGAATGTATGGTAGTGCACACAGATGATACTTTTAAGAATTTGCAAGTTTTTGAAATTGAATTTAAAATTGTACTTTGTGCAGATGTACACAATTTAAAGAACTGGTTACAACAGAAATATGCAAATTTATGGGTTAAAGATAAATTCTAGTTCAGCTGACACAGCTAAGGTGCTCAAAAAGACATATAGGGTGTGGCCATTTAGGAAAAAGAGTAACCATACACATTTATGTTGTGTAGGGTGTAACATAAATAACAGCCAAGTTAAATGAATACAGTTTTGTCAGGATTTAACAAGTGTAACAGCTCCATACAGATCCATACTAACAAAGGAATACTTTAGGATTTAAAGGTTTAAAGACCACAGCAGCTAACAGTTCAAAGTGCAACAGATTTGTATTAGGCATGGACATGTCATTCGAGTTAACTATGATGTTATTAGAGTATTTAATATTACATTTTCTGAGAGGACACTAAAGGAGGCAGAGCATTTTAGTTATCAGAGTTTTGTAATATTACAGTTTCTAACGGAATGCTAGAACAGGCAGAGCATGAAAATGAACATGTTTTTAAGTATAACATTTTTTTCTCTTGGTACTGATGAAGATGTGTTTAAAATAGTAACTGCAGTAGGATGTGGGTAAGTGTAGATGGGGGGGGGGGGGTGAACAGAAATACTGAGAGCATCATCGGCCCCTCCAGCTACAGGAAGCCCTGATGATAGACAAATTGTATGTTTTTTTTATGTAGAAAACTGGGACATATCAAGCAGGTCTGTGTATACTACAGAAAATGGAAAAATAGGCAGGCAGAACTCAGAAGAAAAACAAGTAAAAAGGTAGCAAAAGTTGCAGGATGATAACATGGGGGGTCAAAGTGAACTGAGAGTTAACCCAAAAGTGCATGGCAATACAAGTTGGAGGAAGAATTTCAAACCTTATAGGCAGAGACAAAAACAGATTGCGGGAAGTTAAATGCTCTGATTATTACAAGGGGATTTACAAGGGATTACATTAACTTTGAAAATCAACAGTATGTTATGCTAGATTACCTCAATGTTTTCAGAGCAGCCCTGTCATTTTTCACCAGATAGTAAAGACATTCTTACAGGATGTGAGAAAAGATGACAAGGTTATTCTAACACAGACAGAGAATGTGAAAGAATACATATCACAACTGAGAAAAGTTCTGAGACAGTTGCAAGAGGCAGGTTTCAAAATAAACAAAGACAAAATACAGTTTTTGTCACTGGAAGTAAAAATTTCTAGGAATCATTATCAGACCAACAGGGAGGATTTCTTGTCAGGAAAGGGTGAGGGGCATTCTGCAATTGCCAAAGACTTTGACAATTTTGGATATGCATAAGGCAGATCAAAAACAAGAGTTGACTCAAGAATAGACTCGCACAGAGGAAAAGGCATTTAAAATGTTAAAACAGAATTTGGCACAGGTAATGGAGCTGATAACGCCCACTGGTAAATTACCTGTTGTTTTGCAAGCCACAGTAGAGAAGAACACACTATCACTGGTTTTGCTATAGTCTTGGCCATAAGAGGCATCTCAGTGAATGGACGCTAAGTTAAGACAGGTTACTTTTTGTAGCAGGAAAATTATCCTTGCATTAAACAATTTTTGGACATTGACTAGGGAATAAGACAGACAGAGTATTTGATGATGTCATTGGGGGTTATAGTTCAAACTCCACATCTGACAATCAAAACTTTGCTAAATAACAGTGAGATAAACAAAATCACTGAAGGGGCTAGTCAGACATTGCTAAAGAACATGTGGATGGTGCATGTTTCTGGAAAGATGGGAAATACTACACTGGGTTTGCAATAGTGGCATTGCAAAAGCAAGACTAAATATGGTTATGTTACCAGGATACATGTCAGCACAAAGGTCTGAGCTAGAAGTTGTAAAGTATTTTTGCAGCATTTACAGACAGTGAATATTTACAGTGACAGTGCTTATGTAGTAAATTCTCTGAGACTACATATGGCAACGTGGTCTAGAAGAGGGTTCACTGATAATGCAGGACTGATTCAAAAGTACAAGTTGCAGGGACAGTTCAATATTTTAAAGTTAAAAGCAAAGCATCAAAACTGGATAAAATACCTGCAGTAAGTATGCCAAGAAATAGCCAAAAAGCAAAGTGAATAAATTAATTGGAACATTGGCCCTAAGAGTAGACAATGTAAACTAAAAGATTTGTTAAAAATTTGTAACAAGAATAGAGGTGTGGTAAACCAGACAAATTAGATATTCCAACATAAGGATATTTCCAAAAAAAGTGTATGTATACAACAGACAGGATCAAACCCAGTAGGGATCAGTGAATGCAATATCGCAGTAGATAGGGAATACTACATTTGCAGTACAAAAGCACATAAATAGCTTCCTATGGAATGGGAAGGAACCTGTTATGTAGGTTATGTAATACCATAAATGAGATTAAATAAAGGATTACCTGAAGGTAAAATAAAAAAATTCAAGAGAAACAGAGAATTAGGAAACAGTTTTGGTACATTAGATCAATCATAGATCTACAGTCTTGACATAAATGCAGCAGAAGCAAAAGGGTCTTTGTGCTCTGATCAATGAGGAGTGCTGTACTTATATTCCAGACAAGACAGAATCCATAATGCAGCATTTAAGTAGAATACAACTAGTATCTGAAAAGGCTAGAAAGACAGGGAGCAGTAACTGAAATAATTGGTTAAATGGGTAATTTTCAGAATGGTAAAAAATCATTATTACAGTTTTAATTGCTATAGTAGTCATTATTTTTTGATCATAATAATGTGTATGTGTGTTAAACTTTGCATTAAAAAGATTGTCAATCATGTATCTATTGTAACTAATGTAGGTGGTAAAAAATTACCTTAACCAATGGAAACATGATTTTTCTGTAAGATTTAAAGTTTAATTTAAGTTTTAATTCTAGGTTCGACTCCTGGCTGGCTTGCCATTGTTAAAATGAATTTAATAGCAGGTGGCATCACACTGACAAACTGTACAGCTGTATATTCGTATGACAGATTTATTGAAATAAGCCATTCAAGCACTACTATGAGATTATAACATTTATTATTTATTTTTATTTATTTATTTTACATTTGTTGACCGGGCTAGTCCAGCTGGATACATGCCCCTTTTCAGTAGAGGCCCGGGGAGAAAAGCTCCAACATAATGAGAGGACAACAATACATTTACATTCAAAGAAAATAGTATTAACATAAGTATAAAAGAAGAAGCAGTCAATACATGTTACTAATTTAACATTCATATGAGAAGGAGATTAGTTTCAAAACAAGGGTGCATGGTTGAAGATTATAGTCCCTAAGAAGGTGAAGAGACTAGGGTGGTAGTTGTTTTGTCATTTTCTTTATAACACAGCTATAAAAGATACACTGCACTTCCTCATCTGACTTGGATTACCAAATGTCCAACACAAAAGTATTTTTTATAGTTTCAAAACTTTGCCCTTGATGAAAACATTCTTTTCATGTACTAAAGCCTTCTTTGTCTGCAACATGATCTCAAGCCATTGAAAACCAGTTCTCAGCAGGCCAAAATGTTCTTTCACAAATGTTCTTTCATACTTAGGATAGTCTATAACTTTTTCTGATGTGCTAGCTATGCTCATCCAGAGAAAGCTAGTTATCAGCATGCCAATATGTTATTTTATTGATAGGATAGTTGTAACTTTTCCTATTGTGTTAGCCATTTCCATTTAGCTTGAATATCTGTGTGTATTCAGCTGTCTAGGATATTTCAACAAACCTCTATTGTTAATGCCATTTGTTACAAAACATTATAATATTTTTTGTTCCGCACAAACACATTCTGTTAAGCCAGTATATTACATGCTATTCTAAAAATATATTACACTGTTATTATGATTACCAAACCTCTGTTACATTGAAGAAAAAAACAATAGTTTGTTTTACAATATGTCATGCAAGCACATTCTTGTTATTTCTTCCTGCATTCCCAGCCTCTGTTTTCTTATGCTATTCCTATAAATATCACACTGTCAGTATGAGAGACAGCAGTTTTATCAGTACATGCTGTTATTGTGAGACCAAATTACATACATGCCATTTCTATGAGGAAAAACAGTTTTACTTTATATAGTTCTATCATTTACAAGTTACCAGTCATACTGATAATTACAAACAATATTTTCACAACTCCCAATCAACTTTGCACCTGGGACTGCTGCCTAGTTCTCTTAATTTTACTCTGGAATGGACATATTTATTGAGGCATGTGTACCCACCAGACATGAGTATAAAGACAATTTTAAAACTAAACCTATATGGTGATACTCCCACATCAAAAATCCTATATAAAAAGAAGATGCTGCATATAAAACATGTCTAATGGCTACATCATCATTATAAATGTGATTTAAGGCTGTTAAGCAATTTCTTGAGCTTGTCATTAGGAAATGCAATGCTAATAACAAACTCGGTTGCAACTAATTCAAAAGACAGTCATAAGGTCTTCTTCAGCTACATTACAAACTTAAATTTGCCAGCAATTCTGTACTGAACTTATTTCTAATGGTATCTCCTTTTCTGACTTGACTCCAAGGACATTGCTTATATTCTTGTGGATAAATTCTATTCCAAATTTCCAAACCACTATCAAATATATCCCATTCTCCTCCTTTTCAGAAATCAGTCTGCTATAAGTCCTTCTGAAGATTTTTCCAAAATTAAAAACACCAGTTAAAAAACTCTTGACAACATCCCTGAATGTTTGCTTAGAAGCAAGAATATCACACCTAGTTAACCTCTTTCATTAATTCTTCAGCCTAAGTGCCTCCACTTATTATATCCCTGATAAGTGGAGACCAGCTATTGTGCTGCCATTGCAGAAAAAGTTGTCCTTCTACTCAACATGGAAATTAGAGGCCTATTTGTCTCATTGATATTACTTTCCAAAATCTGGAAAGTATTACAGGTGAAGCAATAAACAATGAGATAGGTGACCATAAAATGAAGGATATATATCAGTTCAGCCTTATTAAATGGAGATCATGTCTGCTTAACTTGGATGTGTTTTTCAAAAATGTTTAGTGACACTATAGATAAGGGGAATATTGTCCATACTGCTGATGTGTGCCTTGCCAAGGCCTTCAGCACTGTGCCCATTGCAGATAATTGGTAAACTCTCCCAAGTCAACATTGTCCCATTTGTAATTTGTTGGATAAGTAGTTAACTATCTGACAGGACCAGACAGGACCCATATTATAATTTCCAGGATTATTTTCTCTAGATAAAGCATCCCACATAGATCTGATCTGGACTCCATCATCTTCTGTATGTAGTCTTCTGACATGAAAGCTGATATTAAAAGACCATGGCTGGCTAAGTGTGCTTATGACTTGAAAATGGGTTGGTTATCAAATACCATTGTGATACTCAAATTCACCAGCAAGGGCTTAACCAAACCAATGCTTGTTATATTTAGCTGGGCTTACCTTCAGTGCCAAGAAACACAATATAGTTTTCTTTGGTAAATCTGGCCTAACTTCTGTGTACTTTAATTGCACTTAAAACTGACACATTTGTAGGGGACTCGGGTACCTATGTTGACAAAAAACTCTTCCTTGACCAAAATGTCCCTGTCATGGTTAGAAAATCTCCCTGATTTGCACAACTTATCATTCATGATATCTCCACAAAGTCTACAAAAGTTATATTTCCCCTTGTTTCCCATCCATAAATAGTCCATCATCGAATAGAATGCTTTCTTCTCTTGAAGCACACCATACTAATCACCTAAACAAACTTGAAACCTCAGTACTTCATCACCAAAAAGACTCTAGAGCTCAACACCATTAGAGCTAAATATCCATGCATATACTAAAAGGCCAGTCTCCCTACTCCATGTCATACAGGCTGTGTGGAGATCTCTGCATAGTCTTCATGCTTAGAATGCTCAAGCACTCTTTGATCTCCTTTACCTAAATATAGGTTGTGGTAAAGCAAACATCTGTCCTCAAGACCCAAACCATACACTGAAATTTCAAAAACGCAAAAGTGCATGACAGATTCATAATCTAATATATTCCCCATTTGTGGAAAGGTCTGCTCTTACATATTAAGCAGATAACTTTCCTGCCAACCTTTAAAACCAGTATGGATGACTGATGGGTGATTGCTAATTTTCATGTGTGGTATTAATGGGAGACAATCTTGGTCTCCCATCAGTACTACATAATGTGCTACATGTGCGGATATGTGTGGTGTTAATGGGAGACAATCTTGGTCTCCCATCAGTACTACATAATGTGCTACAACTACCTGATGATGCCATCAACAATAAGGTTAGTAAGCACCTATGCTAAACCTAACCAAATGTAATATACATAACAGAAAGCCTCTGCCATCCTGGAAGTCTACTCAAATACTAAATTCCAATTCTAACTCAGGCATGACATTTATTTATTTACTTTCTTTTTATTTTATTTCTTTCCTAGGGTAGTACACTTATCACCATGGAACAGTTTCAGATACAGTTTGTGTGACTACTCACAAAATAATACATGAAAAATGGCAAAACAAATTTACCAAGAAAATTTGAATAATACATGGTTATAGGGTCAGTTACTCAAGTAAACATCTAAAATGTGCAATATGTACATTTTGAATATGAAATGTAAAAGAGTGCCTCATACAAAATAAAACAGAAGTCAAAAGAGTGATTTGCACTGAATATGAAGTTAGGATTCCGACAGTTGATGTAAGATATAGGGGAAATGGAGGATGGCTACAGTTATTAGAGGAGTAGTCAGGGGTGGCTCTTGCTATAGGACTGCAGCCCTCCCACCTAGAAACAAAAAAAAAACTGTGAAACAAAAAATTTTATTTTTCACAAGTCCCAAAACTCAGACTGCCCCACAGATGCCCAGGAATCTGTGCGAACTCAGACTGCCTGAGTCAGCAGTCCAGATACAACAAAGGCTTTTCTGCCCTGTAGATGCCCAGGCATCTGTGCAGTGATGACTGCACAGAACAGAGGAGCTCCAGACTGCTTCATCAGCAGACAGGACCAATCAGGAGGGAGGTGAGGTGACTTTTAAGCTCTCACAGAGGATTACATTCATTGTGGGCTTGGGACTTAGATTTCAAGCAGGCTACTTGCTGCTTCATGGAGGGTCTGGGACTTGAAGTAAGTGTGTGTGTGTGTGTGTGTGTGTGTGTGTGTGTGTGTGTGTGTGTGTGTGTGTGTGTGTGTGTGTGTGAGTGTGAAATGCCCCAGTTGCTATATAATGGTGGCTAGAGCAAACTCATGGTGGTGTGGTAGGGAATACCTCAGGCTTGAACCCTGTACCTTGTATGCAGGTCTTAAGGGGCCTGAATTCCCTACCCACCACGATTTGTAAAAAAAATTGCAGATTTTTGTCTCATATTTGATCTGTTCTATTCCTCATAATATCTGTGGTTTATAAATGCTTCAATGCTTGATATTTGATGGTGCAGTGGTAGCACTGTTGCCTCACAGCTTCAGGTTTGATTTTTGGCTGGGGTGCCTTCTGTGTGGGGTCTGCATCTTCTCCCTGTTTTTGTGTGGGTTTGCTTTTGTGTCTTCTCATGTTAAAAAGACATGTCTGCATTATTTCTTCCTGGGCCTCTGCTGAAATTTTTTTTTTGTTCCAAGTCAGACTGTCCTGGTTAACAAATGTTAAATAAAATTGACAGGCATTTGAATTTCAGGCTTCAGGTTTCTGGATGCTTAATTCCCTACATATTTGATGGTGCAGTGGTAGCATTGTTGCCTCACAGCTATAGGTTTTTTTGGTTTGATTCTTGGCTGGAGTGCCTTCTGTGTGGAGTCTGCATCTCCTCCCTGTATTTGTGTGGATTTGCTCTGGTGTCCTGCCATTTTACAAAGATTTGGCTGCAGTATTTCTCCCTGGGCATCTGCTGAAAATTGTTTTTGTTCCATCAGAAGTAAAATTGACAGGCATTTGAATTTCAGACTTCATATTCTTCAGAAAATACATAGTAACACAACATTTTATTCAAGCAGTTTTCTAAGATTATAAGATGAATATTTGAAATTTGTCCCTATTTTTGGGACTGTATTCCCCCATTATTGGCTTCATCCAGGTTTTTTGTGCTAAGGTTGACAGCTATGGCAAGAACTGAATTCACTGAATATGTTTGAGGGCTGTATTCCCTCATTACTGGGTTTGTCCAGGTGTTTTGTGCTAAGAGGTTGACAGCTATGGTAAGAACTGAATTCACTAAATGATAGCCATTTAAGTTTCAGTCTTCCTCTCTTCCACAAAGCAGCTGATTTGGCATAGTGGTATGTTGCTCTGACTGTTTTGCACAGGGACCTTGTCAGAAAAATGTATGGTGGTAACACAGCATTTTATTCTAGCAACTTTCCAAGATTATACAAACAATGTTTAATGTGTCCCTGGTTTTTGGGCTTTTGACCCCCCCCCCAATAAATTTTGGCTTTTTCCAGATTTCTTGTGCTGCAAAGTTGAGATGCAGTTGAGTATTGAGTAGATTTTGCAAGGAGCTGAGAGGTGCAGGGGAAGAGAAGTTTAGTGCTGCTTATGCTGCATATACTTGTATTGTTAATAGCACAACAGGTTGTGTACTTGCATTTTATGCAGAAGGCTGTGAGTTCTACTCCCACAAGGGGAGGATACTGCCGTGCTGAGACCGTCTTCCTTGGCGAAGATAATAACTATGAGCTTGTTATCAGTTTGCCATCCATTTCCTATTGTAATATTACTAGCTTATCATGTAATATATGCAATTTATTCCTCAGAGGCAACAAACACTTTATTTTTTGATGAAACCATGACATATAAAGGTGTTTGCTAGCAGCAACCTCTTCATTAGTTACAAATTTCTTTAATGTGGAATTATTTTGATGACTTTTACTTCTTCAGAGATTGTGCATATTTACTGATAATGGTGGACTGTAGAATTGCGCATATTTACTGATAATG
Organism: Protopterus annectens; assembly: GCF_019279795.1. NCBI lineage: Eukaryota > Metazoa > Chordata > Ceratodontiformes > Protopteridae > Protopterus > Protopterus annectens. Next base: position 901,936,567 of record NC_056735.1, read on the forward strand.
GTGGACTGTAAAAGTTTGAGTAGACTTTTATGATGGAAATGTTCTGAACTGGACAGTTTTGTCATTATAGATGCATGCATTTTGTTTCATTGTTTAATAAATTGAAAATGCCCTCTAACAACTGTACTGTATTGTACAAGGAATATAATTTAGTACAATCAGGAAGGTGTATAAAAAGGGCACATGTATGTTTCATATGCAAGGGCCTATGATTTGAAAACAGACCAGAATTCATCTTTATCTACCACTGGCAAAATGTATTTTCTTTGAATGTGGGCTTCAATGCTGTTTCAATAAATGTGAGTTTCAAGGGCAGAAAAGCTTTAATGCTAAGTCTGTTTTCATTGTTGAGACTGCATTATTTTGTTTAGCAGATGTCTTAGTGTTTGTGCTGTAAAATGCAAAATAAAACTTTCAAATGAAGTCCAAATCATCATAGAAGTAAAGCAGTATGCACATTAGTGTTTATGGTAAATGGAGTGAAATAGCCAAGTAATTGATCATTGGAATGGCTGTAGGGGGGAGGCTCCATTTGACCATGATTTTGTGTGGGGGGGGGGGCAAACTCAGACAGCCCCAGCTTAACTATACCTCCCAACTGTCCAGATTTTCATAGAATGAATAGATTTTTGCTTCTTATTTTTGGTTTGTTCCTCATAACATTTGTGGTTTTCTGGCAAATCATTTAGGAATTAAGTCACTAAATAATGACACTCTAAGTTTCAGACTTCACAACCTTCAGAAAAATGCATGCTAAAGTAAGACCTGTTATTCTATCAACTGTCTCAGTTTATACAAGAGCAATTTTTAGTGCTGTTTATATGTTCCCCCAATATATTTGGCCTTGTCCAGATTTATTGCATTAACAGGTTGAGAGGTACATGCAAATAAATTGCTTTATAGAATTAGGCATAGCCAAATCTCTCAACTGTCCCCGATATTGGCTCAAAATGTTGCTCTTCCCCCTAATAATCCCTCAGCAAAATAGCAATTTTGGAAGAAAACATGGAGGGTTTACAATTAAGAAATAACTGTAATAATCAGAGTTATAGATTACTTTTATTTCAGAAATGCATGTAGATTCTTTTATTTTGTCAGCTGCTCAAGTTAGCAGTACTAATATTAAAGTGTTCTTCTTTGACAGGTTCCCAGCTGTATTGTGTAGCTATTTTATATTTTCGCATCACATTTTTGGTCCATTTTTCATAAAATTGTGTTTTTGTTTTTGGCAAATTAGTGACAAATCATTAAAGACTGAAGTTAGAAAATAATGACAGACATTTGAGTTTCAGATTTCATACCCTTCAGAAAATTCATACTAATGCAAGACCTATTCTATTTTCTTTCTAAGTTTATAAGAGCAATATTTTAAAATTGTCCTTATTTTTGGGTCTTTGTCCCATTTCTATGTATGGCTTTGTCCAGATTTCTTGCTCTGAGGTTGAGAGGTATGACAAATATGTCAGGGCCATCACAGTCAGCCAGAGACATTTCAAATTGTGACATACTTGTTGCACCCCACTCCCCTATGTAGTGACTCTGGATGTATCCAAGCAAGGAAACGAGTATTTATGCAGTGTAAATGTGCAGAGTATCCCCCCCATCCAAGGTAGACACAAGTACTGCAGTGGCTTTTCATCTGTCCTTGATTTTGCAGACTGGTCTGGTTTGTCATATTTTTGTACTGTTGATTTATGCTTATTACTCAAAGTGCCTGTTGCTCTGTGTTTAAGTAGCAATGTTTTAATGACTATCAGGTAAACTTGTCTGAGATTGTAAGATGCAAGTAAGCTTTAATAAGCATACTGTTAAAGAATTGCCAACATTGAAAGCATTTCTGTTGTTGCCATGTAGAGAATATTTAACTAGATAATCTATAAGCCTTGGGTATTGAAATGCATATGACAGTATTTGTAATAAAGGACAGGATTACATTATTTTAAGAAGCTCATTACACTTGTTGGAGACTTCCAGTCATCTCTGCTGGCTTTACCAGTAAACTAAACAGAATGCCAATCATGTGGGTTCTATAACCTGTGCAGTAATCCTTTAAGCAATGTATCTTGAGCTTGTTTCTTGTTTGCTTTTCATTTTTTACTTTGATCATGTTTTCCCCATGAAACAAGTAGATAGTTGTCAGGCAGCAGGTCTTTTTTGGATAAGAAACATTTTTACAAGTGGGGGTATCACAGAGTTTGCTACTTTCAGCATGTTACTTGGTACTTTAATAAAGCTGAATATAAATTATAATTAGAACAACAGTGCAAGGAGAAGTGGTTTGAGTTGAGTGCTGCTTGTTTTTCTTATACTTGATTTTGACTAGCATTCCAGTAATGTATTTAAAAAGTAATTTATTTTTTCATGCCTCACAACCTTTTGTTTCCATCTAGATATTAAGTAAGCTGTCATGCAGCCAATGCATTGAAATATTTTTATTCTTCTACACTTTATTTTGTCTTGATTGGACTCTCATAATGACGGTTTGGCACCCTGGGCAGTGTATTGAATTAAAGTTAGTCTTTGTGGTTTTGAGCATAGCTCCTCCCCTTTCTAGCTGGCTGCACCCCTTCCCATTGATCCCACCCATTCAGCTGTCTCCTGTAGCCCTCCTTTGATTTGAAGTCACAAGCAGCCACTGGGAGTAGTAGTTATAAAATATCAGAGATAGGCATAATACTTGCAATGAAATACTCCCTAAAATACCCAGATGTGTGTCGATTAACATAACCCACTTTAATAAAAGTGAATCTCCCCCTCCCCCCAAAAAAAGAAAAACAGGCTAAATAACGTTCAACAAACCTCAGGGTATTTTTTCCTGGGGGGATCTCTTGCAGTCCCCATGTGGCAGAACACCCCCAAACTTGTATATGCCTACTCCACAGTGGCACTTTATTGCCACTGCAAGTTGTTTCAGCAGTTTTTGTTTAGTCTATCAGCAATGCAAGAAATGACTGCCAACAGGCTAACAGTCTCCTCAATACCTGATGTTGCATAGATGTTGCATGTATTAGGATTCACACTATGCCAGAAGCAGGTAATAAAATTCACATATATTCAGTGTAGTTGAACTTCATTACCTGTACCTGGTGTAATTAATGACAACTGCATTAGTTGTATAACATCTGATTTCATCTAAAGATGACATTCCCTCAGTGCCACATGTATGTTGGCCATAACATTCTGTCAATGACATGTAAAATCTTCACCATGCATGCAGTATTAACAATCCAGAATAAACAAGATGGCATGCTGGAGAGTTCTTTTGCAAAATTACAGTACAAACTTTGTCAAAAAGTAAAGTTGGGTGCCACCTCATTACAAAGGTGATGGCTTGTACACAACACTATCTTGCATGTTCACAGTCCTTAGTTGGGAACCCTTAATCTTTTGCTCTCCAGAACAAGCTACATCTGTAATACAGAACTGATACTGCAGACATCCCAAGGTGGGAAGTCCAGATGCCTGGATTACCAGTAGCAGAATGCAACTGAAACTGGTCCTACATCATAATGGTTCATAGGCTTTAATGGGCGACTGCAGTACTTCAAAGTTTTACATTGGCATTATATACCAATGTCAAATTCAAAGTGTTAAAGCACATTAAGGTTGATTCCCATTTTGGAATCAGTCATAGCCTTCTGAGGAAGGTCCCTTGTCAGTATATACATCTTAAGAACCCAAAGAGCCTTTTTTGTAGAGGTGGGTGCAGTGCTAACTCCAAGATTAAATTATTTTGGAATGCTAAGCTAAATGTCTAGAATTCCCCTTGTCTTTTTCTCTGTCACTCAATTTGTCTCCATAATGCTGTCTGTGTTATAAAACTCAGTGAGCCCTTTCCTTCTAAATACCACTAGAATTTTCTTGAATAATGTGATCAGCAAATATTCTGGTAATACTCAGGAATGTTAACTCAAACAAAAATCAGTGTCAGGGATCAGCATAAGTTGCAATTGTATAACTATCTTATCCTCTGGTACATTTGAAACATGGTTTCAAAGATATTCGTTTGGAGCATTTCTCCCTGGGCCTCTGCTGAAAATTAGCTTCATTCTAAGTTGGACTTTCCCGGTAAACAAATGTTAAATAAATTGCAATGAAGAAAGTAACTCATTGAATCAAATGAAGTAAAAGATTTAAGAGTGTGAATTAAAATGTGTACTGGGCAGGTGGAGATGAAAAATTTAAAGAATAAGAATATTTCATGAGTCTCACAGGTAATGCACATCATTTCACATCAGGTTATTTGTAGAGCATTAATCTATAAATGAAATGATGGGAACAAGTACATCATAAGCTACAACACTTATAAAGACCAAATACAAAGATAAGCTAAAGAAGAACTCAGGCATGAGCTCTTTCAGTGATACAAAATGTGTTAAGGAACTAAAGGCTTCTTTGACAGGGAAGGATGGGATGATGTGTTTTCCTTGTGGACCATCTGTACACTTTTACCAGAGAAAACCAAAAATGAAGCAAACAATTTTTCAATAAGTAACATCTAGATATGACAATGCTGGAACTAAGAAATATTGATACACTCTAATATCAAACAATGTCCAAATTCTGAAAGACTTAATTAGACAATAAGACTCAGATGCTACTTAGAAAATAAATTTGAGAATGGACAATAGATAGATAGATAGATGCAGTGTTGTAGTTTACATATTAAAACAGTGTCAATAATGATAGGCAATATGTGAAGTGAAATTTTAATGCAAGGACTGAAAGAAGAACACTTAAAATGAAGTATAATATGTCATGTAAAAAGTGTCAGTCTGAGACAATGCAGAGACTGCAGTGGCAAAAAGATGGAACACCCTTGAATGATAATATATGGTAAGCCTACTATTGTCTAAAGGAAAAATAACTCAAAACAGGGTAGAATGATGCACACTTTCCAGATACTATATCTTGGGAAAGTGTCACTTGTCATTTTCTATACCAGCATGGCTCTGAAAGTTTATTGTGTGTAATGAACATAATTAGAAGATAATCAAGCACTTTGCTAAGATATACAACAATTATTTATTTATTTATTTATTTGTGTATGTGTGTATGTATGTATGTATGTATGTATGTATGTATGTATGTATACATGTATGTATTATTTGCCAACCAGGCAGGTGAGCTGGTTCAAATATTCTTTTCAGCCATGACTCAAAAATGCAGAAACTAAACCAAACAACAGGAATAATCAAGAGGCATGTAACCCATAAGAAAAATGCAAAAATCAAATGGTTTTAAAAGCTTTTAACACAAATATATGTGTTGCAGTTCCTCATGACTGTTACAGAGCATTATGAACACAGAAATGTTGCAGAGATAAAGTTAACAGAGAAACCAAATTTGTTTACAATATTTGATCTGCACTTTGTTTCTTCATAGAAGTTGCAGCTGATCATACCTTGTTATGCTTTAAACTAATACAACAATGTAGCAAAAAGATTACGTAAAATACAGCTGAGTGTCAGCTGGAATAACGTTTAAAAAGAACTGCAAGATCCGACTAGAGCACTGCGAATATTAAATCTAATACCAGTCAAAAGCACAAAAAGCATAATGGAAGTTGGATTTCATACTGTGCAGTTTTGGGAGAATGTGATGACATCTTCCATCTTGTGGAAACAAATATTACAAATTATGAATGAAAAAAAAATTACATAGCCAGCTATATAAAATGAAAAATATGTAAACTGAATGAAATCTGGCAGTATATGGGGACTTTCCCCAGAGTTCCTTAATAAAGTATTTATTTATGGAATGAGAACAGTGCAGTGATGGTACCAGCCTTTTTAATTTGATATACATTATAGTAGAACATTGGCTTCTACTGAAGTGGCAGTTCTCAACAAAATAGTTAAAGGATGCAGAATTTTCCTGTGTAATTATGTTTAACCATGAAACAAAAAAACAATCTTGGAATTAAAAACCCTTTTTATCTTTTCACGAATCCTTTTAATTCTTATGCAGTATATGAATGGGTTCAAAGTAGCAGGAAATACTATATATAAGACTGCTGCCATGACATTAATATAAAGATGAACATTGTTCAATACAAATGATAATATGGCTAAAATATGAAATGTTAGAAGTACAAAGAAATGAGAGCTGCATGTATTGAATGCTTTTTGACGAGCTTCTTTAGTTTTCATTCTTAAAATTACTGAGAGAATTAAACAGTATGACAAACCAATTGATACCATGTCTGGCATAGTCATTAAAATAAACAAGCATTTTACATAAAATAAAGGTACATCAACATTTCCACATGCCATATTAATAAGATCAGACACCCCACAGTAGCAATGAGGGATAATGTTGGTTACACAATATGGAAATTCAATGGCAAACACTGGCAAAGGTAATATTAAACCTAAACTTCTTGCTATTACTATCACAAACACTATAGAAACAAATTTATTTGTTACAATATCTGGATATCTTAATGGATTGCACACTGCTAAATATCTGTCAAATGCCATTACAACTAATAGAGAAGCAGCCATTGCAGTGAAGAAGTGTATTATAAACATTTGTATAATACAGGCTTCAAATGTTATAGTCTTGGCATCAAACCATAATATTGCCAGTAATTTACTTAGAATGGTAATTGCTAAAGTAACATCTATAGTAGCTAGCATACAGATAAACAAATACATCGGTTCATGGAGGCTTTGTTCTGTCTTGATGATTAAAATTGTGGTAGCATTCCCAGCTACAGCCATGGTGTACATAATGAAGAAAGGAATTGAGAGCCAATGCTGCTTGTCTTCAATCCCAGGAAATCCAGTAAGTATAAATTCTTTTGGATGGAAGCCAGTGCTGCTGTTTGCTGGCATAGTAACATTTGTCACAGAACCTGCTATAAATGTTATTCGTAATCTGTAGAAATAAAATAAAATACCTTACAGTTTGCAGGCATGTTGTATTGTAAACACCACTGTAAGTGGGACTGAAATGACCATTGATGACATTTATAAATTCCTGAAACACAGATATGTTCAAGAATGGACTGCGTTGTGTTTTTACTCACAGTTTTTAAAAAAAAGATGCCATGTGCATTAGTAGTTATCCTGCATTACATTCAGATAACAACAGATGATTATTCAAATTTTCAAAACTTCTTTTCCATTAAGCAAAGTGACAAAACATGGCTATTTAAGCCATTTTTGTTATACCTTCAGAACAATTACAGAAGACAAGAGTAATAAATGTGAAATATATGAAGAGAGATTGGTGTGTGTGTGTGTGTGTGTGTGTGTGTGTGTGTGTGTGTGTGTGTGTGTGTGCATGTGTGTGTGTGTGTGTGTGTGTGTGTGTGTGTGTGTGTGTGTGTGTGTGTGTGTGTGTGCATGTGTGTGTGTACGTGTGTGTGTGTGTGTGTGTGTGTGTGTGTGTGTGTGTGTGTGTGTGTGTGTGTGTGTGTGTGTGTGTGTGTGTGTATGTGTGTGTGTATGTCTATCTATATATATGTATATATTTGTGTGTGTGTGTGTGTGTGTGTGTGTGTGTGTGTGTGTGTGTGTGTGTGTGTGTGTATCTATTTATTTGTGTGTGTGTATGTGTGTGTGTGTGTGTGTGTGTGTGTGTGTGTGTGTGTGTGTGTGTGTGTGTATCTATTATATCTGACCCTTGTGCATGCATATTTGTTAAATTTATTTACTAACTTTCTAATTACATGCTTAGTTTAATTCAGGGTCATATGGGAGCCAGGCCAATGGCTACAACACAAAGAAAATAGTCTTGAATTTCATGGCATCATAATGCTAGATGCAAGCATACACTCAAAGTCAGAGATGGCATGCACATCTCTGGGCAATTTGGCAGGCCAACAATTATCTGACAGTATGTCTCTGGGCCGTGAGAGGAAGTCTCAGTAAAAAAAAAAACACAAGAGATACAGAGGGATGTGCAAACGTGACACAGAAAGCAGCCAAGCTGAGAACTGAACTGTCAGAAGAACTGAACTGGCAAACTAAGTAATGTGAGGCTGTAGTGCTAACTGTTGGGCTACTGTTTGTGCTGTATCAATTTACCAATTCAGAAATAATGTTATATTATCAGGGTTCTGCATCAGGGATAAGGTGAGGCATCATTATAGGAGATACAAGATGGCATTCAGTAAAAGTTCATTATTAAACAAAAGAAGTACATGCAGCATAGTAAATGTAATCAACTGTTGATTACTGTCATCATTAAAATAAACAGATTGGAAACAAATGTATAAATGGCAGGAAAGGCAGGCTCTTCATGTATAAAAAAGAGATATAATAGGAATGTGCAGCAAGTGCATGGTTTCCTTTTAATGAGACAACAGTTCCTATTTTCTGACTTCTGTTTTTTTCTTCCCCTGCCAAGTACTTTTTACTGCTATTGTTTCCAATAGATGCTTCAACAATAACTCCAGTTCAAAGTCCAGTTCTGTATACTGGCTAGCTCAGTTGGAAGAGCATGAAACCTATACTCTCAGGGTCATGGGTTCAAATCCCATGTTCAGAAAGCCGCTTTTATGAGAAACTAGTGAAGTTTGGAATGAACTCTTTCAGAGATTAAGACACCAAAAAAATAACAGGGGATTTAACTTTTCAATGGCATTAACAATATTGCTCATTCATAGATGTTTACTAATATAATGAAGACAGGACTTTTTAGGCCTAGCCATGCATCCCAGATCTGTAACAAGTTTTCATACCCTTGATAAGACATGGTTCAAGATGGCAGAGAGCACCCCGGCCATGCAAGGCTACAATGCTGTCCACATGTTCAGACCTCAAAATGAGCATGAAAGAACCAAATGTGGGGGTATCTATCTTCATTAAAGTCAAGTACACCTTAAGACTGGTCAAACAGTATGACTCTCTCGAACTACTCCATATCCAATTAACTCTAGGCAAAATACCCTACCACACCATTGCTAGTTATAGGTCCCCCACCATGAACCAAGAAAAGCACACAGCCTACCTGGACTTACTGGAATCACTCTCCATACAGCTCAACTATTTAATCATGAGTGATTCCAACTATCATTCCATCAACTGGGTGACATATACGAGCAGAAACATGCTTGCCCAGAGGTTCCTGGACTTTGTTAATTCAAATGCTCTGGAACAGACAGTCTGCACCCCCACAAGGGGCTCAAATGTTCTAGACATACTACTTACCAACATGGGAGTCACTGCACCCCCCCCCTTTGTAATACTTTCCCTATTAAAGTTGGACCACAAAACTGTCTCGTTTGAAGTAACTATTGGACCTGATATCCCCCAGGAGTAAAAAAACTGAATAAATTTTCCAAAGCTAACTTCAGACTGTTGACTGATGACATAAAAAGTTGTATACCCCCCACAGTCACAGACAACCATGACTCCTATGCAGAGGTGTACTCAGATGCCTTGTACAAACCTTTAAGCAGCTGTATAGACTTGACTGCACCTGACTGGATCAAAACCAGGTCCTCCCAAAAATAGAAAACACATCACCCTGATGGACCTCAGGTATAAATAGGTTATATAATAAGAGGAAGGCATTGATGTCTAAGAATAAGAGGTACTGACTCAGTAGAGGAAGAATTCCCTCCACAGCTTGAACAAGGAAATCAGAAATCTTGCAAAAATCCTTTAATGCCAAGAATGAAGCTAAAATAACATCCCTATTGAAGTATAATCATAAGGCATTCTTTAATTACATCCAAAACCTAAAGGGAATATCTAGCTTTGTGCAGAAGAAGGGTTATAGATGGTACCACTCATACTGCACTGGACAAAATCACCAACCTGCTAGCTGATAGACGTGGCACAAACTTCACTCCCCCGGGACACACTGGCCATACCCCAAAGCATACCTGACAGTAGTCTTCTGCCTAGTATATATAGATATCAGGTCATATCTGCATTCTCCAAGGCCAAAACACACAGTCTTAATTTGACCAGATAACATCCAGGTTGCTTATTAAGCAATCTAAAACAGGTCCTAGCAGACCAACATTGCACTCTTTTTAACCATAACTTGAGAATTAGCTTTGTTCCAGCAGAGTGCAAAACAGCAACAGTAATCCTCTTGCACAAGGGGGGTCCATCAACCAACCCTGGGAACTATAGACCCAGAAGCCTAATCAGCCTTATCTGCAAGGCCATGGAAAGAATCAACATGTATCTTATCAACAAGGACATAGGTGACCTACAGACTCAAGACCCGACCCAATCTGGCTTTGTTAAACCTAGATCATGATTATTAAACCTGGTGGACTTCTTCAAGAAAGATACCAAAGGCCTGGATGAAGGTAAAAGAGTGCATACTGTTTATCTTGACCTGGCCAAGGCTTCTGACACAGTCCCCTACTCAGGTATCATTGAAAAACTCTCTCAGTTAGGGATAGTCCCCCTGTTGCAGAAGGAAGTAGCAGTCCACAAAAATAACAAAAACTGATAGGCTAAAGAGCAGCCATAAAGATGATAGAGTGGACTATTGAGGATTAGAAAGAAATAATGTATTGTTACTATTATGCAAAAGCCCAGAATTTCAAGATACATGATATACAAAAAGATAAAGAGAGAAATTAGAAGAAAGAAAAATACTTCCACAGGAAAAACTGTCAGAAGCCTCAAATAAAAATTTGCATTCATTGATACAACAGATTTTTGAAAAACATTCCCCAGGATTTACTAATCTTCTTTGTAAGACTAGATTAGTCTTACACGGAAATGCCAGTCTAAGAGTATGATGGCAGTGCACCAAGCATATTAATGAGTACTAACAAATCTTCGGTTCCACCAATAAGTGCCCACAACTGCCAAAGGATGATAAATCCACAATTTATTAGCAAATGACAATGACAGAACGATACTAAACGCACTGTTAGACACTAAAAACACTTAAAACACCATGAATGCAGTACAAAGTTAAGCGCTTTCAGCCAAAACAGCTGGCCTTCATCAGAACTAGAAAAAAGAAAAAAACGGAGGCTACAAATCACGCCAGTCAAGTTAGAACAAAATTCCTTTACTGAACTTGGTAAGCGCTTTCATGCAAAACTTTGCTTGCACTTCTTCAGACAAAGTTAGAATAAAACACATGACATTTTATGTAAAAGTACCTGGGCCAAGCCCCAAATTAATTAATTATCCAACCCTTAATTTAATTCACAATTTTACAACAATTAATGGCTGGTTTAAAACTGCAGGCTCACAAGGCACATAAAAATGTTATTCAACCATACCAACTACCAAAAACATATACCTAAGATGTAGCTTATTTTTACATACAAACAAATTACAGGGAAACATTAAGATGTTTCATGAAAAATTTCCTAAAGAATTAAATCTGTATATGTATATATATATATATATATATATATATATATATATATATATATATATATTCATCAGAACTAGAGCGTATTACTATTACGTTGTTTAAATAACTTCATTGGCGCCAAAATCCATATTACATTCCTTAAAGTTATACTAACCATATGTTGTGTATATAACCTTAAAGTTCATTAATAATCATTATTATATCATCATACTGAGACACTGTATTTAAAAAAGAAACCTGATAAAAAATATATGTATGTACTTGTTAAAAACTATATGTATGTACTTATTAAAAACTCAATTTTATTGTTTCATTATGACTTCACCTTTTTAAACATTATTTAATGTTGCCTTAATACTACTATGAATATATATATGAAAATATGTATATATAAAACTAAAAATGAAGATGATAATAATATTTAGAACTACTGAAATAAATAAATAGGGAAATATGATAAAATACTTGCGTATGAATGAGGGCTTAACTATTTTTACAAGTTAAAAAATACAGGAATTATTACTGTTCAAAAATACTAGCTAAGTATTAAATAAATAATTAATAAATAAGTAAATAAATATTCAACATCTTATATTACACATTATTAATTTCATAACCAGTCTATAATAACTTATAAATAATCAATTTATAAAAAAATCTTTAAAAAGTTTTTTTAAAAAAGGTTTTTTAAACAGTATAATAAAGATTTTACTGAAATACTTTCGTTTAATCCTGGTGGAGTGGTGGCATCCAACCATATTTGCCACCAAGTCTCCTTATATGCCAGTATGCTCTTAAAATCACCACCTCTTGGGTCTATATCTACTATATCAAGTATACTAAACTTGAATTGATGTTCATTCCCTTTACTTTCTACATGTCGATATAGGGCATTCATTCTATCTTTGGTCTTAATGCTATAGGTATGATCATATATACGTTTCTTAATACATCTTTCTGTTCTTCCAACATAAAAATTGGACACATCTCACATTTATCCAAGTGTATCACCGTTTTGGTGTTACAATTTCCTTGTTTACATCGTATAATAGTTCTATGTCCATTCTGTAATGTTATCTTATTATTCAGTGACATATAGCTACATTGATTACATGATCCACATTTCCTGCTTCTATTGTTATTGTATATAAAATTTCTTTTCCTATCAATATTTTTATGTTGCATTAAAAACTTCATGTTACTTCCCATTTTATAAACAAAGTTAGGCTTAGTACCTAATATTCTAACCAGACTCTTATCTGGATGATTAAATGCCAAAATTTGTAGATTATTCTTTTGATTTTATCCACTCCATTATTATATTGTAATATACATACTCTTTCATACTTGGAAACTGATTTATTATTAAATATATTATTACTAAATGCATTCTCTGCTCCCAATAAAGGCTTATATTTAATATTCCATTGTCCGATTATTATTATATTTAATATTCTATTATATTATATGGGAAGGAGAACAGGTTGAGCTGCTACAATTTATAGACTTTCTCAATAATAGTAGTGATTATTTGAAATTTACACATTCCTTTAACAAAAATGGTTTACCATACTTGGATACATATATTTACCATGATAAAGGTAATGTTCATTCTAAAATACACAGGAAAAGCACTTTTTCTAACAATTATTTGGACTATTCTAGCTACCATCCTAACAAAGTTAAATATAATGTTTTTAAAGGACAATGTATTCGTGTAGCTAGAATGGTCTCGGATTATGAAGAGATGAAAATTGAATAAAATTTTATCAAAAAACTCTGCACAAAGAGGATATCCTGTGGATATGATGAATGAGATTATTGAATATGTCACCAGACAATGGAATATGAAATATAAGCCTTTATTGTGAGCAGAGAATGCATTTAGTAATAATATAGTTAATAATAAATCAGTTTCCAAGTATGAAAGAGTATGTATATTACAATATAATAATGGAGTGGATAAAATCAAAAGTATAATCTACAAATTTTGGCATTTAATCAGTACTGATAAGAGTCTGGTTAGAATATTAGGTACTAAGCCTAACTTTGTTTATAAAATGGGAAGTAACATGAAGTTTTTAATGCAACATAAAAATATTGATAGGAAAAGAAATTTTATATACAATAACAATAGAAGCAGGAAATGTGGATCATGTAATCAATGTAGCTATATGTCACTGAATAATAAGATAACATTACAGAATGGACATAGAACTATTATACGATGTAAACAAGGAAATTGTAACACCAAAATGGTGATATACTTGGCTAAATGTGAGATATGTCCAAGTTTTTATGTTGGAAGAACAGAAAGATGTATTAAGAAACGTATATATGATCATACCTATAGCATTAAGACCAAAGATAGAATGAATGCCCTATATCGACATGTAGAAAGTAAAGGGAATGAACATCAATTCAAGTTTAGTATACTTGATATAGTAGATATAGACCCAAGAGGTGGTGATTTTAAGAGCATACTGGCATATAAGGAGACTTGGTGGCAAATATGGTTGGATGCCACCACTCCACCAGGATTAAACGAAAGTATTTCAGTAAAATCTTTATTATAATGTTAAAAAAACTTTTTTAAAAAAACTTTTTAAAGATTTTTTTTATAAATTGATTATTTATAAGTTATTATAGACTGGTTATGAAATTAATAATGTGTAATATAAGATGTCGAATATTTATTTACTTATTTATTAATTATTTATTTAGTACTTAGCATTTTTGAACAGTAATAATTCCTGTATTTTTTAACTTGTAAAAATAGTTGCCCTCATTCATACGCAAGTATTTTATCATATTTCCCTATTTATTTATTTCAGTAGTTCTAAATATTATTATCATCTTCATTTTTAGTTTTATATATACATATTTTCATATATATATTCATAGTAGTATTAAGGCAACATTAAATAATGTTTAAAAAGGTCAAGTCACAACGAAACAATAAAATTGAGTTTTTAATAAGTACATACATATAGTTTTTAACAAGTACATACATATATTTTTTATCAGGTTTCTTTTTTAAATACAGTATCTCAGTATGATGATATAATAATGATTATTAATGAACTTTAAGGTTATATATGCAACATATGATTAGTATATGTAATATGGATTTTGGCGCCAATTAAGTTATTTCAACAGCGTAATAGTAATACACTCTATTTCTGATGAAGGCCAGCTGTTTTGGCTGAAAGCGCTTAACTTTGTACTGCATTCATGGTGTTTTAAGTGTTTTTAGTATCTAACAGTGTGTATAGTATCGTTCTATCATTGTCGTTTGCTAATAAATTGTGGATTTATCATCCTTTGGCAGTTGTGTGCACTTATTGGTGGAACCGAAGATTTGTTAGTACTTGAGTGGATTTTATTCTGATGCATATTAATGAGGGCACACTGCCTCAACTCTAAAGCTTGCATGGAGCATGGACGAGTGTAGGGGGTATGTTGGACTGCCGAGCAGTCCAAAAATCTACGCCCCTGCAATGACGAAACTCAAGAAATGTCGAGTTACATGAGTGAGTCTGCTCACATGTGTACATTGTAACACTACACTCCCCCATATGTTAAACCTCGTACAAATTAAAAAATTAAAAGAAATTATTTATTTTTTGTTTTATTTCCGATATAGCTGTCCATATTTGCACGTGTTTGCATGGGTTTGCCCATTGCTTAGCTACAGTTAGCTGATTAGACACCGAAGAGGATAATAAGAAAAATATATGCAAATTAAACAAAATAGTGATAGTGTAGTGGTTAGAGCCTTCTCATAAAGAGAAGGCATTCATGGTTCAAGTCCCACTACTGTGCGTTCCATTTTCTGTTGGAAATCTGTATACAAAAATATTTCCTGACATTTATCATGTATACGTTTTGTAAAAAGCATTCAAATGTTATATGTAGTAGTGAATGAATTATATATATATGAAGGTGAAATGGTTATGCATTCTGAGGCATGAATAATTTATTTTAAGCAATATAAAGCACTGCTACGCACATTTTAGCAGTATTTAGCATATTTAAAACCAATTGCTTGTAGGTGAGCATCGCGTTAACAAGCGCAATGTCTTTGTGTGTAGCTGCGCACCGCGCCAACCAGTGCAACTACAGAGTATTTGCGTCTAGCTGTACACCACGCTAACCAGCGCACCATTTAGCAACATCGGGCAATGTCGAGCAATGCTGGGCAAAGTCGGGCAAAGTTGAGCAAAGTCGGCTATACACGGCCACACCTCCTTTACTGTACCTTAACCATTCAGGTCTGGCCAGTAGGAAAATAAAAAGCAGTGACAGGGCTCGAACTCAGGATACTGTGCACTATAGTCACAGTACATAACCACTAAGCTATGACAGCATTTTATAACCATGCATATAAAGCCATGTCAAACCCAGATTTGATGAATAGGCTTCACCTCAAAAAATCTAGATCCCTCAGAACCACAAGGGCAGGAGACTTAAACCTTGACACGGTTATAAATAGAACGTGCTGGAGGGACAGATTCATCACCCAGAGACTCCCTATGCTGTGGAACAAAATCCCAGTACATGTGAGGCAGAGCACCTCACTGGCCTTGTTCAAGAGGAATCTTGACCAATGGATGGGAGATCGCAGATATACCCCAGGGATTACTTCAGTGTCACTGCTTGACAGAGGCACAGAAAAATGATAGGCATAGTTTTTATTCAAACTAAAGGGGTGGCGAAAGCCACATAACTATGGGCTAGGCTTATAAATGCCCTTGGGCAGATAGCCTAGTATGAACCTATGAACCTATGAACCTATGCACTTTCAACAGATACTTATCTATCAAAGGAATATTAAACATTGCCAACATCAGCTAAGCAGGTGTGCCTACAGCTGAGTTTTCTCAAAACTGGCCAATCACAAATAAATGCTGGAAATGAGGCATATTTAAGCTCCACAGGCAGGAATACTTGCCATAACTGGTTGTAGCTCCCTTCTACAGTCAGCATGGCCGGTGTTGGAGAAGGCACTCGATTTTGAGCGCAAAGCTGGGGCATTGAGGAGTCCAAAGTAATGGTTTGGCTCCTTGTCCACAATCACAAGGAAAGACTCCTGCAGGGCCAGTACCAGGGCACCCAATATAAAATGTAGACCTGGAACAGTCTTGCTCATGATTTCACCAGTGCCACTGGCATTCATCGGACTGGTGAGCAGGTCAGGCACCATTATTCTGACCTGAAGCGACGTAAGGAGGATCAACTGGACCAGTGGATCCAGGAGTCCCATGAGATGCCTAATACCCCAGTACTGAGTAAGAAGCCATTGTATTAAGTAGTTAAGTATTGCTATGCTTGTCTATACTATGGATAGGTATGTCTCAATATCACTACATTTACCTAACAGCTGCAGGTGTCCGGGTATGAATCAGCAAGCCCATGAAGATAGGTTGCAAAGGCTGCATCATCAGGCAGGTTAGTAATTATTCTGCATGTACTGTTATATAAAATAAATGAGAGAGCCTTCAAAAAGTGTTTAAACCCAATAAATAAAGGTGTAATAATCCTTTAATAAATGTATAAATACTGAAGTGTATCTGTGTTATTTTCTTTGATATGTTGTTGTACTGTTGCATTTTACAAATAGTACTGTTGTATTAAGCAGTGTTAACCCACACTTGCGTAGGCTCATATAACATGGATGAAGGGAGTGCCAGTAGCTTTTATGCATATTTACAGCCCTCAACTGTTGGTTCATGCCCAGCATGTACAGGTTAATCTGGCACATGAGTAGCTTGGTATAGTGTTCCCCAGAAATGTCAGTGTGCTGCCAGAAATGTAGGGAGCTGTTAACATATAACTGATACTTTTACCTGAATATATCTAGATAATTATATGAAAGTAGAGCTGCCAGTGTACCATCTTAGCAGTAGTGTGTGTGAGCAACTATCAAAATATGCAGCAGTAACATCTGCATCTTGGATAGTTTGTATGTAAGATACAGCTCATGTATATAATGATCTAGCAAAATCCAATTGCACTATATAAGGACATTGGGTAGTGTAATAATACATGTAAGGGACATATAACTGCAATTACTAGGAATGTAGTGAAAATTAGAAGGATATATAAGTTGTTAATTGAGCTATCCTTTTCCACCTTACTGTATGTGCATAAAAAATGCAAGTCCACACCTCAATCGGTATGTCTAATCTCAAAACATTTGTTGCTACATATGTCCTATTGGTTTATAAATATTTGAATTTATTTCTATGCATGTGCCCTGTTAAAATACCACAATATTGGTGGCCTGTTGCCATCAATTCAACCTGCATGCTGTTGTAATATCCACTATTGTTCTATATATGCATGTGTTATGCTTGCTTTTCAACTGCTGAAAATCTGGTGTGTTGGGTTAATGTGAATACTTCTGCATGCTGTTATAACTAATTGGGAATGCTGTTGACTGTTACTAACCCATATCTTTATTAAACCCTCCAAAACATAGTTCGTATGGGAAGGCCGGTCCCAGCAGACCCACCTGTCCTACCTCAGCTGGCCATGGCACCTGACACCAGCAGGTCCAGTGCCCAGCCTGGGACATCCTCCTCCATTGGCTCAGTGCCACCTTCGGGTGGAAGCACTGCAGGGGATGGGGCTCGGCCCCCCCATGCAAGCATGGGTGGAGGAGGGCCACCTATCACCCTTCGAATGGTCTGGGGTGTGGTGCATAGAGAGATTGAATGTTCTGTTGCAGAACCTCTATGCCAGCTTGAGGCATGAGTGATGCAACTCCTGTGTCAGCCTGCCCCTCCTACACAGCCCCGAACACAGCCACCCTCTGGGCTGTGAAGGTGCAGTGGTGACTGCCCATGGGTGGGGACCTCAGTCCCACTGTTTCCATCTGTGGGCTCATGGGCTTGTGATTTCCAAACATCCTTCCCCGTCAAAGGTGTTCACCCACCACATGTGTCATATACCACCCCTGTATGTGTCTTGTTTGTCTTCTCTGTTTACCTCCTGAACCTACCTCCCCAAATATAGCTACTTCCCCTGCCTCACATTCCACTCTCACCTGAAAAAAAAAGGGCAATCTGCTCCCAAAAAAAATTATGCCCCATACATAGCTGCCCATTTTGCACACATATCCTCTGGAAACATAAAATGTAATTTAATTGGCATTACAACATACTTTGTTGTCCTCACCCCTCTCTCAGGGGTTGAAGGTTTCATATCTACTTCCAAATTTATTCCATATGCACAGCTGTTGCTGTTAAAGAAATGGGCAGCTATGGGCCTTCCCTACACCCATCCTGCACAACCCGAGCTACTTTCCATACTGTCTTTCCCTCTTTGTGCCCCTTTTTCACCACTTTCCTATCTCCCCATTTTTCTTTTCTTTCAAAAAAATGAGCACGGGGGTTAGCGGGAGTAAACGCTATTAAGCAGTAGTTAGCATGTTTGCACAAGTGTGTGCTTGTTTGCGCTTAGCTAAGCAGTGCTAAGCATCACGCAAACCCACACAAACCCACTTACAACTGCTTAAAAGTGCCTTAGTCACTCTGAATGTGATGGCACTTGTTCTGCTCAGCAGCAAAATAAAACACCTCTGTCAGTCTCGAACCACAGACCTTGTACACACTACACAACATGAAGTACCACTAAGCCATGGTAGCTATGCAACAAGTTGGTGCTGAAATAAATATATCATGCATCAGAATGAGTGAATGTAAAGGGAACATAGGGATGCCATACCACACAACTTGTTCTGTGGATCTTTACCAACAGTTGTTGTGGGATTACATTACATAACTGTGATAAGAGAAGCAGCCATTCTAGCAGGAAATAATGTTACACCATCACTTTACAACTCCACACAGTATCACAGCAGGACAAACAATGGCATATCTGTTTAGGGCAGAGGCCATACCTCCCAACTGTCCCTAATTTTCAGGGATGTCCCTGATTTTGACACAAATTTTATCTCTGTCCCTCTGAATCCCTCCTAAAACTACTGACTTTGGCCAGAAAGGTGGTGAATTACACTTAATGAATAATGACAATAATTAAGAGTTAGACACTTCTTTTACTTCAGAAAAGGTGTATTAATTCATATGCTCTGATTCTCTCAATGTTTCAACTTAATGGCACTAATATTTTAAAGGTGCCCCTGACTTTTCCTTTACTATTCCCTGAGTCTGTTAAAATATGTACCTGAGTGTTTGAGAGGTCTGGCAGAGGCAGAAACACAGAGGCATATCAGCCTTTCTGCTGTTACACACTGTGCAAATAGCTTTGGAAGGAGTTTCGGAAGCATACCCTTATGTAGGAATACAACACTGAAATACTAATGGATATAGCCATGTACTGGTGGCAACCAACTGTAACAATGCCATTGCTCTATTGCTGAAAAGACCTGTGTGGTGTACAGATAAAAAATAACAGGCTATTCTCTGGCTACCATATGGATAGGTCTACAATTGGGAGTTACACAGACAGACTACATGTCTTGATAAACTAACATTTGTACAGCAACCCTGTAAGTCCAGCAAGATAAAATCCACACAATAATACTTATGCTCTCTGTACATCTGTACCCCTACTCAAATGTAGAATATACCTGTGTGTGCAGGGTCTACCAAGGATGTAGGTAAGCATACTCACAGTACTGAAATGTGTCCAGTTTTTCTGAGCAGCTTGTGCTAATGTCAACACTAAAAAAAGCACAAACTGTTTAGAACTGAGTAAATGAATATTCACAGTATAGCAGTTCACAAACAATTATTGTGCCAAAGGAATACATCTCAATAACTAGCTTTGTATGGCAGTTAATTGTAAAAGTTGAAAAGAAAGTACATCTATCCATGTATCTTGGGGTAGCATTTTAAGGGGAAAGTACATTTCTACACTGACAAGTGGGTACTGGAAGCAGCAACATTAGGTCTGAGTACAAAATGTAAATCTCTGGCTACACCCCTGGCTTTATAACAACTATACCAACCTTCTGTCTTAAACAATGATGTCCACAGCAAACAAGAATGATCTCCATCTTGGGAAGCAGAAAGGGCCATGCCTACCTGAGTTAGCAATTTATAGTACTGGGTTTCTATGACAGTGATTACTGCAATTACTACACAGCAGGCTGCATGCAATTAGCAAGTGGTGGCCACTAATTGGTGCAGAGGCCATCGCATGCTCATATGCAAATACCTACAAAAGCAGGCTGCAATCTCTGCCAACAAACTCAATCACTCTATTGCAGAGACTGACAGAGAGACAGAGACAAAGAGAGAGAGAGAGAGAGAGAAAATGAAAAAGAAAAAGAAATATTACCAAATCATACAAAAGAAAGGTATGTGACACATATGTATTTACTGGCATGTAGTAAATGTTATTGAAGAATAGCCTACATAATGTGAACCATTCATATGTGGCAGCAGTACTTATTTATGCATAGATGTTCTTCTTAACTACTTCTATGGACAATACACTGTGTACCTGTGGGCAGTGGAACATACCTATGAAATTTGTAGCTCAGCATTAACTGTCAAAGATCTGGTACATGTTATCTGTGTTCTGTACAGTAATGTGGCCAATGGCTGTTGGGGGGATTAGCACTGACATTATATAAACATGGGTGTGACAGAACAACACATGCATGATAGTCATATTAAAGTGTAGCTTAGCATTGTCAACTGCTGTAGCAGTCTGGTATGCTTATCTAGCATTTGTAGCCATATATACCCCCTAATGTTAGTGTGTGTTCATATGTGACACCTGTTTGTGTTGCAGCAAGGCCCAACAGTTCAGCTGTGAGGTCCAGGGACTTACAACAGTGTGGACCTTGTGCATGTATGCCACACACATACGGAGAAATATATATGTGTCATATATATTCACATCTGTATATGTGCATAGAGCAGTGGACATATTGCAACTGTTTGTGAAGGGTGGAGATATATATGTTGGTGAAGGTTAGTATGCACATATTTGTATGTAGGTTTTAGTGTGTGACAAACAAGACAGCATACAGTGCTGGTATATGACATGTGGTGGTTAAACACTGTGTGTGGTTTGTTCGGTTTGCAATGTTGAAGCCAGTGAGGCCTGCTAAAGCTACCTGGGCTGTGAAAACCTTCAATGCATTTATCCCAAGACTGTGTGATTTTATTACATTACTGTACACCTCACATCCTTTGTATAATTGATATTCTCACTATGAAAGGTGAAATGTATATGTGCCTACATTTATATGTATATGTACACCAATGGATGTGTATATGTGTGTATATATATATATATATATATATATATATATATATATATATATATATAGTTTTATATACTCATACACACCTACATCTACTTGTTGCAATAGATTCTCTGTACTGTTAACTGACTGTGATGGTCAATGTGTTTGTGAATACATCAAATATATGTATCTGTGGGATAGCTTAGTGGGAAACTGTTTATGTCATGGTATTAAGGGTCCTTGCTTTGATCCTAGCAAAAGCTGTGTATTCTGTTGCTAGGCAGAAAAAGTGCTATTGCATACAGTGTTGTCATTGGAGGCTAAAGCACTATATCTATGATTATTGATTGGTACTGATGTTGAATCCAAATCCTGTGTGTACTGTAGTACTACTTGAAGCTATGGGCCTGTACAGCAAAGTATGGTGTATGTCCAAATTGCTTGCATCCACTGTTTTGTGTGGTCCCTGTATTCATCACAGATTACATTTTTCAAGATTAAGGTTGTGTAAGTACTGACACACAGTACTATATAGTACACACTGAAGGCTTATCTGGGTTGTCATACCGTTGTGTCCTGTAATTATGTCTGATGTGTGTGTGGGTATGTCTGTAACATGTCCTTTGACATATGTGTGTTAAAACATATAACTGCGTATCTAGCAACATTCATAGTGTACTACAGCAGTATGTGACCTATATTCCCAATTGTGCACATATTTTGGACACGGGTTTGCTATTAACAAATTGTGTGGTATAATAGTAATACATTTACTGGACCTTACACTCATTGTGATGGATGATATATTTCTTTACACATCAGCTTGATGTATATCTGTTGTGGCTAGGTGGTGCATCATATTGCATACAGTGTGCCAGGTACTCTTGTATAGTCTTATATAATGATTTTATTTTGTTGCTGTGCAGAACATGGTTCATTAGACTGAGAGTGAGCCAGGCACTTCAAAGCAGTTATGGGTTGAGCAGTGATAAGTGGCAGTTAAAGTGTTTAACTCTCGGTTAGCTAATAGGTTGCTATATATGGCAGTTCAGTAATATCTATACTGTGTAATGTTAAATGTGCCATATGACTTGCTCAGACATATTTTCATATTTATGTCTTCCAGGGATCATGGCACATCGCAGGAACCCCAGTTACAGTAGCGCTGAAGATGACATAATTACTACCAGTATGATTCAGCACTACAGTCTCATGTTCTCACGAACCAGCCAGGACTGCAATGTGGCAAGATGTTGTCCACAGTGTAAATGAAGTAGGCCTGCATAACTGGACATATGAGCAGGTATGCCATCACTGCAGTGATCTTCTCAGACATGTCCTTCAGCATGCTGCTGAAGGGCGGAGACAACAGCTTGCAACAGGAGGTGGTGTTAATATCCACCCCCCCCTCACCAGAGTGGAAGAGCTGCTCCTGAGCCTGGTGGCACCTGCCCAACAATAGCAGCAGCAGACATACACCATGATGGAGGTTGGAACCACCCAGCAAGCACACATGGAGCCTGCAGGTAACACGGCATATCTGTACACTACTGTTATCTGCATTGGTAGATCATGCATATGTGAGATGTGGACTGTGTCGTTAAAAGATGTGGAGCCTGTTGTTGTGCAATACTGATCTTTGGAACATAATCTGTAGCCCTGTGAATGTAAACTGTTGTTGTACTGTAAGATTGCAAACACACAGTAACAATGCCACAGTTGTGGCCACTGACAAACTGTCTCATCTCTATGTAGGTCCCTCTGGGTTGACATCAAGCCAGCGGACAGATGCTGGTGAGTGTGTTCTACATTTCAAACTGCAACTCAGCTTCCCGGATCAATGAAGTCCATTTTGGAATTATTATTCTTCGAACCATAAGGTGGAATTATTGGTGGTACCCATTTGATAAGGAGGACTGCCTTCATTGATCCGGGAAGCTGAGTTGCAGTTTGGTTTATACTACTTGTTTACATTTCTTTTTGCGTTCTACATTTATTATTGTAAATAAAAAGTGCATGTCATAGTTAAGGTGTAGGCCATGTACACATGTAACACACCTATCCATAATGCATGTGGTGCATGTTTGGTGTAAGACCATGCACATCTCACTGATGTGATTAGCTGCCTCAAACACATGCAATACCAGACCATCTCAAACAAATGTGGCTAGACTGGAGTGACCATTGGATAGGCACAGTTGATACTCAACATGCAAATAACATACACATCTATGTCATACACAGAGCATTTTAACATGCTACACATAAAGGATTCCCAAACCCTCTGTAAAGACACACTCCAGTATACAAAAATCTCATCCACACATTACACATACTAAACATGAGGGGTAGAGGCCTATCATGGGGCATTTAAACACTCTGCAACACACTACACATTCATGTCAGGGAATGCTCCTTATTGGCCTCCTTACAAACTCATGTAACAACTGGTTGTGAAATGGTGAATATAGCCAAGGTAGTACAGTTCCAGTACAGCATGAGAAGTGCTGGTTTGGGAAACATTTGTAGCCTTGAGTGACCACATTATGCTTCATGATGATGGCCTATGGTACTATACCCCATCCAGTTATTGTAACCACAGTACTACACATAGCTTCCATTGCTATACACCTTAATGTTGCATGTGTGCACACATATGCACCTCTAAACAATATGCATACCAATCATCATTTGCACAACTGACACATATATGTCTTGTGATGCTATTGAGTGGCTAGGTCATATGACACACATTGGGTATGTGTAGTGTTTAAATATGCAGTTGTGTTTTAGCATGTCATGTCATGGATGACACTGGCATGTCCACACTATGATCTACACTCACCATAAGTACCATACATTGGGTATGTGGCCGAATGGTATTCCATCAATTATCCATGCACCACTGATGATGTTGTGTGAATACTCATCATGCATGTGCTAAAAATATGTCTACAATTATTTGCTAAAGACACAGAGGCTGTAATCAGCATTGGATACCTATCTGACACACAGATACACATCCAGCCATGGTATGTACACCTGTTTGCTATGGTGCACAGTACATTACAGAGTTTTGAATACCTGCAAAGCAATGTTGTGTCCATGTATGCATTGTGCTCCAGGGGGAGGCCCATCACCTAATAACAAAACACATGCATCAAAGCCATGTATACTGTTAGTAACAAGGACTGTCTACACTTGAACTGCATGCTGTTGAGCAACACATGTCCTGCATGCTGACATTTGTGATACGACTGTTTTGATTGTGATACTGTACCCCACCATCACCTGCTATGGTGTATGTTCTGAGATTACTGGTGTTGTGTGTGTCTGCTTTGGGGAGTAGTGTATTTTTGCGTGTGTGCATGTGTGCATGTGCGCATGTGTGCATGTGTGCATGTGTGCATGTGTGCATGTGTGCATGTGCACATGTGAGCATGTGTGCATGTGTGCATGTGTGCATTTGGTCTGACATCATGTTCGGGTCTTAAAGTGTGATTCCTGTTTTCATCTCACAGGTGCCGAGGTGGGGCTAGTTCAGTACAGCAGGGAACCTGATGTCACTGAGACAGACAGTGATCATGAGGATGTGTGTGTTGAGCCACAGGCAGGTTTGTCAGGGTCTGTTGTTGGGCCACCAATTGACAGTACACAAGTCTCCACCCTATCCATGCTCACAGTCATACTGCCTGTACATCCATCATCATCATTGACCTTAGCTGAGGGACAGTGTACGGTTGGCACTGGCCAGGACAGTGTGGTATCTGTGGCACATGTATCAGGACACAGCAGCCATAGCTGGATGTCTGGAATGGTACCACATAGGCAGATGCCCAGGGGTTCTCGTCAGAGCACTGCTGGTCATCATGCCCCTGGCAGACATGCCACACCTCTTTCTACCACACGCATGTTCCAGGCTGTCATGGAGGCACAGATATGAATGAAGCGGTACACCAGACAGGGACTAAGGGCACAGAGGGCTCATAACACCTCTGTAAATGACAGTATCCCTGACCTAGCAGGTGCCATACGTAATTACACTGAAGTCATTGATAGACGTTGGGGTGAGACATTGGATGTCCTCCACAATGTCATGTCTATGTGTCAGGACAATGCAGGACGGTTATGAAATTGACATGGATGTATGCCAGCAACATCAGCAGCTGGAGGTCACCGTGAACATCCAGCAAGTCACAATTGCTCCCGTAGTGCCAGTATCAGCCCCAGCAATGTTGGGGGGGCTGTCCATAGACCATCCTAGAAGACCACATGCATGTGGCTCTGGCCAGTCCCAGCAGGGACCTGGATCCAGTGGACATATGTCAACCTCTTCGGATAGTACCCAGTCTGGATTAGTACCTGATACTGTCTGTAGCACCCTGCCAGGCACAGGTTCCGTATCCATGGCTAGAGACGGTGATCTGTAAAACCTGCCAGGTACAGTCTGTAGCTGTCTTACAAATCCCCGTATATGACAGCCACATGGTGGAACTGCTTGCATGCAGACATGCACACATAAACCAGAAACCTAGGGCAAACACATACATGCACACATTACATCAACATTGGCCCATAACAGTACTCATGGCCCTCACACACACACTCACATACACATGTTGATTGTATGGCTCAGTGTAGGCCTCTGGCAAACCAACAACACATCCTGTGCATATGATGAAACCTGTGCCACCTCCTGTCATCTGTAACATTGATGCAGGAACAGGGTAACATGGTGCTGATGCACCGGGTGACTTTAATAAAGTATAGCAATGGTTGAATGTGTAGCATGTTGTCAGCAGTAAAGTGCAATGATATTCTTGAAGGTGTAGCTGAGCAGGCATGATGCATTAAAGCTGTAATTAGCAATGTTGTATTGTTTCCACCAGTGTTTATTCCAATTGTGTTTTGTTTGCCCATGTGCCACTTGGCTGATGTGTGTAGTTGTGTCAGCATGTGTTATACAATGGACAGTAAGTGTGGGGTGTGTGCAGCACAGGTTTGCAGGTGTACATTTGTGAACATAGTAGAGGTGCACTGTCTGCCTGTACGTGCATATTGGACACATGGGCAGGGTGACATGCCCTGTATTGGCCAGTGTTAACACTCCATACTTTCTATTGATGGCCAGTATGCATTGTACTACACACATTTCGGAATTTGAGTATGCATGTGTGTGTGTATGACACGGGTTGACACTGCGCTGTGGGTGATGCTGTTGTTGCTATCTGTCATTGGTTTGCATTACTAAGGTTAACACTGTCCTAGCTGCATAATCCTTTATTAATGCACACTGTTCACCTGCAAGGTTGCATGGACTGTGCTATCACAAACACAAGAAATTCTCACTTATACAGTAAAAGTGCATTAGTCTCATGGACCCCTGCCATAAACTAAATATATAATAGAAGGTGTGAAGTTGTACCAAAAAAGAGTTACATACCCAGACGGGATAACCTCTCTGGACAGTATCATTGGGAAAATACAATCCCTCAATAAACATACTAGGCAAGGTTCAAAATACAAAATGGCAGGGATTCCAAAGACAACACTCAAGCTTTCTTCAGTGTTGTTCATAATCTACAGGGGAAATCTCAGATTGGGTCACAGTTAATGTAAATGGTCACAAAGTACACTTATTTGACTGACATTACCAATTCCTTGTCAGAGAGTTTGAATGCAGATTTCACCACTCTGTCATTATACAAGGGCCACATTTCCAGACCTGAAGCATGTATAACCTGATGATTCACAGACACTCTAGTTAAAACATCTCTTTAACAAAGTACACACCACAGTGGCAATGGTATGGTACAGTGTCCCTGGCTGTATCATACACAAGTTGACATATGAAGTCACAACTCACCTAAATGCTCTGTCCGGATGCAGCCTCTATACAGGTTACATACTTGTGGAATGACACACGGTAATGGTGTTCACAGTCCACAAGGGTTGAGCTATAATGTCTTCTTCTTCTTCTTTAGGATGCTCCCATTAGGGGGTCGCCACAGTACATCATTTCTTCCTGCCCCCTGCATCTTGCACTGTCACACCATCCACCTGCATGTCCTCTCTCACCACAGCCATAAACATCATCTTAGGCATTCCTCTTTTCCTGTTACCTGGCAGCTTCATCCTTAGCATCTATTTGACAATATACTCTGCATTCCTCCTCAACACATGTACAAACCAACTTAATCCTGCCTATCTGGCAGGGTCTACTAACCTTCAAACCTGGCCTGACCCTTTAATATACTTATTCTTAAACCTGTCCACCCTTGTCACACCCAGTGCAAATGTTAACATAAATTGATTAAGGGTAGAACTACAACAGGTCCTGTAAACTCTCACCCTATAAGCCAGACCAATGTTATCTGGAATGCTATGGAGCACAGCATTATGGAACTCATTAACAGAGACATTATGAACCTGCAAACACTGCACCATACCCACTTAGGTTCTCTAAAGGCCAGATCATGGCTCCTACACCTAGCAGACTTCAAGCCAGTCAACAAGGCTATAGGGGAGGCAGGGGAGGTCAACACAGCCAAGATATAGCTCACCAGCAATTCATCCTACATACTGGTATTATACATAACCTCAACAGACTGACCATAAACGATTGTTAGATGATGGCTTGACAACTGACGCACAGATGTAGGACACACAGTAAAATGTGCAGCCTCCATGTACTATTCTATGCCAGTAACAAGTGGTATTCACCTGCACTCAGTCCTGGAACCACTCCTGTTTGGCATATAGCTTTCTTAGGTACAAGCAAACAAAGTAGGGATATGTCTGCCCACGTTTGATGACAATGCATACTGTGGGCTATACTTTATTCTCTAGATGACACACACATCCTCCAAAAGGGTATCATACAGACAGATACCTGATGTCAAACTCATGCTGTAAAGCTATAAGCCAAAGAAAGCATAGTTATCCACTTTTAGAAAGCAAAATATTCCCAGAGTACCACATACGTAGTAGCCCCCAAAATGTGGAACAGGTACTAATGTATACATAGAGCCATGTCTTAAGTCATCTCTCCTTTGATAGTCACATTACCAAAGGGTTTTGGAAATCCCTCTGTGGAGCACATAAGCAATAAAGGGTTTGCATGCAGACCCACAGAGGTTGTTGCACACATATAATGATTAGTCATCTTTGCCAGACTTTGCTTGCTTTGGAAAAGGTTTCAAATATACCTCAAGCATAAACCCTCACTCACACTCTTCAATAGAAACTGTGATGTGTGGATGTGAAATGGAAGATGTAGCCCAGGGATCACTGCAGTGGCTAAGATTGTCACAAGCATACAGAAGTGACCTAAGGTCTGGAAAGTGCCAGCACGCTCTGGCAAAGATAACAGATGCATTCATGGAGAAAGCAGAGTACACACCTATGAAATACGTGAGGTCACATGTATGTATATGGATTTTCCCCACAGCTACCTTACATGTGTAATGCACATACAGTTGTCATTGTGATATGTCATACACTAGAAAATCAAAACACACTCCACATTGGCCAGCGGTGTCACACACCAGGAGCACACACAGTCAGCAAGTGCAAGATTCAAACTCTTTCCTAACTACATTATGATACTGCAGCGGTATGCATTTACAGGGCACGCTATACACATTACTGAGATTTCACTTTTCCACAGGTATATTTGTAGGATGGTGACATCATCAGACTTGACAAAGATGAGTATACCACTTTTAAGGTGGGTGAGGAGTCTCCAAAAAGGCTGCTCCTCTCCAGGGAGACACACACACTCGGCAAGTGCAGGATTCAAACCCCTACCTAACTACATTATGATAATGCAGCAGTACACATTTCCACAACACACTATGCACATTACTGGGGTTTCACCTTTCCACAGGTATATTTGTAGGATGGTGACATCATCAGACTTGACAAAGATGAGTATACCACTTCTAAGGTGTTTGAGTAGTCTCCAAAAAGGTTGCTCCTCCCCAGGGACACACACACACACACACACACACACACACACACACA
Source organism: Protopterus annectens (assembly GCF_019279795.1). Lineage (NCBI taxonomy): Eukaryota > Metazoa > Chordata > Ceratodontiformes > Protopteridae > Protopterus > Protopterus annectens. The sequence continues at coordinate 901,966,133 of NC_056735.1, forward strand.
CACACACACACACACACACACACACACACAGTTGGCAAGTGCGGTGTTCTTAATCCAAACTAAGTACGTCTTTACACTTTAGCAAGCAATATGGAGTTACAGGGTGAAATACAGACATTACTTGCTGACAGTTTGCACAAAGGTTTTTTTCACATTTGCTAACTTCAGCAGGCTTATCATACTAGGTGTATTGTGAGTGTATTGTATGCATAGGCCATGACCATATCATATATGGGTTGATGCACCACATGCTGGCACACACAGGGTCAAAGCTTGAGTAGCAACATACCTTCACCTACATGATACTGCAATATAACAGAAAGATGATAAACTTCAACAATTGGCTGAGCTTCTGGTGTCATTCCAAGGGGATCCAGTTTCTGTCTGCCTGTGATGACATGATAGACAAGCCTTTGATACAGATGGTTTGCACCTGTCGCCCCTATGCTTCTGAATACTGGCCAAGGCTCTTGCTGTCCCCTTTTACCTTTTTTAGACAAGGATCAAAGGTTCATAGCTTCATAAGTAGGTACTAGGCTATCGGCCCTGGGGCCTATACAAGCCCAGCCAAAAAGGTACCCTGGCTTTTGCCACCCATGAAATTTACTTTCCTGTGCCATTGTCGAGCAGAGGCACAGAAGTGATCCCCAGGGTGAATTTCCTATTTCCCATCCAATCATCAAGATTTTTCTTGAAGAGTGTTAATGAGGAGCTTTGTTTGATATAGATAGGTAGTTTATTCTGGAGTATGTGAAGTCTATGGGACAGGAATCTATCCCTCCGGCATAGTCTGTATATTGTGGTGACAAGGTTTAGGTCCCTAGAGCATGTAGGTTCATAGGTTCATAGGTAGGTACTAGGCTATCTGCCCAAGGGCATTTAAAAACCTAGCCAGAATGTGTTGGCTTTCACCTCCCTTTTAAATTAGTTTCCTGGGCCTCTGTCTAGCAGGACCAGTGAAGTGATCCCAGAGGTAAATTTACAATTTCCCATGCACTCGTCAAGATTCCTCTTGAAGAGAGTCTGCGAGGGGCTCTGCCTAACATCAACTGGGATTCTATTCCAGAGGGAGGGAAGTCTCTGAGAAAGGAATCTATCCCTCCAGCACATCCTTTTGTATTGCTTTGCTGAGGTTTAATTCACTGGAGCATGTGGCTCTAAGAGATTTGCTTTCTTGAGTTGGAGCATGTCCATTAATTCTGGGTTGGACATGGCCTTATACGTCAGGCATAGATCACCTCTGAGCAGGCAGTAAGCAACTGAGTAGAGCTGGAGTTTCTTTAGTTGAGCTGCATAGGGCATCTCTTTGAGGCCCATGATCATCTTGGTGAGGTACTTCTGTGGTCTTACCAGCTGTTGCATGTGCCAATTAAGGTACATACCAAATGGAGCATTGTACTCTATTATGGGCCTAATGAGTGATGAGTAGAGGGGCACAATGACCTCTCTTGATCTAGAGGTGAACCCTTTCGTGATTAGGTGGGCTACATAGAAAGAATATCTAACCACTTTGGCAATGTGATTATCAAAGGAGAGGTTACTATCTACCTGGGTCCCCAGGTCCCTCATTACATTTTCCATACCTAGTGGGTTACCACCTATATGGTAATTTGTGGGCACTTTGTTTTTTCCAAAGGAGATGACTATGCATTTTTTGGCATTCAGCTTGAGGCCATGGTTTTGACACCAGGTATCTGTCTCTGTAAGACCCTTCTAGAGGATGTCTGTATCAGCCAGAGAGTCAATTATGGCCCCCAGTTTGCAGTCATCTGTGAACTCGGTCAGCCATAGTCCTCCCATGCTTGCCTGTACCTCAGAGAAGTATATACTGAACAGGAGGGGTCCCAGGACCGAGACCTGTGGGATGCCACTTGTGACTGTTTTAGAGTCAGACATGGCACCCACAACTCTGACCATGTGTGTTCTATCTGTGAGCCAGTTGGCCACCCATCTCATGAAATAGGGGTTAATGTTCAAGCTGGTAAGCTTGTCTATGATGCCAGAGTGGGGAATTGTGTCAAAGGCCTTAATGAGGTCCAGGTAGGCTGGGTGGACTACCTTCCCTTCATCTATGGCCTTGGTAACTGTTTCAAATAAGTCAACTAGGTTTAGGAGGCAAAGCTGAATTGGGTAGGGTGCAATGTCTGGATGTTCTCAATGTCTCTGTTTATGAGTTCCATGATAATTCACTCCATAGCTTTGCAGAACATGCCGGTCAGGCTTATAGGGCGATAGTTCCCAGGTTCTGTTGTGGCACCACCTTTGTGGAGCTTGATGAATATTGCTGTACACCATTCTTTGGGTACATAGCCTGTGGTAAGGCTGAGTCTGAACAGTGAATTTAGGTGAGGGTTTAGTTCCTTTTGGAGCTTGTGTAAGATGCAGCCTGGAACACCATCCTGTCCCATTGATGCTGTGTTCTTAGCTTTGGAGAGGGCTGTTTTTACCTCCATGTCCATGATGTCTGGGGCTCTGCATTCTTCAGGGATGGACACAGGCCCTTTTGGGGGTGAGGGGGGGGGGCAAAGTTTGCACTAAACTTGTCCGCCAGGATGTTGGCAATGTCAGTTGGTTCAGTGTATTTTTTGCCATTTTGCAGTAGATCAAAGCATATCTGAGAGTTGCCACCTAAATGTTTGATATATCTTTAGATTCCTTGGCAATTTTTCTTTAGAAACTGGCCTTGGATGATTTTATGAGTGAACGTAGTTTCTTGCTAATAATGATCAGTGATGCCTTTCCTTTTTGGAATTTTGCTCTATCATGTAGTAGTTTCCTCCTTCTGTTGTATAGCTTATTTATGGCCAAGGACCACCAGATTGGTTTCCTCTTTTTGGAGGAGTGAGTCTTGGTTTCACTCGGGATGGCTCGATCCATGCATCCCTGTAGATGCTCATATAATGCACTTGTAAAGGATTCTGTGGATTGGATAGCATTATCCTGTAGCAAGGGGCCTTTGAAACCTTTCACTTTGGTCTTGAGAAGTGTGAAGTTTGCTTCTGAAAAGTTTTTCACAGTGGTTTCCTTGACTGGCTGTGGGGTCGGGATGTGGATGTCCAGTGTGACTGCTTTATGATCTGATTTTTACCAGCGAGGGGTTTACCTCTGGTGTGGAACACTGATATCCCATGTTGGTGATGATTAGGTCCAGTATGTTGTCACCTCTAGTGGGCATGGTGACCAGCTGTTCCAGGGCATTTAACTTTATAAACTCTAGGAAGCATTGGGCAAAGGAGTTTGTACTTGAGTAATTCTCCCAGTCAATGTTTGGGTAGTTGAAATCTCCTAATATCATGTTTTTTGGTAGGACCTTTATATTTTCCAGTGTTCTCAGGAATGCTGAGTGAGGGTCCTGAGACAAGGTAGGTGATCTGTAGCAGACTAAGATCTGATAAGCAGCTTTGCCTACTGTTAGTTGCACATGGATAGTCTCTGAAGCCTTGTGCTGTGCCACTAACCTGGAGGTGTGGGTATCCTTTATGAAAATGGGTACACCCCCTCCTTTTGTATTTTGGTCCGGGTTTTGGGGCCAAAGCTCGGAGAGATTGGGATTTCTTTAAGTGGAGCATGTTCAACAGCCCTGTGTTTGACATAGCTTAGCATGTTAGGCAGAGATCACCTCTGAGTAGGCGATATGTGACAGAGTAAAGCTGGAGTGTTTTGAGATGGTCTGTGTAGGGCATGTATTTGAGGCCACTAATTCTCTTTGGGAGGTATTTCTGCTGGCTTTCCAGTTGTTGTAGATGTCTTGTGATGTTCATACCAAAAGGGGTGTTGTACTCTATAATGGATCTAATGAGTTATGAGTAGAGGGGAACAATGACCTCTTTTTCTTCTGCATGAGAAACCTTTTGTGATGAGGTGTGCCATGTAGAAGGATTTCCTGACTACTGTGGCAATGTGATTATCAAAGGAGAATCTACTGACCACCTGTGTCCCAAGGTCTCTTATCACACTTTCAGTGTTAAGTATACTAGCGCCTATGTTGTAGTTCATGGGTACAGTTTTTACCAAAGGGGATGACAATGCACTTTTTGGCATTGAGCTTGAGGCCATGGCTTTGACACCAGGCATCTGTCTCAGTGAGGCCCTTTTGTAAGATGTTCACATCGTTAGTAGTTTCGATTATGGCTCCTAGTTTGCAGTCATCTGGGAACTTCATTAGCCAAAGACCTTCTGTGTTAGCCTGTACTTCAGGGAAGAAGATACCAAACAGGACAGGACACAGGACTAACCCTGTGGTATTCTACTTGTCACTGGTCTGAAGTCGGACTTGGAGTCTGCTACTTTCACAGTGTGGGTTCTGTCAGTGAGCCTGTTGGCAACCCATCTTGTGACATAGGGATTTATACCTAGTTTAGTGAGTTTATCTATAATTCCAGAGTGGGGGGTGGTGTTGAAAGCCTTGGTAAGATATAGATCGGCTGTGTGAACCACCTTACCCTTGTCTACGACTTTGGTGACTGCTTCGAAGACGTCTATCAGGTTTAGGAGACATGATCTGCCTTTTACAAACCCAAAATGGTTGTGGTCCAGAGTTTGGAGATTACCAATGTCTTTGTTTATAAGTTCCATGATGATACGCTCCATGGCCTTGCAGACCAGGCTCATCAGGCTAATGGGGCGCTAGTTCCCTCGGTCCGTGGTGGCTCCACCTTGTGTAGTGGGATAACCGTCACTGTGCGCCATTCAGCAGGCACAAAGCCTGAGGTGAGGCTATGATTGAACATGGTACTTAGGTGTGGTGCGAGTTCATTCTGTAGTTCATGTAGAACACAGCCTGGGATTTTATCTGGTCCCATGGATGCTGTGTCCCCGGCTTTGGAGAGTGTTTTTTCCTGTGCAGCCATGATGACAGCAACGTTGCGTTCTTCCCGTATAGAGATGGGCTCTTTCATGGATGAGAGGGGGGTAAAGTTAACACTGATCCTATCTGCCAGGATGTTGGCAATATCAGTTGGGTCTGTATATTTAGTGGCATTGTGCTGTAACTCAGAGCAGATCTGAGTGCTGCCATTGTGATTCTTGACATAGCTATAGAATGCTTTGTGGTTGTCTTTAGAATCAGTGGTGATTTTGTTTTCATAACTAGCTTTGGAGGATTTTATTAGGGATCGCAGCTTCTTACTGCTGCTGACCAGGGAGCTCCTCCACTCATGGGTTTTACCCTCTTTTGCAACTGTTTCTTCCTTCTGTTGTGCAGTTTGTTTATGGCAGGGGACCACCAGATTGCCTTCCTTTTCTTGGAGGATAGCATATTGGTTCTATTTGGGGTAGCACGATCCATACACTCATGTAAGTGCTTATAAAGTGCAATTGTGTAGGATTCAGTAGTCTTAACTGTATTGTCCATCTGCATGGGTGTCCTGAAGTTCACCACTTCTGTCTTAAAAAGCATGAAGTTGTCTTTGGAGAAATGTTTTTACATGTTTTCCTTAATGGGGGGGTAGGGGCAGAATGTGGATATGTATGGTAATTAGCTTATGGTCAGATCGGACCAATGAGGCATTGACTTCAGGTGTAGAACACTGGTCACTCAGGACAAACCAAACCCCGTAACCAACACAAATAACCACAAAGTGAGCTAAATGCTACTCATTGCCAGAAGTCTCAGCCTCCAGATGCACACACTTGAGGCACTTCTCAGTATGGAGAATATTGATATCTGTGCAGTAATAGAAACCTAGTTCAAGGCTCCAGAGAACACACCAGCACTACCACAATACTACTCATTCCATACCTTCCAGTATCAGAACCTGGATCATAACACATAGGGTGGGGATGTATCCATATTCATCAAGGATATTTACACCTCTCTCTACATCCTCTCTACAGGATATTTACCCATAGAATGTTGCACAGCAATGTTCTTCCCACTCCACAGGGGTGGAGCCACAAAAGACCTTTGGCATTCACACTCTATGAACCTGATGAGTCTGATCTACAAGGCAATGGAGCCAATCACAATGGAAGTCAACAATAAAGATATTGGGAACCTTCACACAGTTGAGCACACCCAGTTTGGCTTCGTCAAATGCAGATCACACCTCCTGAACTGGGTGGATTTCTTTGAGACAGTTACCCAGGCTACAGATGATTGAAATGAGCTTCACACTGCCTACCTATACCTAGCTAAGGCCTTTGACACCATTCCCCAGTCAGGTATCATAGATATACTCACCAACCTGGGCATGAATCCATACATCACAAGATGGATTGCAAATTGGCTCACAGATAGATCCCACAAATTAAGAGTTGCTGGCTACATGTCAGACTCTACACCGGTAACAACTGGTGTCCCCCAGGGTTCAGTCATGGGGTCCCTCCTGCTTGGTATAGACTTCTCAAAAGTACATGCCAACACAGGAGGGTTGTGGTTGACTAAGTTTGCTGGGAACTGTAAAGTGTTTTCCATAATAGATTCCCCGGATGACACAAATATTCTCCAGAAGGGACTCTATGAAACAGATGTGTGGTGTCAGAATCATGGCTTCACGCTCAATGTGGAAGAATGCATAGTAATCCCCTTTGGTGAAAACAAAGTACCCACAAATTACCACATAGGTGTTACCCCCTTAAAACTGACAAGGTAATAAGGGATCTGGGGACACAAGTAGATAGTCATCTTTCCTTTGACAACCATGTTGCCAAAGTGATTGGGAAATCCTATGTGGCCCACCTAATCAACAAAGGGTTTGCATCAAGATCAAAAGAGGTAGCAGTGGCCCTCTACTCCTAAGTCATCAGACCCATCATTGAGTACAATGCACCATTTTGGATGAACTCAACTAAGCATATGCAGCAGCTGTAGAGACCACAGAGGTACCTCACCAAGAGGATTACTGGCCTCAAACAGTTGTGTTATGTAACATAAATGGTAAAACTAAATCTGTTTTCTGTTGCGTACCACCTACTCAGAGGCACACTCTTTCTAACATACAGAGCCATGTCCAACACATAACTGTTGAACATGCTCCATCTACGGATAACAAAATTGAGTCACACTACACACTCCAGGGATATGAACCTCATCACAACAATGAATACAATATGTTGGTGGGATAGAGTACCATCCCAGACACTTGCCTTACTATAGAACAGAGTCCCAATGTATATCAGACAGAGCCCCTCGCTGGCACTCTTCAATAGGAACCTTGATGAGTGGATGGGAAACAGACAATTCATGCCAGGCATCACATCAGCAGCCCCACTAGAAAGGGGCTTAGGGTACTAGCTATTAGAACTAGGGCTTGGGAGACAACCCAATGGGGTGGTGAAAGCTGCACAACTTGCCTAGGCTAATATATGCCTTCATGAAGATAGTCTACAACATACCTATGAACCTATGTGACAGGTACATGTCTACAGATAGTAGATGTGTACTTCATTGTACAGTCATGTTGTACAGCAGGCACATGGACCACATACACTGTAATGCTTACAGATACAGTGGGTGAGATGTGCACCTCATGTCTTTTGTGCCATTGGGATGTGTGCTGGGTGGGACAGTCCTGGATGGCTCCCTATCATGGTCACCCTCTTACACACATCTCTGCCCATCCATCTTTGGCTTATTATACTGTGTTCCCCTATATATATATATATATATATATATATATATATATATATATATATATATATATATATATATATATAGGTACATAGGCAGGTAATAGGCTATCTGCCTGAAGGCATATATTAGTATGGCCAGAGTGTGCAGCTATCACCACACATGGTGTTAGTTCCCTAGGCCTCTGTGTAGTAGAGCTGATGAAGTGATCCATGGTGTGACAGTTCAGTTTCACATACACTCATCAAGGCTCCTCTGGAAGAGTGTCAGTTAGAGACTCAGCTTAATGTAGGTTGGGAGCCTGTTCCAAAGGAAGGGAAGTCTGTGAGTTAGTAATGTATCCCTCCAACATGTTCTGTTTATTGTTGTGATGATGATATCCCTAGAGCATGTGGCACAGTGAGCTTGGGTTTACTTCAGATAGCGCATGTACATCAGTTCTGCATTGGACATGGTCCTGTCTGTTGGGCAGAGATTGCCTGAGTAGACAGTATTCAACAGTACAGATTGAGTAAAATTCAGTCTTGTTGCATGGGGCAACTGTTTGAGGTCAGTAATCCTCTTGTTGAGGTACTTCAGTGGTCTTTCCAGCTGCTGAGCATGCCTAGTCAGATTCATTGCAAGTGTGCCATGATACTCTCTGATGGGTCTGATGACTGATGAGTAGAGGGAACCTCCTTTGACCTACATGCAAAGACCTTGGCAATTTGTGGGAACACATAGCATGATTTTCTAACCACTTGGTGAATGTGTTTCTGGAAGTAGAGATGACTATCCACATGTGTCCATAGATCCCTTATTATTACCTGCATATTTAGGATGTTGGCACCTATGTGGTATTTGTATAACTGTAGCTCGAGGCCATAATTTTGACACCACATCTGTCTGACTGAGACCCTTTTTAAGGATGTCTCTGATATCCCAAATATCGATTATGACAACCTTTTTGCAGTCATCCACAAACTTTGCTAACCATAGCCCTCGTGTGTTTGACTGTATTTCTGAAAAGTATACACCAGACAGGAGGGGTCCCAGGACTGAGCCATGGGGGGGGCAACAGTTGTTACCAGCTTGAACAGGAGACCACAATTCTTACCTTGTGGGATATATCTGTGCCCCAGTTGACAATCCATCAGATGACATACGTGTTTATGCACAGGTTGTTGATTTTGTGGATACGACATGTGTGTGGGATGTTGGAAAATGGCTTTTCAAGGTCTATGTAGGCCGTGTGGAGCTCATTTCATTGATGTATGTCCTGGGTGACTGCCTTGAAAACTGTCTAGCAGGTTTAGGAACCATGATCTGCCCCTGACCAAACCAAATGGGTAGGGTTGGGTGTTTGTAGGCTCCCAATAGCTCTGTTTATGAGTAGCATAATGATGGACTCCATGGCCTTGCAGATCAGGCTTATTAGGCTTATAAGACAATAGTTCCCATGGTCTGTTGTGCACAAACACTTGTGGAGTGTGACAAACGTTGCTGTAACCCATTCAACAGTTTCATATCCTGTACAGAGGGTAAGTCTCAACAGACTGTTCAGGTGCAGGGTCTGTTTGTTTTGGAGTTCACATATGACACAGCCAGGGAAACCATGTCATCCCATAGACGTCGTGTTTTTAGGTTTGGATGGAGCTGTTTAACCATTGTATATGTGATTTCTGGGTTTTCACAATCTCCAAGTATGGTAATGGGCCCTTTTGTCAGTGAGAGGAGGGTAAATATGTATGAACCTGTCTGACAAGATGTTGGCAATGTCAGTCATGTACATGTATTCATTTACACTTTACACTGACTCAGAACATATATGAGTTTGCATTGATATTTATGACATAGCGAAAGAAAGCTTCATGGTTCTCTATGGACTCTTTGGCAATATTTTTGCCAGAACATGGCTTGGATAATGTTAGTAGTGCTCATTGTTTATTGATGATACTGATCGGAGATTTATTGATCTTCTTTGGATTTTCACTTTCTTTGAATAACTTAAGTACTTGTAGTACATAGTTTGATTATGACAGGGGTCCAATATATTATATGGGTCTGTTTTCATATCACTGTGTGCGCAAGGCAAGATTGCTGAATAGTGACAAGTGTCTGGAGTAAGAACTGAAACTGCCAGATATGTGTGGCCCACTGCTGTACTCAGACATGGCCTAAGTGTGTGAGCATGCCCAGTATGACCTTTCAGTATATTGTTGACTGAAATTTGCTAAATTTGTTTAAGTGTATGAGCATGCCCACTATGGGCATATATACTATATGTGTGTGAAAAATCAAGTTGGTTTTTACTTCAAGGCTCACCTTTGTCTTGTACATCAACAGGAAGCATGCTGTGCCTGCAGGGCTTCCATGAGTCAATTTGCAGAGACTTATCAACATTTCTACATACAGGGGGGGGGCAGCCAGTATTTGCACATTTCTACCCGGGGGGCATTCCTGATTGTTACTGTGGGTGTACATAGGATGAGGGGTACACCTGACACTTATACACATTTGCTTGGCCTGCACTGCTAAGTCAGGTACTCCATTTCAGTCTGTACTGTTGCCTATCATACTGGCTTGAGGCATGCCACTGTACTACAGACCTTAACTTCCAATTACATGCATATTAGTTTGTGACTTTGTAGCCTACCCAACCCACATCACACTGCCTGGCCTGCTCTTATCTGTCTGCATAGGCCTGGGGGGAGGTTACTCATATGCCTCTTCAGAGGGCATGATACAGTATTTGTTTGTGTTTGTGTTTGTCTAAAATTGTCCTGCTGGCTGTGACTGTTAGGTATGTGACCCCCCCCCCACAACTGGTATGTGTGAGTGACTTAAGTTGTGTCTGTGCTAGTGAAATGCTGTCATGGCTTAGTGGTTCATTACTGTGACTATAGTGCACAGTATCCTGAGTTTGAGCCCTGTCACTGCTTTTTATTTTCCTGCTGGACAGACCTTACTGGTTAAGGAACAGTAAAGCAGGTGTGAGTGTGTTTACCCAACTTTGATCAACTTTGCCCGACTTTGCCCAACTTTGCTCAACTTTGCCCAACATTGCCCAACTTTGCCCAATGTTGCCCGACATTGCGCTGGTTAGTGAGGTGTGCAGCTATGCACAATTGTATTTACATATGCTCAATACTGGTAAAATGTACTTAGCAGTGCTTTATATTGCTTAAAATAGGGACTCATGCCTCAGGTGGTGCTGCAGGGCTGCCTGTGTCAGATGCACATATTACACTCCCAATACATGTTTGAAAACAGGTAGTGTCAAGTTAGGCATCCCTTTTACTGTATGTGTGAGTCAGAGAGAGGTGTCATTTCCAGGGTTCCTACTGAGTCAGTGTATGTGCTATGCGTTGCCTCTTTGCCAAGGCCAGGGCATACTAGGCACACCTCGTTCTGCCTACTGGGGCAGGCTCAGGTTGTTCCTCCTCCGAGTCACACTGTGCCTGTGCAGGCCTTGGCAATGGTGGGGGGCTGTTCAGCCTTGCCCCATGTTGTTCCTGCTGCAGCTGTTTCTGCAGGATCACATTGTGTAGCATGGCACATACCATGACAATTTGGGTACATGTAGTTGGTGAGTACTGCAAAGCTCCACCAGATGTGTCCAGGCACTGGAACCATGATTTGAGCATCCCAAACACATGCTCAATTATGTTTCTTATTTGTGGGCGTGCCTCATTATGGAGTTCTTGTTCGGGTGTGTGTGCATTTCTGATGGGTGTCATCAGCCATGGCTCCAGTGCGTATCCAGCATCCCCCACTAGGTGACTATCAGGGATGTTCCCATTGGTAAATCTCTGGTATAGCTGTGTCAGATGCCAGATGTTGGAATCGTGATAGCTTCCAGGGCAGCCAGCACACACATTCATTATTATGCCCTGGGCATCACACATGATCTGGCAGTTGATGGAGGGTAAATCCTTGCAGTTGATGTAGACCCTACCCTGCTCACTGAGTGGTGTGTGATGTGTATGAGCGTGCAGTCTATTGCACCCACTACCTCAGGATATTCTGCTATTTGGTGGAAAAGATGCATATTGCTGGCCAATTCCTCATGGGAATTGGGGAAATATACGTGCTCACCGACGTGCTGACATGGCATCCAGGAACTGGTGCATTACCCTGGATGCTGATGCTTGTGAAATCCCCATCATATCACCAGTTGGTCTCTGGAAGGTACCTGTAGCTAGTATTCTTAGGCCAACACATACCTTGGTATCCACTGGGATGGATTCCCCTCTGTTGGTTCTGTGTGTGAGGCGTGGCCATCACAGCTCAACAATTTACTGCAGGAGGTCTCCGTCCACCCTATAGCACTCCACTATCTCCAGCTCATGTAGCCCCTGGTAGGTTACCCTGGGTCTGTACACTCTTCTCCATCTCCTCACTGTGGGTTGCTCAGCAGCATTCACAACATCACCACCCTCAGCACCTTGCACATGTTGGTTTATGATAGCAAGAGCAGCCCCTAATATTTTGTCTGACTTTAAAGTTTTTAAGCTTTTCCTCTTTGTATACTGCAGTGTTGCAGAGTTCTTGGAAAAAAACAGGGAAGAATGCTGTTTGCAGAGTTTAAAGTACTGGGCTGGGCTGGGCTGGGCTAGTCTACTGCCTGTGTAATTGTCTGATTCTAATATATTTCACCTGGCAGCTCTGCTGGTTCTCCTTGGTTAACTTCCTACTACTTATTTTCCTTCCTTTTCCCTTTCTGTTTCCGCCTGGGGCAGCATCACACAAACATGTGCACAAGCATACACATGCTGTGTGCACGTTTGCAAGAAATTTCAGATATTTTCACGGTGTGCACCTTTGGTTTCTGGTTTTCAAAAAGGACAACTGTAGACACGCCTCTGGCAATCCTGAGCAACTTAGGGCAAACACAGGACACTGTGCTCCAGTAAGCTTACAGCCTTTCTGACACACCCCTCATGATGTTACCTATATTCTACTCTACTACTCACCTACTCCTACACTTACACTCTTGGGACATGGCTCATATGCTGGGGAAAACTGGGATTCACTATCTTTATCCTCATTTGCATAGGATTGCCTACTAATGCATGGTTACATCTCTCACACTGAGCTCCCCCCCCCCCCTTAGCAACTAGTACACAGTGGCCATGTTGTCTTCAGTCTGCCATTCACCTGCATGGCAGGATAAACTTTTTAGTGAAAATGGCTATTTTTGGCTATTTTTAAATTATTTTCTTGTTTTTTTAAAGCACCACATGTTTGCGCGGTGCTGCGCTACACTTAAACATCGGAGATCGGGGAAACAAAGTTAGATTTTAATAATTTTAAACATTTATAAATGCCAATGGCCTTATATTTGGTCATTGGCATGCTTCCTGAACTGTATGCATCCTTTATTTGGAGCTGTCATAGCTCCATTTAGCTATTTGCAGAACTGTACTCCGTTACCAACGGAGTACATTTCTGCAGATAACACTAATCTTCCATGGACAGGTTAGTGTTTCCTGGATTGCAAATTTACCTCATTTGCAAAGCTTTCAGCAGCAAATGAGGCAATTTGCATACCATGATGCGGTCCGTGCAAGAATAGCTTTAGCAGCTCTCGTGCACACTCCTGCTGGCTGTACCTGGATCGCACGGCAGACATATTGCCTCTGGGAGCTCTTACACTCTTCTTGCACTCCGTGCAAGCTTTCGTAAATCCGGCCCATTATATAGACAAAAAAACTTTGATCTGTTTGGAAAAAAAAACATTTGAGGAAGTGTGAAAATATAAACAATAAAACCTTTTTGAAAAGTATAAAAAAGAAATATGGACATGGGAAAGAAAAAGTGATTTGACATGGTACAATATTTATGCAAAGTCAGAAGCCAAATTAATCAATACAAAAATGGCAGTCCTAAAGATATTCAAAGAGAAATACAGACAAAGGCACCCAGATATGGATAATTTTACAATAAAAAAAATAATAACAAAAAGAGGGAATGTAGAAAAGAAGATTAGTAAAGTAGAAGTTAGAGAATAGAAGTGGAAATTATAGAATGCTTGAGAAGTGAAGGATTTGGTGTAGAAGGCTGAACACAGGTTATATCACAGCATGATGGAACGAGTCCCCAAAGTAAGGAGAAACAGGTAGATCAAGAGGCATCTAAAGCAGAAATATGGACATAAGAAAGAAAGAGAGACTTAATATGGTGTACTATTTATGCAAAGGAGAAAGCAAAACTAATCCATAAAAAAAGAACAGCACCAAAGATATTTGAAGAGAAATACAGGCAAAGGAATCCAGACATGGAAAATTTTACAATATAAAAAAAATAAGGAAACAAAGAGGAAAAGTGGAAAAGAAGATTAGTTAATGGATAAGTTAAAGAAATAAAAACTGAGGTTATTGAGTACCTGAAAAGTAAAGGATTCAGTGCAGAAAATCTAACTCAGAAAGTACCACAGCAGGATAGAACAATGGAAATTCAAATTAAGGAAAAAACAGTGGAACAGGAAGCAACCAGTCAGTTGCCATATGAAGATATTTTGGAACCTTCCACAGGAAACCAGTATACATGTTCACTAGAAGCTGGACAGCAAGGGAAGGAACAGGAAACTGTAGCAACCCTTGACACAGTTAATGATGAGTAATAGGCTACTGAGTTCCCATATGACAGAGAAACAGATGACACAGGATGAAATTGAAAAGAATATGCCACAGAAAGATGCTACTGAATTTTCTATGGAATGCCCACAGAAAATGGAGAACAAAAAATGTGCCCTAAGTTTAGAAGAAAATGAGCTAAGAGAAGAGTTGCTTGATTCAATAGAGATAGACATATTAAGATCAATGAAAGAACTAGACTGCAGAAGGTCAATAAAACTCAAAATGTTAGAAGTTTGATAAAACGAATGAACACAGTAATTAGGACTGTCCATAGAGGTCCATGTGGTATAAAAGAAGTAAACAGGATATATTACTGTGCAGCTAAATTAATAGCAGATACAATTATACCACAATAACACAAGGTAGTAAAGGAAAGGAAGGGTAGAAACGGAATACCATCAGGGAAGTATCAAGCAGAGAAAACTATAAAACAATTAAGACAAAAAGTGTCACTGTTAGTAGAGTATAGAAGAGGGAACAGATCAACAAAACAAATATTAAGATAGATATGATAAAAGCAATGTACAGTATTATAATGGATCAGGATTTATCATGCACTATCACAAATAATAAACTAAAAATGTCAGTACAGGCAGAAAAGCTTAGAAGACATATAGATAAATATAAAGGAAAACTACCAAATAAGCAATTTATAGATGACCCCAAAATGTTTTATAGATAATTGGGAAACAAGGTAAAGGAATTTAAAGATCACCAATAAAAAGAAGAAATAGATACTTTTTGAAAAAGTATTTATGAAGATCCTGTGGAACATAACAAAGATGCTAAATGGATAGAAGTAGTAAAATAAAGAATAAGAAGTTCAAAGGTATAGGATATGAAATTGGATGAAGTAACAGTCAAAGAGACTGAAACAAAGTTAAGAAAAGCCACAAATTGGAAAACCACAGGCCCAGATGCAGTACCTAATGTCTGGTTAAAAGTATTAACATCTTTACATGAAGATTTCACCATGAGTAAGAACTACTTATATGCGCACCTTGAACAGACACCCACCTGGCTAACAACAGGAAAAACAATGCTTCTACTTGAGAGTAAAACTGCAATCTACCCTAAAAATTATAGACCAATAACTTGCCTTCCAACAATGTATAAACTGTACATTGGAACTGATGCTGATAGAGTTTATAGTCATTTAGAAGAAAACTCAATCATGACAATAAAAGAAAATCATATGGAACAAAAGATCATTTGTTGTTAAATAAAGTCATAGTGGAGAACTGTAAAAAGGGGAAGAATCTAAGTATGGCATGGATTGACAACAAAAAAGCATTTGACAATATATCACATTCATGGATAACAGATTGCTTAAAAAATGTATAAGATACACCCTACACAGATAAATTACACCACAGCAACAATGAAATACTGGCAAACCACTTTGCAGTTAAGGCACGATACAGGACAAATTATTATCCCAAGGATAAAAATCCAAAGGGGGATATTCCAGGGTGAATCTCTGTCACCATTGCTCTTTTTTCACCTTGCTCTTAACCCATTAAGCATTCTGCTTAACAGATTAGGTCATGGCTATAATTTGGCTCCAAGAAAGGAACAGAGTGTAAAGACTTCTCATCTTCTCTTTGTTGATGATTTAAAACTGTATAACTCATCAGATGAGGAACTGAAAGCACAACTGCAACTAGTCAAAACTTTTTCAGATGATATAAGTATGTCATTTGGTCTTGATAAATGTGAAAAAGCAACCTTTAAAGCAGGAAAGCTGCAACACCAAGAAAACATTAGTTTGGGACGAGAATGCGATATAAAATAACTTGCAAGAAGGAGTGTATAAATATTTCGGAACTGATGAAGAATCAACAATAAAACATGAGCACGTGAATAAAACTTAGTAAGGAATATTTAGAAGACTTAAATTAATCCTGAAAACAGCATTGACTTCTAAGAACAAACTTCAAGCTATAAACCAATTTACTCTTCCTGTACTAACTTACAGTTTTGGAGTGACTGACTGGCCCAAAAGGTGTTGGACAGATTACAGAGGAAAACAAGAAAGATGCTTCATGCTCATCAAAAGATTTATAAAAATCAGTGCATACCAATATTAAATATTCCCCTTTCCAAAGTAAGTATGGGCCTCCTTGAAACTGATCACATGTATAGATCATGGGACTGCATACATATCTGCTGACATCACAAGACCCAAACATAGTAAAAGTTTTGAAATATGAGGAGAATAAATCTAAGATGACTTCCATTCTTAGTCTAGCAGAAGCATATCGGTGTCAAGCGAGAATGGATATCAAACCAGAAGTAGACAAAAATCAGGCAGCAACCTGAATGTGCCAAAAAACAAGAGAAAGAATATAAGGTGAAGGATCAGATGAGAAGGCAAGAAATATGGAAAATGCATAAATATAGTTTCAGGTATAAAAAACTCCTGGAAGACCCTCATGCTGATCAGGGTTGAACACAGAAATGGTTAAGGAAAAGTAAATTCAAACCAAAAGATGAAAGGTTAATATTGGCGGCCCAAGATAGTGGGCTACATACACATTGGTTTACATAGTCCATTGAACATGTAGGAGAAACAGACAGATGTAGGTTTTGTAAAACAGAATTGGAAACAGATGCACACCATGCTGCTGGTTGTGATATACTAATGGCAGAAGGACTGTATACTGAAAGGCATGTGGCAAGGCTGTTACACTGGAGATTGCGCAAATATTATAATACTGAAGTAGCTGAAAAAATTGGAAACATGAGCCACAAAACATCATAGAAACTGATGAAGTCTACATCACACGGGATCACCCATTAACAACAGTTCAAAAGACAGATGCAAAAAAAACCATGAGCCACAAAACATCATAGAAACTGATGAAGTCTACATCACACGGGATCACCCATTAACAACAGTTCAAAAGACAGATGCAAAAAAAACAGACATAGTGATCCATGAAAAGAAGACAAAAGTAGTATTGATCATTGAAATCCCTGCACCCTGTGTCTACAGTGTCTTGCATTCAGAGAGACAGCACTTCTGACTGACATCCTAGATTGAAACAATACTAATTTCATGAACTTTAAACATACTTTGACTTAGGAATTGGGTCCATTCCATTGTGGTATTAGAAACCCAAAAGATTTGGAGAAATTAAAAAAAATAGGTATTAACTCTTATGGCACTAGATTGGTAGCCAATTGGCTCACCAACAGAACATATACTGTCAAAGCTGGAGTACCACAAGGTTCTGTGCTGGGTCCTTTACTGTTTGGAATCTACTTCTCGGAAGTCCAAGCTAAATTAGATGGCCTTTGGCTTATCAAGTTCACTGATGATTGCAAATTGGGTGCAACTATTGAGTCTCCAGTGATGTTAACATACTATGGGAAGGGCTAACACAGGCAAATGACTGGTGCCAAAACCACAGTCTAAAACTAAATGTAAAAAAATGCATTATTATTCCCTTTGGCAAAGTAGAATTTTTTGCTAACTACAGTATTGACAGCACCCCTCCCAAGCTCAAACCCAGTGGTGCAAGACCTAGGAACACAGGTAGCTAGCTATCTGAACTTTGACCAGTAAGTTTCTTCTGTGGTAAGGAAAGCATTCTACATTGAGCACTTCATAAGTAATGGCATCACATCCAGGTCTAAGGATGGTATAGCCCCACTGTACTTGACCCTCATCAGACCACTAATAGAGTATAATGCTCCCTTTTGCATGTACCTCAACAGACACCTGCAGTAGCTGGAGACACCTCAGAGATTCCTCACCAAGAAAGTAAAGGACCTCTAAACCATAACATACATGGATAGACTAAAAGCCCTGACACTGTACTCTGTATCATATAGGCTGCTGAAAAGATACTTGTGCCTGGCCTACAGGGCAGTCTCCAGCCCTGCCTTGATGGATATGCTTCACATACACAATCTAACAGCACAACAGTCACTCGCTCTATGGATCTTAACCTAGCCTGTGACATTAAAAGAACATGCTGGAGAGACAACTATTTCTCCCAGAGACTGCCACTCTTCTGGAATAAACTTCCAATTTACATGAAGCAGAGCTCCTCACTGACCATATTCAAGCACAGCCTGCACAAATGAATGGGAGACCACAAGTTCACCTGGGGGGATGGCACCTATGCCCTCATGGACAGGGGTACTTGGTACTGACCACTGAATAGCTCTGCAAAATACACTCACTTAATAAGGACAGATGGGGAAACGTGGGATTAACATATGTAGGGTTGTAAGGGCTCTAGGGCCACTAGCCTGGTAAAACACTTATGAATATATTAGTGTAATCAGGGGATTGGGAGATGAAACATTTATAAGCAGTGACCAGGGAGATGAAACATTTACAGGCAGCCTGTGTCCATTAGAGACATAGGTACTAAACAAGGGATGAATTTTCTGTTATCCATCCAATTGTACAAGTTATACTTGAATTGGGTTAGGGAGGAACTCTGCTTCACATTGATGAGGAGCCTGTCCAGAGAAAGGATAGTTTCTAGGATACATTCCTGTCTCTCCAGCAGGCCTTATTTAATCACAGGCAAGGTTTACTTCTTTAGAGCAACTAATTCTGGTGTTGTTTGTTTTGTAGATATGCAGGAGGTCCATCAGGGTGGAGTCTGACAATGCCTTGTATGTCAGGCATTGATCTCCATGCAATGGCCTGTAGGAGACAGAATACAGGGATAGGGCCTGAGGCAGTCTATGTAGGACATGTCACTTATACCCTGTATTGTTTTGGTGAGGAACCTCTGTAAACATTGCAGTTGTTAGACGTGCCTGGTTAGGTACATACTAAAGAGAACAGTGTACTCAATGATGATGAATGCTGAATACAGTGGAGCAGCACCTTCCTTGGACCTAGATGCCTTACTTTTGTTTATAAGTTGCACAACATACAATGATTTTCTAACTACTGTAGACATGTGATGGGAAAAAGCTAGATTATGTGTCTATGTCTGTCCCCAAGTCCCTGACTACTGGGTCAACTTTTAGGGGTGTGTTGTCAATATAATAATTACCAGGGGTAGATGACTTCCTGCTGGATACTATTATGTATTCCTTAGCATTTAGTTTTAGTCCATAGCCTTGACACCAGTTATTTCTCTGTGTCAGCCCTACCTGGAGAACATTTGTGTCAGTTGGGGATTCTGTGACCACTCCTAATTTGCAATCATCTGCAAATTTAGTCAGCCAGAGACCACTGATGTTGGCCTTGATTTCGGAGAAGTAAATGTCAAAAAGCAGAAGTTCCATGACCGAACCCTGAAGGACTTCACCTGTGACTGTCCTCTTTGTAGAGGCGGACTCCCCAATTCTAACTTCCTGGATTCTGTCTGAGATCCAGTTGGCTATCTACTGGTTGACATAAGGGTTTATATCTAACCTCTTGTGTATAAATAAGGTAATAACAGATACAGAACCGAAAAATAAACTATAAACCAAACAAACGGTCCAGGCAGCAGCAGGTGTCAGCCAATACCAATGTTTAATTTAAAAGTTCACCACAAGCGCTTTCACCCTGACAATAATACAGGGCTTTTTCAAGCGTGAATACAAGTGTAAAATCAAATCAATATATACTCACATTCATAAAAAAGGCACCAAAAATTAAAGAAACACTCCAAAAGTATAATAAATATTACAAAACAGCCCACTAGTGGATGTTATCAAAATGACATTTTAAGATCATCCCTATGAATTGCACAACATATTATAAATTTATTACAAGTGTTTAATAAAAAATTATTATGTATACACATAAAAAAACTTTTAAAAAATACTAACACAAAACACAGGAAGTGTAAGATGTTTTGAAACATTACAGTTTTTCACTTTTCTTTTTTAAAAAGAGCTTAATGGAAATATGGTCATTTAACCCTGGGGGTTGGGAAGCATCCAGTTTCAACTGCCATAAAGTTTCACTGCAGCCTAACTAATTTTCCTAATCTCCACCCCTAGGGTCTACACGTACCTGTACCTGAGATTTTCCCATTCTCCACCCCTAGGGTCTACACGTACCTGTTCCAAAATCCCAAAAAGAAACCCGACATGACTGGGTTCCGTATGCAAATGCCTGTACAGTGCACTGGTCAAGTTTTTCTTCTTAATGTTGTAACTGTGCTCCTAAATTTGCTTTTTTAGTGCTCTTTCTGACTTTCCAACATAGAATGTTGGACAATCCTTACATAAGGCTAAGTATACTATACCCCTAGTCATACAATTACCTTTCCTGAAGTGTACTCTGCTTTTTGCGTAATTATCCAAAGTGACGTGCCGCCCCTATAATATACTTACGATAACCACATCTTCCACATTTTCTAGTACCTTGGTCCACACTCCAACCACTGCTCCTTTCAAAAAGGTTTTTTAGGGTAACCCCTGTTTTATAAACAAAACTAGGATTTTCCCATACCTTACACACAATATTGTGGTTGAATCTTAGCATTTTCCAGTTGTTCTCTATAAATAAAAAGCACAATCCAGTTGTAAAAACCTACTACACTTTATTTCACAGAAATAAAGTATAGTAGGTTTTTACAACTGGATTGTGCTTTTTATTTTACAACAATGGAACATTTTATAGCTGAAATACTTGGTTTTCCTTTGGATTACTTCTGGACTGTGCCTGGTTTGTGAAAGGAATACTTGGTTTTCCTTTGGATTACTTCTGGACTGTGCTTGGTTTGTGAAGGGGTCTGTCCATTTTGGAGATTCACATGTATTTACTTGTAGTTTTTTCTAAGTTTGACCTTCTCAAGGAAGTCCATCAGACTGAGTAGGCATGACCTGCCCTTGACAAAACCAAATTGGGTTGAGTCCAGTGTCTGGAGGTTTCCTATGTCATTACTGATCATTTCCATGATAATTCTTTCCATGGCTTCCCATATGTTACTAGTGAGACTTATGGGTCTACAGTTTCCAAGGTCTGTAGATGTCCCACCTTTGTGCAGAGGGATTGCTGTTGCTATTCTCCATTTGAGAGGCATAAAGCCTGTTTGGAAGATACAGTCAAACAACAACTCCAGGGGGCCTGATAGGTCATGTTTAATGCTATTTATAAGGCATCCTGGGATATTTTCTGGCCTATTGATGCAGTATTAATGGCCTTAGAGAGAGAATTATTAACCCATTCCCTAGTGATAGCAGGGAGAGCTATATTTGATGGTATTTCCTGAGGGAAGGTTGGGAGGGAGAAAAGGGTAAAGGTAGAGATGAATTTGTCAGCCAGTAGGTTTGCTATATCTTCTGGCTCAGTAAAGGTGGCTCCATTAAAAATGAACTCAGCAAATAATTTTGTATTGCCTTTGAGACTGAGGACATAGCTAAAGAATGACTTGTAGTTGTCCTTGGTCTGGGAGGCCAGATTTACCTCAAATTTGGCTTTGGTAGACTTTATTTTTCCTCTGAGTTGTATGTTTAGTTTGATGAGAGCAATTTTATCCTGCTGAGTGCTACATCTCCTAATTTTTACCATGATTTTCTTATTTCTGTTATAGAGCCTATTAATATTGTGATTCTATCAGGATGGCTTATTTTATGAGTTAGTTATGTACTTCTTCTTGGTGGGTACAGTTGCCTTTATGCAGCTATTAACATGTTTGTGTATGATTTCTGTGAACAGTCTTGCATGGGCAGCAGTGTTCTAAGGGTTTATGGGGTCATAACATTTTCCAAGGTTATCACTTAAAAGTAGGAAGCTAACCTTAGAGTAGTTCCTCTATTCCAGGGTTAGCTGGGGTCCAGATTTTATTTTTCCGTCCATTTTGTGCTCTGACCTTACCAGAGAAGACATTACACTAAGGGGTGTGCAGCACTTTCTCATATTAGTGAGGACCAGATCCAGGATGTTTTCTCCCTGGTCAGTGTACTGATAACCTAGTACAATGAGTTTGTGTTTACAAAATCCAAGAATTTCTGTGCTTGTAACTTTAGTGTCATATATGGTTCCCAGTTAATAGTGGGGTAATTAAAGTCACCCATGAATATGATATTAGGTTGGATGTTGAGTGTTTCCAATAAGTTTAAATATGTGTTATGGGTTTCCTGAGTCATAGAGGGGGACTTATAGCTTGCAAAAAAGTGGTATGGGATTTTGCTTATGGTGAATTGTATGTGGATAAGCTCAAGTGCATTGTCTTGTCTGACCAGCCATGAGGTATATTTATTTTTCATGTAAATCAAGACACCTCCACCTTTAGTCCTTGTCTGTGTAGGAGCTAGTCTAAATGTGCAGAAGGCATTACATTTTTGCATTTCCAGTGTGCTGTCCATGGCATTAAATCATGTCTCAGTGACCACACAGACATCAGCAGTCACTTGGGTGAGGAGAGCTTGTAGGGAGTGGAGTTTTTAGACTCCTAGCATTGAGCAGTTACACCTTTATCTTTTCAAGGTTTTAATTTGCTATGTCAGAAGTACTTTCAGTCTGGCATTGCCTAAAAAGGGCACTGTAGAGGAGGATAGTGTTTTAGCTTGCATTTGAAATCCTAGAGGTGAGAGGAACTGACCCTCCCTGGCAAAGCAGTGTGATCTGTTGATCATCTCCACCCATGCTGAAAAATATTGCACCCCATTAGAATGACACCAAAAACAAAGCCAATAATTAAAGTTAGTCATCTTCTGTTCATATTGTGGCATCATCCTTGGAGAAGGTAAAATGCTGCTCAATGCTAGGCTCATAGCAGCCTAGGACACATATTCCAAGAGCTCCATGATGTCTCTCTTCATATAGCCTAGGGAGGTATGTCTCAGGTCAGGTCAAGTGAGTCATTTCACACTGAGCTAATCGGAGGAAGTCAGTGGAAGGGCTCTGAGCTAGCTAATCTGTGATATATAACATTAAGTATCCTGTTTTTTGCCTATTTCTGAGATATTTATAGCACTTTTATTCGACTCACTGTGTGTGAGGTATTAAGTAGAATTTTCTACAATTGTTAAGCATCTGGTTGGGTTTGTTTGTTCTGATTTCCTGCTAAGAGTGTATCATTGAACTTGTTTGCATTTAAAAGCATTTTCTAGTCTCCTTGATCCTTTATCTGTTTAAACATTTCTGCAGTTTTTTCTACCTAAGTAGTGTTGGTAGTGTAGCATTGCCCATATTCAGGCTTGTGTTTTGGGCCTAGTTGTTTGTTAGTAGAGGCTGTTTGTCTGAGCACATGTCTCAGGCCATCATAGCTTAGCCAGGGTCAGTATAGCATTTCAGTGAGAGTGAATTGTTTGCGGTCATTGGCTGAGTGGGGTTGCCTGGACTACGCCTTGGATTAAGCACCTCATTGGTTCTTTCAAGCTTCTTTAAAGTTGCTTCATGTTTCATCTTTGTTACATAAGAAATTAACTTGTGACTGTTTCTGCCATTTCCCACTGAGCTAATCAGAGGAAGTTGGAGGAAGGGCTCTGAGCTAACTAATCTGTGCTATATAACATTAAGTATCCTGTTTTTTGCTTATTTCTGAGTTATTTATTGCACTTTTATTTTACTCACTGTGTGTGAGGTATTAAGTAGAATTTTCTACAATTGTTAAGTATCTGGTTGGGTTTGTTTATTCTGATTTTTGTTTCCCACCCTCCCTCTCTCTTGGTATCCTGTTTTTATACTTGGTGGCTTTGCAGTTGCCCGCCCCTACTGTAAATTTGATCTGGGACACTCGTCCCAGTCTAGTGTCATTATCTCATTCTACCTATTCCAGGGAGAACATTTGAGAAGGCCAACCCAGTTAGCTTCTGCTCCTCCTTTCCCCTTTCCACTTTACAAAAAAAAAAAAAAAAACATTTCTAAGCTTGTTTCCTGACTTTCCTATAAGTTGTCTAATTCAGATACAGATTTGCTGTATCCAGGACTGTTTGTAAGCTTCTGAGCCCCGAGTCCTTTCTGTGTTGGAGGGAAGCCTTCTAGCTTAATTTTGTTTCTTAAGATTATCCAGTTTTCTAGTTTCAGTACTCAAATCTGTTTCTTTGAGCTCAGCACTTGTTCAGAACTCATTGTAAGAACTAAATAATTAACAAATTACTACAGCACTCAACTTTCCCCACATGTCTAGAGGAAAACAGTGTTTAGTACTTAATAAATAAGCACCTATCCAGGCATGTCTAAGGGTCAGCTCCCAGTGTTTTCTCCTGTCTACCTGATGAATCTGGGAATCTTGGGGCAATGCAGCAATTGCCTCATGTACACAGACAGCCCTCTCCTCCTACCACCCAACACTACAACCTGTGATAGATGCACTTATATAACCAAACTGGAAGCAAAGCTCTCTTCACCCAAGACTGGACTAGACAGTCAAGAGGAGAAGGTAAACACTTGCACCACACCACACTCATCACATAGTCCCTCAAAACCTACACCAACAAAACACACACATAGAAACACAAAACACACACCTACATTCACAGAGGCTCTCAAAAAAAAAATCAACCCAAGCAACAGGCACCTCCAAAGCAGAAACGCAAGCAACCTCCACCAACCAACACAACTCAAATGACACATAGCCCACAAACTCAGTGGACCACTTAACCACAGCCCATAAGGCATAACAACGCTCAACACTCTAGTCAAAGGTGACTCTATAGTCAGGCACACTGATGTTCCACTCACCAGGCTAATCAAGGAGAAAGTTACTGTCAGCTGCCTATCAGGTGCCAAGATCTACCACATAACGGATGCACTCAGGTCACTCCACAACAAGTACAAATATGACTCTGTCATTGTCCATGTTGGTGTGAATGACTTGAGATGTACCTCCCTGGACTACATGAAAAGAGACATGGAGGAGCTTTCTGATCTTGTATCCCAGGCAACTATGACCCTAGCCCTGAATAGCATCCTGCCATCACCCAGAATGATACCACAGTACAAGGACAAAATGATTGACTTCAACAATTGGCCAAGCTTCTGGTGTCATTCTAAGGGGATCCAGTATCTGTCTGCCTGGGAAGACATGATCGACAAACCACTATGCTTTGTCAGAGATGGCCTGCACCTGTCGTTCTTGGGATTCTGGATACTGGCTAAGGCTCTTGCCACCCCTATAGTGCCTTTTTAGGCAAGATTCAAATGACAAATTCACCACCATAACAAGTGCAAGCAAGCAAAATCTGAGGATAATGCTACTTAATGCTAGAAGTCTAAACCTCAAAATGCACTCGCTTGAGGCACTCCTTAAAATGGAGAACATCGACATCTGTGCAGTGACAGAGACCTGGTTCAAGGCTCCAGAGAGCACCCCTGCATTACCAGGCTTTACTTCATACCACATCTTTCAGCCACCTAACCTGGACCGAAGCACTAAAGGTGGAGGCGTGTCCATATTTATTAAGGATATCCACACCTCCAGGCTAGTTGATCAGCATAATGCATCTGAGATTATCCAAGTGCAACTAAGTCTGGGCAAGACCGCAATGCAAATAATAGCTTGCTACAGATCCCCCACCATGCCCCAGGATTCCCACTCCTCATTTCTTGATACACTGGAAAATATTGGGGTACAACCTAACACCCTAATAATGGGCGATTTCAACTACCCCACCATTAACTGGGAAAACTACTCATGTACCAACTCTTGTGCTCAATGTTTTCTGGAATTCACAAATGTCAATACCTTCGATCAACTTATCCGCACCCCCACCAGGGGCAGCAATATCCTAGACCTGGTCATTACCAATATGGTTAACTGGTGTTCCACACCAGGGGTCAATTCCTCGTTGGTCAGATCCGACCACAAGCAAATCACCCTAGACATCCACATCCCACCCCCAGCCACCATTAGGGAAACCACCATAAAAAATTTCTCCAAAACCAACTTCACGCTTTTTAAGACAGAAGTGACAAACTTCACGACACCCATGCTGACGGACAATAGAGATATGACTGCTGAGTCCTATACAATTGCACTTTATAAGGACTTACACGAGTGCATGGATCGCGCAATCCCTAACAGAACCAAGATGCTATCCTCAAAAAAAAGGAAGCCAATCTGGTGGTCCCCTGCTATAAACAAACTCTACAACAGAAGAAAGAAACTGTTGCAAAAAAGAGTAAAATCCCATGATTGGAGGAACTCTGTGGTCAGCCTCAGTAAGAAGCTGAGATCCCTAATACAATCGTCCAAAGCTAGTTGCTAAACAAAATCGCCTCTGATTCTAAAGAAAACCACAAAGCATTCTATAGCTATGCCAAGAAACTCAATGGCAACACTCAGATCTGCTCTGAGTTACAGCACAATGGAAGTAAATATACAGAACCAACTGATATTGCCAACATCATGGCAGATAGGTTCAGTGCTAACTTTACCACTCTCTCATGCCCTAAAGGGCCCATCTCTATACCGGAAGAAAGCAAAGTACCTGTAATCACGGCTGCACTGGTAAAAAACACACTCTCCAAAGCAAAGAACACAGCATCCATGGGACCTGACAACATCCCAGGCTGTGTTCTACATAAACTACAGAACCAACTGGCAGCTCACCTAAGTACCATGTTCAATCAGCCTCACCTCAGGCTTTGTGCCCACTGAATGGGGCACAGCAATGGTTATCCCACTCCACAGAGGGGAGCTACCACAGAACCCAGGAACTACCACCCCATTAGCCTGACGAGCCTAGTCTGCAAGGCTATGGACATATCATCGTGGAACTTATAAACAATGACATTGGTAATCTCCAAACTCTGGACCCTACCCAGTTCGGGTTTGTAAAAGGCAGATCACATCTCCTAAACCTGACAGACTTCTTTGAAGTGGTCACCAAAGCCGTAGATGAGGATAAAGTGGTTCACACAGCCGATCTAGATCTCGCAAAGACTTTCAACACCACCCCCAAATCTGGAATTATAGACAAACAAACTAAACTAGGTATAAATCCCAATGTCACAAGATGGGTTGCCAACTGGCTCATTGACAGAACCCACACTGTGAAAGTAGCAGACTCTAAATCCAACTTCAGACCAGTGACAAGTGGAGTACCACAGGGTTCAGTCCTAGGTCCTCTCCTGTTTTGGAATCTACTTCTCTGGAGTACAGGCTAACACAGAAGGTCTTTGGCTAACAAAGTTCGCAGAAGACTGCAAACTAGGAGCCATAATCAAAACTCCTAATGATGTGGACATCCTACAAAAGGGCCTCAGTGAGACAGATGCCTGGTGTCAAAGCCATGGCCTCAAGCTCAATGCCAAAAAGTGCATTGTCATCCCTTTTGGAAAAACTCTGTACCCATCAACTACCACATAGGCAGTAGTCTACTTAACACTGAAAGTGTGATAAGAGACCTTGGGACACAGGTGGACAGTAGTCTCTCCTTTGATAATCACATTGCCACAGTTGTCAGGAAATCCTTCTATGTGGCACACCTCATCACAAAAGGTTTCTCATCCAGGAAAAAAGAGGTCATTGTTCCACTCTACTCATCACTCATTAGACCCATTATAGAGTACAATGCCCCTTTTGGTATGTACCTCACAAGACATCTACAACAACTGGAAAGGCCACAGAAATACCTCACACAGAGGATTACCAGACTCAAACAGATGCCCTATGCAGATCGTCTCAAAAAACTCCAGCTTTACTCTGTCACATATCACTTACTCAGAGGTGATCTCTGCCTAACATACAAAGCTATGTCAAACCCAGAGCTGTTGGACATGCTCCACATAAAGACATCCCAATCCCTCCGAGCTACATGCTCTAGGGACCTAAACCTTGTCACAACAATAAACAGAACATGCTGGAGGGATAGATTCCTGTCCCAAAGACTTCCCATACACTGGAACAAACTACCTATCTATATCAAACAAAGCTCCTCATTAGCAGTCTTTAAGAAAAATCTTGATGAATGGATGGGAGATAGGAAATTCTCCCTGGGGATCACTTCTGTGGCTCTGCTTGACAGGGGCACAGGAGAATAATTTTCTTGGGTGGCAAAAGCCAGGGTACCATTTGGCTAGGTTTATATAGGCCCTAGGGCCAATAGCCTAGTACCTACCTATGAACCTATGAACCTATTTACATCCACATGGACTATGACTGTGTCATACTGGTACCTTTAGTCTAATGACCTGAGTGCATGTGTAAAGCAGCAGATCCCGGACCCTGATAAGCAACTGACCATGAGTTTCTTCTTACACAGCCTGATGAGAAAGACATCAGTGTGTCTCACAATGGAGCCTATAATGGCCTGAATCTTGTATTATGTGGTGGTATGTCATATGACCTTAGAGGCAGAGGCTCCATGAAATGTGGCTGTACGTGTTGTGGATTTTGTTTTGAAAGAATATATTCAGGGCTGCTGAGAATACTTACATTTAAGTGCCTCAGCATATATGGGTCTACGTGTCTGCTTTGAACTTTGTGTTATAAGTGCAGTGCATGCATGTGTGTGTGTGTGTGTGTGTGTGTGTGTGTGTGTGTGTGTGTGTGTGTGTGTGTGTGTGTGTGTGTGTGTGTGTGCGTGCATGCATGCGTGCATGCATGTGTATGTGTGTGTGTGTGAGTGTGTGTGTGTGTGTGTGTGTGTGTGTGTGTGTGTGTGTGTGTGTGTGTGTGTGTGTGTGTGTGTGTGTGTGTGTGTGTGTGCTACTGACAACTTGATTGACATTAGGAGTGCTTTTATGTAAGAGCTTTGCCTCTAGTCACATTGTGTAACT
This sequence comes from Protopterus annectens, assembly GCF_019279795.1. Lineage (NCBI taxonomy): Eukaryota > Metazoa > Chordata > Ceratodontiformes > Protopteridae > Protopterus > Protopterus annectens. The sequence continues at coordinate 901,994,964 of NC_056735.1, forward strand.
ACATTTCTCATATACCTCATCAGTTTGTTTGAGAATTAACTGGTTTTCAGTAAACATGAGGAGATTTTTATATTGCCTTATAATGCCCATATCCACCAAGTTGGTAACAGAGATAATGGGAAAGTTCATATCCATGGCACTAGACATTTTTTATTGATTAGACAGCTGAAGTGAGAATATAAAGTAATGTCAGGAGCATCTGACTTGCAACTCTTGGGGCAGTCCTAATCACTGCAAACTAGTTGCCCTATGTGTAATTAAGTATTCTTGAAATTTCAAGGGTGATTTTACATGACAAATGTCAACTCAAGGTATCTGCGTCTATACAGGGCACTGTCAAACACTTTAGGGGAAAGTGATAAGTAGACCCTGATGATTTAAGGATGAAGTATTTAGGGAGATATTCTGAAGTTAGGTTAGACTGCACCAACTCAAGCAGTACTTACTGAAAAGAAAGAATTAGCTTTGCCAAGAATTATGAAAAGAGAGGATTCATTTGAATGGCTACTGTCTGGTTACTACTAGTGCTGGTTTCACCACAGCTTTATGCTGCTGTGATACAATGCTCCTTTGCTTCTTCTCTCACTAGAAGCAAAACAGTAGTGCCAATCTCAAAATGAGAAGCAGGCCACGTGCTCTTTGGTGATCAATAGTCTTGTCCCAGAAAATTCAAGAGTCTCTAGGCTTGTTGCAGCCTTTTCCTGGTAGACGCCTTGAATATCAACCAGACCAATCAGGAAGATCCAACACAAACACTTACTACCCAATCAGAAACAGTCAGGAATCAATGTACTGTGCGCCTTCTCTCACCAGGAGCAAAATATAAGCACAACTTCCAAGCTGGCAGTTATGAGGCAGTTATAAGGCTTTCTGGCAATCAGCAGTCTGCAGGAGTATAATGTCTTTATGCTCAATCTCTCACCAGGAACAAAACAGAAGCACTAATCCCAAGATGACTACTGAGAGGCAGAATGTGAGCTTTCAAATAATTGGTGGTCTTGCAGTAGATGCTGCAGATTTTAAATGAAAGATTGAAAAAATGGGTTAATATCTCAAGAGCTGCAGTAAGCAATTAAATATGAAAGAGGGTAAATTAACATTTAGCTATCTAAGTGGGAAGCCACTAATTTTAAAAGAACAAGATACTTTTGAAGGGGGCACTTTTTATTCTGGCTCTATGGAACACAGTGAGATGGCCAATAAATTTAAATAGCTGAGGGGGAGTGGCTTCACAAAATGATAACTTTGTGCTTACTCACAATAGTCAGTGAAAGAAGAGAGGAGAAGGAAATATTTGGTCAAATTAACATAAAGGTCAGGTAAATAGAAAGACAGTTGAGTTTAAAAATACAACAGCACCAAAGTGGAGAAATTTTCATTTCTGTGTGACTCACAAGAGACACAGCTATGCTCTCTTTCCTATTTTAAATATTCAGTTGAAAGCAGAATAAAAGAAATATGCAGTGTAATGAAAATAAACCACATAAACCAGAATATACAAAACAGAAGAAGGCAATGAAGCAATACAAAATACAAAACAGCAAAAACAAACCAAGCTTTCCCTCACAGCAACCTGTGGCAGTGTCTGAGTGAGCTTTCCCAGTAAAGCCATTTATCAATGTATTAATGAGACATTTCTTGCAATCAACCTAATTATGATAACAATTTGTATGTAGTGTTACCTTCCAAATAATTGTTGTTAGAAACTGCATTATGACAGTCTTTGAACTCTGGATCACCTGCGTTCTGTGTCTAAAGTCTCACACCTTGTGCTAATGAGACAGCTAAAATCTCTGAAAAAATAGTTTTAACTCCTTTCCTCTAGTATAGCCTGTGATGCCCATGCACTGGCCCACTAATTAAGGAGCCTCAATCCTCACCACTAACACCAGTGAGGGGAGTCCACATCGGTAAGGATATCAAATACACACACACAGTGAAGTACAATTTCCCTTAAGAGCCCACAGAGATCACAGTCAGTCTGGGGCTGGTTTCTCCCTTTCTCTCCCGATCCCCAATAAGATTCCCCACTGGCACAGCTATAGAGTGGGGTCCTTAGCCAGGGTCCCAAGACAAGTCCTCTTAGCACTCTCTCTGTCCAACCAGTGCTTCATGTCCCTGCCCAAGTTGCTGACACACACACATACACACACACACACACACACACACACACACACACACACACACACACACACACACACACACACACACACACACACACTTTGAGATATGTTTTATATACAACCACACAGATACAGGTTTACTAGCTGTGCCCCTTTTGTCCAGGCTATAAGGTAGTAATCACTGCCACCAGGACCCTTACTTATCAGCTACTAAAAAGGCCCTACCAAAGGGTGTCCAATTATTACTGTGCAATATCATTATCCAATTAGTAAGCATAACCAGAACTTTTTTTAAGGCTTATTGGAGTGGCTTGGCCAGTAGCACTACATACCTCCAATGTACTCTAGAGCTTAAATTATTTCTACATAAAACAGCCACAGTTGAAAGGTTTAAAAATATTTAATAATGAATAATAAGAACACCAGACAATACTTCTTACTATACAGTGCTAGTCAAGAGTTCAGAGATCATAAAGAAATGCTTAAAATAATACAGTAGAATAGTTCTGACATCAATACAGCAAACAACTAGTCTGATCTTCCTATTTCCTAGCTATTTCTAAGAGCAGCACTAAAGTATAAGATCCTACTTACATACAGAGCACAGGCAGAGTGCTGGTGAGTTGGATGTTCTCAAGACAAATGCAAAATTATCTCTCTCGCTGTCTCTGAGAAAGTCATTTAAATTGATAACACATCCTGCTGACTCATTTTAGATTACATCATTCTTAAAAATTCTCGGGTTCCCAGGCTGACAAAACTCCACATTTACATTTCTTAGAAAGCTTGCACCTCATCAGGAAACACAGCAATAAATAACATTATACATGTAAATTTCTTCATCCAGACATATCGGCTCTGAGTTTTGAGATCAAACAATTATACAATGCTTGACTTATCAGCTTTCCTCCAGCAGAGTGCAACGTGGTTACATTTTTGAAGTTCAATGTCCAATACAATTTTTTTATTTAAGAGAACAAGCCTGTGGCTTATATTAATGTTTACAAATGACAGAATTATCTACTAAATTCTAGCTAGCTAGGCTGGCAGCCTTCACATACCTCTTTGACGATATACTTTTAACTGCCAGTGGGTGAGGCTTGAACCTTTAAAAATGAAGTTCACCTTACAGTTCAAACAAATATTCATATATCTGGAGCTATAAGTCTTACTAGAAAGTGTAAATAGCAAATTAGTCAGGATAAATTAATCTTTACATTACTGGAATTCTTTCAGACTGACGCTTTAAACTGGATTTTATAAGCCAAAAGAAAACAGTGAATATTAATTGACTATTCATTATGTAATGATGTATAAACAGGTTATTATATCTCTTTAATCATCCAAGCAAGACACATACTGCCAGCAGGATTTTCTTCATACAGCTGTGGGCTTTCGTATGAGGCTATGCAGTTCTATGCTACCTGAATGTTGAGATATTTAGAGAAATATAAAAATTATTACAATACAAATAGTTGCATTAGGCAGAGGTTAATAATCAATGCAGCTGTGTTTGCCACAATGTATGCTTTAAGATGAAATATTCTGATACCTTGTATGTAGCATGATTTTGGAATGATTAATGCAAATATGAACAAACAATATTTGACACCTAGGGGTATCAGTAGGAGGTAACTGCAGAAACACCTGGAGGCACATTCAGTTGTAATGAGCAGGTAAGATCCCTTCATTTCATTCATCGGTGAACACTAGGCTAACTGTTCTGAGGGGCCATTTAAAGCCTTCCAATAACCTTAGGCTAGAATTAGACCTTGTGCCTTGAAGACCACCACTAAATGAATGGTAGTTAAATCCAACTGACTAAAAAAAAGCAGGGTATATGTGAAAACACATGTAAAGTCAATGCATTGGCTGGAGCTTAGGGGCTATGATGTAATATTTTAAAGCCACATACTGCAATGTGGGATACCTACAGGTAGACTAAAAATCAAGATGCCTGACCCCATGTGGGCAGACTCTGGAATTACTTTAAAAATATCAAAAGTATATAGAGTCCAAAAATGGTGTTAATATGTATGTACCACCAACGTATGATGAAATAAACATATTTTTTTCAGTCTGTGGGTGTAGTTCTGCTTCAATATAAATGAAACTGACCTGTAAATCTGAGAGATTCTTTAAAATTATCATAATTAAGCTCCACAAATATAAAGTTTAAATCTATCTAGATCTTTATACCATAAAAATTAAAATATCCAGTTACAGAGTGGGCTAAAATTGTAGATGTAGATCAAATAGAAGTACATCTATATATTTCTGTTCTAGACTGGAAGAAAAAGAAATTCATACATCAGTTCTAGACGGGAAAAAAAAGGAATTCAGACATCAGGAAGAACAAGAAATTCAGACATCGATTTTCACAACAGTTTGAAAAGAAAATCATGGTAAAACAATCAAGACTGAAAAAATTATACTTATGTCACTGGCTTATGCTAGATTATTATATGGCATTTGCATAATTATTTTCTAAACAAAGTGAAATTGAAAGTTGTTAAAATTAAGTTTAATATTGTTATTGTTAATGAAATGGGCTCACCAATTGTAGTAACTTTGCCTCTGGATATGTATCAGTGTGAAAAATCTATCACTGTTAATTTTACCTTCAATTAAGAAAAGCTTAATTTATTGCAGAAGGCTTGGGTGTTGTCCTTACTGATTAACAAGTATCACATATTCATTTTGACAATATTTTTAATTTCATTTCACTTTATTATGTGAACAGTGTACTCTTTCAATAATATTCCTCACACTTCAGAGATTAAAACTCAGAAGTCTGTAAAGATCCGAAACATTTCTTATAGACTCAGCCAGAAAAAAACACTGCAGCAACTTATATTCTCCCTATCTTACTATACACCTCCCCCACTCTAACACACCTCAGTTCTTCCTTAACTCAAATGCCCCAACAGTGTTATAACAAAGTAGCCATGCTTGCTATTAACCTACCCCCTCAGGAATCACTACTACACAGCCCTAAAACACCTCAACATGCTTGAAGTCCCACATAACCTCACTTATGCATCATCTGCAAACAACGCAATAAACCAGACACGTGTCTTAGCCTTCAACCACTTCCCTGACCTTACTCCCCTAATAAACCCCTACAATCAAGAGATAAAATGTTACTTACCATATCCAAAACCCAAAATATTGCAGGTGGTGCCTTATACTCTAGTAGTGTGTCTAAAAATTAGAATGCCCTCCCATTAACCTTGAAGCAAACAGGCATCCTCAACTCCTTCAAGTCTGCAATAAAACATTATCTCAAAAGTGCCTGGCTTTGCTGTTTTGATGCACTAGGACAGTAAACCTAACTTAAGGTAATATTATTCCCTGTCACCCTAGTACTGTAAATTACTGTTCCACATCTCACATGTAAAGCCACTCTACACAACTTGCACAATATTTCTTTTATCAACTACATTGACATGGAAATCCTGGCTATTATTGACTAAGAATTTCCTGCTAAATCTACGCAACTGCTTTTTTTGTGCCCTAATGTAATATGATTACATTAATTTGTATAAAATATAGATACCTTGCTATCATACTCATCTATACATACAATGCTAATGCCTTCTGTAACTACTAGAACATTTTGTACAGAATTCTACATTATTTTATATTAGGTCATGTTTATTTCATAGATCGTTTCTACTCGGGCTTCCTCTGAAAAGGGATTACATGCCTAGTTGGAGTTTCCCAGTCATCCAATGGAACGAATGCATAAATAAATAAATAAATAAACCAAATCTTTTCTGTGAAGAAGAAAGATTTAATTATAATTTATTGTTAACAGAGTGTGTGAATTGCCTTCTTAAGCATAGGATGGTCAACCATAACAGAAAAAAAAGTGACAATTCACAGACAATATATACCACTACTCAAAAGAGTACAAGTTGGAGAAACATGCAGGGAGTCACTGACATTTAAAATCGCATGGTATGCAATGTACATGAATGATATGGAAGAAAGGTTCCTGTTATAAATGAGTACAGTGTGTATGCAAATGGCTTCATCAGACATGGCAGACTAATTCCGAGATGAATGAAACAGGAACACTATGCCATAGTTTAGTCACAGTATACACCTATTATTGTGCTGAGGATTTATGGTATACTGGAAATGCAATGATAATGGTTGTGGGTAAAACTGAATGATGTATTATTGGTCATTCTCAGAGCTAGCGCATATGATGCGGTATGCTTTTGCCCTCTGCATCATAGCAGAAGTTGGCATCAGCAAATGCCCTTCCAGCACCTGAGTGATCAGCAGATAGTGGGCCTCTTCTGTGCAGATAAGGAAGTCATATGATAGCTTATGAGATTGTGTTACCCATAAGTGGAATTGAGGGGATGCCTGAATTGCCTATCTCATTGGACATTAAGGTATATGTTGCAGTATCATTCTAGCAACAGGAATGAATAATGGGTTATAGTTTAGGAATATTTCAGACATTACCCTCATCTTTCCTACACCAGTTTCTCAGCATTATGCTGCAGCATGTAGAGGAGCATATCTGGTTCCAAAGTGTTGCAGAGGACAGAACTATCACTATGTGGCTGTTTGACAACATACTCTATTTCCTTGAGGACTTAGGAGCCATTGATTGCATGCACACTGACATCAAAGCTCTACCTGGTTCACATGGTGAGAGATATTTCAACAGGAAGGACTTCAAATCTTTCTTCTCTCAGCTGGTTTGTAACTTTTAGTGCATCATCTAAAATGTTTCCATATTCCATTCAGGTAGTTCCAATGATTCATAGCTAGGGTACATGCATGACCTATAACAGCAATTTATGCACTGGGACGTTCCACAGGATCTTCTAGTTGTTAGGTCATATAGCCAGGACAATGCAAGCATGTATTTGGCCTCACATAACGGTGTTGCTGTAGCATGTTACAGGTGATGTTAAATATGCCCAGAAACCAATGATGATGACCCCTATTCACAACCACCAGACCATGGCAGGAATGGTGTACATGACTACATATACAGAAACAAGGAATAGGTTGGAATGAATTTTTGGTCAACTGAAGGGACACTTCTGCTGTGATTTTTTTTCATTGGTGGTGCACTGAAATATGCACTACAGACTTTTAGACAAATCCCTGTTGTGTATGCCATCTTTCACCAAAAAAAGCATTTCAGAAAATCTGCAGCAGCAGCAGATGAACATCCCAGCATTGCTAACCATAGCCATAGGAACAAGTTGATGAGCAGAGTGGGTAGTCATAGAAGAAACAGACAGCATCACCTATATGCGTGAAGCAGAAATAGGTACAATGCATTGCAGAACTGGCAAATAGGTCGTATGTGGTCCACACCTATAGGCCATGTTACAAACGACACAAAACAAAATTATGCATGCATTATGCTCTAAGGCTATGCATGGAATTTCATGGGCTGGCCACACTAGGCTACAAACTTTACCATATGTATTCAGGTTTGGATTAACAGGGCACAGTCATCTTCACTGTTAGGGGAGATCAGTGACAAGTGATAGCAAATGGATGGTATAGAATTGGGTTATGGGAGGTGGATGTGGTAGCCATGCTTGCTGGTAACAGGTTTTGTGGTGTCAGGGATTACATCTTCTAGTAGTAGGGAATAACTGCTGCATCACAAATGTTGGCAATGTGCAGTGTACTTGCCTGTTGTCTCTGGATTCACTGTGGTCCATGTCAGGAATGGTGTAAAACTACATGAGTTTGAACATGCATTCTGATAGGGTGCCCCATATCAGGGCCAATAGATGCATAGCATCCATTGCCTGGATAATAGCCACAGTTACATCTGATGCTCTACCTGACTACAGATGGCATTCAAGGTGTAGAACGGCCTTAACCAGAAGTGTTGGATTGTGCAACCTCTAGCAACACTGGCACTGTCTCAGAAATGGTCTGGGTAAACTCAGTCTATGGTGCACCACAATACATCCTAACCCTCACATAGCTACAGACTGCATAGCCTACAGAGGCAGACTGCAGGGATGCTACCATGTGCCTCCAGTAGGCACCAATGGAGGCACCATTAACAACCAGCAGTCTAAGAAACACAGTATGCTCCCTATCCCTGTACAGCCACTGCATATCATTATGCAGGCCACATAGTTGTCACATGACATATTGCAGGCCATGCAGCACACACCATACCCACAGTGTTATGGGCATCCAATGTTTATGCCTGAATCACTGACCTACACATATGCTCATTTATGCTAAGTGTGGCATTCAGGTCAGGGTCAGACACAGAATTATGACGATGCTATAAATTATTCTGCCATCAGCAAACCCAAAAACACAGCAGGAGTGTCACTGTACTCCAGCTGTCCATCCCACCAGTGGAATGTTCTCTCAGCTGCTCTCAAACAATTAACAAATTAAAAAACCTTAAAAATTAAAATGAAAGAGCATCTCTTGTCATCCTGGCAGTGTAGTTGTGATTCTCTTGGGTAATCATCTCATAATCCCTCAATCCATACCATATTTTTCCATCTCCCACTTACTCTCCACATTCATCTTTCATGACACCACGGTCAGCTATCACACTAGCATCTTTCAACAATGTCCCATCTCTCCACAAATACTACCGGCCTTTCTCATTGCTGTAATCTATATCCCACCACAGTATATTTTGTTACTTTGCATTAAGTTCATCCTGTCTGTATGCAGTATCTATCTTATATTAATGTCAAAAGTTATAGTCCAGACAAATACTCAGCCATTTAGATTAGGTTCGAAGCAGCCTCCTTAGTCACAGGCTGTTTAGCAGAAACTCCCAATTTCAGTGTACAAAACAGTGGTACAGAAACTTGGGCAGTGAAGGCAAAGTAGCTGAGGAAGCTTGAGGTATGGAGATGAAGTGACTGACGGGTGGAAGAATGCATGTGGGAAATAGAGACAGTCATAGGACTGGTCAGATTAAGGTCAAAATGTCAGCACTGACATATTTGGAAAAGTTTGGTATAAATTGCAAACTTTACCTTGGAATAACAGATATAGAAGCTGCCACAAACATAAAGTGTGGATGTGACTTTAGACCTAAAAAGATGATTTATTTTCGTGTAAAGTGAGATTTTCATTTTTTTTTTTGAATGTGACATAAAGATGCTTCTGGCTGTCTTTAGACAGTAACACAATCTAATTGTACTTTGTAGGCAATTCCCACAATGCTGCTCTCTGAAAGTTTCACAAGAATTGGTCAAAGCATTTTAGAAACAGTCTTTTATATACAGGTGACAAAAATAGCAAAATAGTAAGGGACAGTGCCGCAGTCCTCTTAAAAATATTGTGTAGAAAGTACATTAAATCTGTCTTGTTCATTCTGTGTTTACCAAAAACATTAAAAGACCATTCTGTTTACAAGCCTGATTTGTAATAGGTACCATAACGGAATATATAACTGAATATCCTGCTGACTACCTCAGTACTATACCTGATAAAAATCAATACCTAGTGTATGTTAGAACACTGTAACTAGCTGACTAATATTCTGCCATCGTATAATGTTTGCATTACAGTGATGAACAACTTTTCTTGCCAGCTATATTAACACTAACTATATAACTGATGTGCAAAGCTAAAAATATGCACTCTGGAAATGGAAACAGTCCTTGCAAAAAGACTTGCCATTACTTTAAAAAAAAAGCAAAAAGCCTTTTTCATATATTTTAATCTTTGTAACCACGCAGTATACTTGATACTGTACTGTTGATAACAGTTAAGATAAGACATAAGACATTAATAATTTTAGATGACCAGTCAAATATATGGAATCCTCCCTGCCCCCCCGCTACCCATACAATATCCCTTATATTCTGGAAATGCATATTACAACAGAAGGGACATTAAAATATCATGCATAAAAGTTTGAAGCTCTTTTTATACAAACATGATTATATAAAAAAGATATACTGTGGTACATCAGGTACTTTTTGGGGATGTGAGATATATATATATATATATATATATATATATATATATATATATATATATATATATATATATGGGTCTAGGACATTTCACTGAATGCACATTTCACTGAAAGTCAAATTAGTGTGCACTTTTCACTGAAAGCTCAATTCACTGAAAACTCAATTCACTGAAACACATTTCACAGAAAGTTATATATGGCCTTTTTCCCACTGTAGTGTGACCCTGGAGTTAGTATATATAGTAAGGGGGTGTGGGGCGCACTGCCCCCCACATCGGGATGTGGGGGAGCATAGCCCCCCACATATTTTAAATATTTTGAACTATATACATGGATACTTGCAATTCCTATATATTACTCTTTTACGAACATAATATATACTTAAAATATGTTGGGGGCGGTCCCCCCACACCCCCCTTTACTATATACACTAACTCCAGGGTCACACTACAGTGAGGAAAAGGCCATATATAACTTTCAGTGAAATGTGTTTCAGTGAATTGAGTTTTCAATGAATGGTGTTTCAGTGATTTGTGCTGTCATTTGAGTTTCAGTGAAATGTCCTAGACCCATATAGATATAGATATATAGATAAATATATTCATGGTTATAATTGCAATAGAAGTAACAACTCAACAGGAAAGGAAACCTCTGACCCTTGTGTTTGGAATGTATATCCAGTACAATATAGGTAGAGACTATCATAAACAAATGCCAAAGTAATATCCCTTACTATCAGTCCTCTTAGATAAACAATGATCTGCTATCTCTGAAGCAGAATAATCTGCCTCAGTAGTATCTAAGCTACAGCTGAGATTTACATGTGCATTAACTCGCAATAGTACTCCTCTACATCATTTTGTTGATGGCATATACTTCACTCAGGTGTATGTCTTATCCACAAGCTTCTCTTTTAGTGTGATTTTAATATATATATATATATATATATATATATATATATATATATATACATACTTTTATATAGACATGAGTGACTTGTGAAACAGCGAACACTCTTTTGTACAAACCTCTAAACAGTAATCACTATAGAGCGAACACTCATATGTGTGTGTGTGTGTTTGTGTGTGTGTGTGTGTGTGTGTGTGTGTGTGTGTGTGTGTGTGTGTGTGTGTGTGTGTGTGTGTGTGTGTGTGTGTGTGTGTACATTACTCTCTCCTCCTAAAGAACTCTCTAACATAGGTACCTCACCTCAAACTCTATAGTGGCTCACTAATTAGCTCACTAACAGGCAACAATCAACTAAACGGCAGAAGTCTTACTCTCCTTTCCTAAACACCACCACTGGTGTTCCTCAAGGCTCCATTTTAGGCCCACTTCTGTTTAGCATATTTATCAATAACTTCTACACCACACTCTCTCAAGGCTCAGTTATCCAGTATGCATATGACTCCACTATCATCTGCACTGCAAACAACTCCTCAGAGCTACACCAACTCACCCAAAATGCCCTCACCTCCACCAAAATGTTGATGTCTAATCAGCATTTTGCCCTAAACCCCAACAAAGCCAAACTAGTAATCTTTGCCCACAAAATGTCCACACCCCTACAAAATGAGAACCTCACCATTCAATCTCTAAATGGTACCACCATCAACATTGTACCTAGCACAAAACTCCTAGGTGTCATCGTAGACGAAAACCTCACATTCGATCTGCACATCCAGTCCAATGTCAAAAAGACACATCCAAAGCTTGGAACTCTCTACCGACACAAACATCTACTCAGTGCATCAGCCCAACTTTCCCTTGCCTCTTTTTTTCTATTACCCTCTCTTTTATATGGTGCCCCCACCTCACCAACATTCAGTCCTCTCTAAAGTCCAAACTAGACTCATGCTACAACAAGATTACTAGGTTTGTAACTAATGCCTCCTACTCATCCCACCACTGTTTATCATTACGCAACCTAAAATGGCTTGAACTCCCCAACTATCTCACCTTTATCCAACTAGCTACAGCTCACAAACTCATTCATAATCCATCCATGTGCCCTGCTCTGTCTTCTATACTTACTTTATACCATCCTAACAGACCACTCTGATCCAACAACCAACTGCTCGTAAATGCAGAAAAACCCAAACTTTTGGCTGGCCGGATGTTTTACTCCTTTACCATCACAAAACTTTGGAACTCCCTCCCCCCAACACTTACATCCACATGCTCAGTAACCCTCTTCAAGTCATCTCTGAAACAACACCTCTCCTAATCTTGGCTGTGCACATGTGCTAACATCACATCTGATATAACCTAACTTCAACCATCAGAGCTATTCTCACCAACTCTACTATTCTGGCATCCTCCTTTCACATCCACCTGTCTTTTTACTTACGCTATCTCTCCATCCTGTCCACTTCCCTCTTCTACTAACCCTCATTGTCCTAGCATTGATCCCTCCTGTCTACTTTCTTCTCTTCCTAACCCTTATAGACCTACCATTGAACCAGGCGAGACATTCAGGTACTCTAGCAGCCTATCTTAATATCATATCACCACTTATATGTGCAACAATATCCACCGACTTTGATGATTCCTGCAACAGGACTCATGTAGCCTATTGTTCAGCTATTACACCTCCTAAACATGTGAAAAGTTTAAGTACTTAGTCTCCAACTAATTCCTATATCTGCTTTGCACCCACTGCATGAAGTGTCCTATATATAAATTCTGCTAGCTGAAAACTACTCATATGGAATGATCTCATGTATATACTCTGTATTGTTAGTATAATATCGATGATTTCAGAATGATTACTTATGTACTATTTTTTCACCGATTGTATAAACTGCCAATAATATGTAGTAAATGTCTTTATTAATGTAAATTCTATATTGCATGTGAAATGTCTTTATATGTGGAGCTTTTCTCCCCAGGACTCCACTGAAAATGGGCATTCTGGCCCAGCTGGACGATCCCAGTAAACAAATGTAAATAAATAAATAAATAAATAAACAATATCTGTGTACACTCATAAAAGTAAACAATTATTACATTCTACTGTTTTGCAGGGGGGTTATGCACCCCTCCCACTGCTTATTATATATACTAACTCCAAGATTGCACAACAAAGGAATAAAGGCAAATTCCCTTTCCCCCTGTTCCTCAATCGCATTGAAAAAACTGATGGCAAAAACTCAATTACTCAATTCATCGCCGCAACCTTTTTTACCTCCAGGCGAATTCCATCCACATCACATGCAACACTCTCCTCCAGGGAGGGGGAGAGGTGGAGGGAGAGGGATGGGGAATGGCAGAGGCACTTGGCACTATCAGAATCTAGGCAGACCAATGTTGACCCGTAGCAGGGCACAGAATTTTCAAGATTAACTAGTTCTACGACTGCATCTACTAATGTTTCACCAGCTGTTTGTAATGTTTCCTCTGCTGCCATAGATTCAGACACACAATTGGTTAATACTTTGAATGTTTCCACTGCTGTTGTTCACTCTGAAATGTATGATCCCACTATTAATTGTGGGATATTTAATCTTTCTGGCAGAAATTTCTCACCACACCACATTTCTCTCCTGAAAAAGTTTTTTCTTACATTCCTGCTCAACGAGCATCCCTAACTGGTGTTCTGCTTGACTTACGACTTTTTGTTAGAAAGCTGAATTTAAGGTGTTTTTTTGCTACCCACACTGATACAACTGACTCAGATTCAGATGATGATGTACAGTCTCATTCACAGCTACGTAAAAGAAGTGTCTTTAACCCAATTTTGGATAATACACTAGTGGTCTTTTTAAATGTATGTGAGAGGGATATTCGTACATTGGCTAACAGTACACAGTCAGACAAGTGGTTTAATTTAACTCGTGAAGAAGTAATAGCCCTGCATAGTTTTACTTCTGACCCTTCCCTTAGAATCATGAGAGCAGATAAAGGGACAGGAGTTGTTCTTATGGAACAATCTATGTACATTTCTAAGATAGAAATAGAGCTGCAGAATGATATGTTTTACAAAGTAGTTTCTGTTGAATTTGTAGATTTACAGTTTACCAAGCTTGACAATGTTCTCAAATCTTTAGAGAGAGATGGGTTTATTTCTTTGGAAATTTTGCAGTTCTTACAAGTTTCTAATCCCACTTTTGGCAAATGCTTTGGGATTCCTAAAATTCACAAGCATGCCACAGATCTTCCATTCAGACTTATTATTTCCAGAAAACGCACGAAAACAGAACGCATTTCAGAATATGTTGATTTTATTTTAAATCCTGTTGTACAAAAGACTCCGTTTTACCTAAGGGACTCTTGGGGTTTTTTAAATGAATTTTTTACTGCTAAACTTGACTTTAAAAACAGCTTCTTTGTTACACTTGATGTTGTCTCCCTTTACACTAATATTCCTCATAAAGAAGGGTTACAAATGGTTACTCTTTACTTGAAAAAATATGCTATGTTTAATCATGTGTCTATTTCCACTGTGAAAGTTCTCACTGAAGCTGTTCTACATAATAATTTCTTTCATTTTAATGGAAAACTGTATCAGCAGATTAAAGGAGTGGCTATGGGGTCAAAATTAGCCCCAGCTTATGCAAACCTTCCACTAGCGACTTGGGAGCTTGAAACTTTAAGACATTTACCAGGTTTTTCGTTTACCAGACTTTACCATCGTTACATTGACGATATATTTTTTGTTTGGACTGGTTCATCTGCCCAATTGGATATTTTCCTACAAGACATTAATGCTAGCATTTCTTTTTTGTCTTTTACACTGGCTGGTTGTGGGAAATCTGTGTCATTTTTGGACACTACTGTCTCCATAGATGAAAACGTCTGTGTGTCTTCTAATATTTTCCGTAAAGATACTTTCAGGAATAATTACTTGGATTTCACTAGCCAACACCCCTATTTCATGAAACGTAATGTTTTACGGGGTCAATTTATCAGGTTGTCACATTTGGTTAGTGATGACAGTGTTTTCCTTACTGAGTCTAACTTTTTAAGTGGATTATTTCTGCAAAGACATTACCCACCTGCCTTGGTTCGATTTATTGCAGCAGAAGTCTTAAGGGATAGAAGCACTAAATTTCAACCTATCTTAAAATGTGGATTTCAGCCAAGGTCTACCACCACTTCCCATTCTGTAAATGGAATGTTAACACAGACACATTCTACAGACAGAATGTTAAGCTTCCCGATCCCCATTTGCAGAGACATGCACAGCATAAGGGAAATCATAACTGCTAATTGGAATATTGTTAATAGCTCCAATGAACTAACTGGACTTTTAGGTGATTCTCCTTTATTTTCCTACAAAAGGACAAGGACCTTACAATGCTCATTTGAGAACAAAGATTCTGGATTCTTGTTACAGTCAATCACTAACACTTCTGAACCGCAAGGAATGTTTGTATGTGGAAAATGTGTATGTTGCAAGTATATTTCTACTGGTCCAAGTTACACTTTTAAACACAACTGTTTCAAAGTTACATTTCCCTTACATTTTGACTGTAATTCAATCAACCTAGTTTATGCAGCAGTTTGTTCCTCATGCAGCAGCTTCTATATAGGTAAAACCACGAGGAAGCTCTCAGACTGCATTAAAGAGCATTATAATACAATCAGAGCAAATGATAATTATAATGCTTTAGACAGACATGCTACTGTTTGTCCTCCTTTTACAAAATTTCTGTTTTTTGTCCTAGAACAAGTTGATATATTTTATGGTGACTACGGTACTCTTTTAGAAGTTAAGGAATTAAAGTGGCAATTGTACCTAGCAGGTGACGCTACACCAGGATTAAATGAACATATTAATTTGAAATGTATGTTTAGATGGCAAAACTAACTACCTTTCTAGACTACTTGTTAAAAAATGTGTGTCTTTCACTTAAGTTGCTATTTTGCAACTGACTTTGCAACACCTCAGACTTTGCACTTCTTTTCCAATGTTTTCTTTGTGGCATTCAGCTTTTTTTCCTGACTCAACCTGGATATTTTCCTCACTTGCTTTTTAAATTATATGTTGCTGTTTAACCTAATGCTATTTATTTAGCCAGTTTGCTACTTGCTTTTTTACAGCTCAAAGACTTACATTTGCATTGTTACTTTTGATGCTTTTATTAGCAGGATGACTTTATCTGCATACTGTAGCTTTTAAACATTTTCTGTAGCCATTTCTTCATTTGCATATGACTACTTTGAAGTTGTTACTTCATGGACACTTTCCATTAACATGCGTTTAAATGCTTGAGTTTTATAGCTTGACCTTATGCTTTTATGTAGTGTGTTACTGATCTACACTTCTACACTGCTTTATTTATTTCTTTTGCTTTTTGTTATACTTACTTGCTTGTTATACTTACTTGCAATCTAACAGCATATAAATACAATAGCTTAATTTTTACAGCTCGAACACACGGGCTTTAGTAGCAAGCTTTTACACCACTCATCCACACACATTCACTACTTTTACAACATTATTCTAAATTGTTTTACCAGTACTATGATTTTGCTAACATAATTTTGATGTTATTTCTCCACTCTTCGGCAGCTTGCATATAACTTTTCATTGCCACTTTCATTAGTAAACGCTGCTTTACATGGCTAATTATTACAAGTCTTTTTTTACAAGCTCCTTATGTTTACTTTTATAATGCATATAGTTATCTTGTATGTCTTTTTAAAAAATAAGGCTTTTTTGCACTGCGTGTTTTTATTTACTGTATGCCACATTTTATGTTTGTTAATAGCATTTTTTATTTTTTCCTACTGGGAAGAAGGTGTGTCTCTTATGCTTGTTACTCATTGGCTTAAAAACTCTAATGTAATTCTTTTAGGGGCAGGGTTTTCTAGTTTCAATAATTAGCATTTGCCTTTATATTGCTGATAAGTTTTGTAATTTACACATTTCTGAAGAAGTCCTTGGATATTAAGGATGAAAGCGCTAAAAAAATAGGTTCCGTTAAAAGAATTTCACAGAGTTCTGCAGTTTATTTTCCATGCCGTTGAAGTGTGAGTTTCATTTGTAATTTTTCTTCAACTAGTTCTTTCAGTTTGTGCTTTATATATATATATATATATATATATATATATATATATATATATATGTGTGTGTGTATATCTATATCTATATATATATCTATAGGGTGACAATCAGAAGGTCAATGTGGGTTTGGTCAAACATACTTCAGTCGACGTCTGGAGGCCGAATGGCGACAATGTCGAAGTATGAATCTCGCCCCCATCTTAACCCATGTTAAAGCCTGTTCTGAGGTTAACGGCGAGTCATATTTTGGCAATGTCAGAATTCGACATTGTCAGTTTCATGAAAGCGGGTCGATGATTCCATCAATCGATGGGGTCAGGTTCGATCATCTATCATTTATATATGTGTATATATATATATATATATATATATATATATATATATATATACATACAGTATATAGATAGATATGCACACACACACACACACACACACACACACACACACACACACATATATATATATATATATATATATATATATATATATATATATATATATATATATAGGTATATAGATAGATATAGATATTTATGTGTGCAAAACCTGAAACTATAAAAATGTAATTTTATATCCATCTTTAAGAAAATCTTATGTATTATGAAATAAATACCAGAAAATATAGCAGCTGTGTATGTTTATATTTGGTATTGTCATGGAATTTAGAATAAGTAAATATATTCTCTCATTTGGTAGCCACTAGGGAGCTGAACAGTATTTGTACTGATGCAATTTTGGCATCTGATTTTTTTCTGAATATTATCACATTTATTTGTGAAATATATTTAAATAAAGTCTTATTATTCCATTAAAATACAGTCCTGTACCATATATTAGCTTGCTATAGAACTCTATGACAAAAGAAAGCTGCAATGCCTGTCTACAGCAACTAGAATGACTCAGTATTAAGCACAATACCATTTTCCTAGGTGATCTAAACAATCAGACTACAGACTTTGAAATCCACACCACCGCCAGTGCACAAGCACAGAGATTCCAGGACTTTGCCAATGCAAATGCCCTGTAACAATTAGTCAGAGTATCCCCTAGGAGGAATAACATCTTGGATCTTGTCCTTTCTAATATGGGAGTATCTTGCACCATCCTGGCTTATCTTCATCATTTGGTATATCTGACCATAAAGCAACCTCTTTTGAAATAATAATGAAATCAAAGACCCCTTCCATGCAAGGTACATTTAGTCTTTAATACAAACTACCTACCCTTAAGTGATACATTGGCAGGCTTCAAATCCAAACCCAGCAAACCCAGTTAATTCCATTGAATAGGCAGAAATATACACCATGCACTATAGAAGCATGTAAACATCTGCATAGATGCAGCTGTACCCTGTAAGAACAAGTGCAGGGCAAACCCCAGAAACAAACCCATTTGGTGGAACCATAATATCAACAGGTTTTAAAATAAAAGGAAAAGTATTTTGATCAAATGTAAGATGAATAATTTCCAGAATGTTAGGGTCTGTGTCAATAAAATAAACAAACAACTCAGGAGCTTAATAAAATCCATCAAAGCCAAGTTTGAGGCTAAAATAGCTATCCAAGCCAAAGACAATCACACAACATTTTTTAGTTATGATCATAATCTCAAAAATACAATGCTTCAATGCACTGTGTTGATTCTGAGCAATGTTACCTACACTGAAACTGAAAATATAGTAAGCCTATGGGCCAATAAATTTAGATCTAACTTTACTCTTCTCTTCCCTGCATCTGTCCCTCAAGATTTACCTGAAACTGCTTTGCGTCCAGCTATCATACAAGATCAAGTTCTAAAAGTGCTATAAAATGTTAAAAATAATGCTTCAGTGGCTCCTGACAATATCATTGTGTGCATCTTAAATAACATGAAGCACAATTTAGCCACACCCCTAACAGCACTATCCAATCTCAGCCTCCATACAGGTTTCTACCAAGTGGATAGAGAGCAACTACAGACATTTCCCTGCACAAGGGAGGACCTTCCACAAACCCAGGCAATTAGAGACCCATAAGTCTGACCAGCCTCATATGCAAAGCCACAGAAAGCATTATCATGGGGCTACTCAACCAGGGCATAAGGAACCTCCAAACACTGGACCCATCTCAATCTGGATTTGTCAAGGGCAGTTCATGGCTACTCATCCTAGTGGATTTTTTTTTAAAAAGGTAGAAATGGATGAAGGCAAAATGGTACACATCACATACTTTATTTATTTATTTATTTATTTATTTATATTTGTTGACCGGGAGTGTCCGACTGGACGTAAGTCCATTTTCAGCGGAGGCCCAGGGAGAAAAGCTCCATAGTTAAAATAAACAGACAGTAGTTACATTGGATTACGTAGCGATTAACAATTTACATAGCAATTACTTGCAACATACTAACAGATGAAGAACATAGTACATCAGTAGACAACTAGAATATTTATCTGTGAAGTACATAACAGACATTAACAAATGCTAAAATAAGAAGTTCCTGCTGTATAAGTACTAGGCTTATGATCATCTGAGCTTGCTATAAACAAGGTAGTTAGTGGAGTGCAAAGAAAGGTAGTGGTTGGATGGGGTGGGTGATATTAGAGTGGGAGTTGCAAGGGCATAGCCAGCATGTTTTTAGGTGCACTTTTAGTAAAGTTTTGAAGTGGGTGCATGATGGTACGGAGGTAATTGTGGGTGGGAGGGAGTTCCATATTTTGGCTATGGTGCAAGAGACTAGTGCTTCACCAGCAGAGTTATTGGCTTTAGTGATCTGCAAGTGATTTTTGTTGCTGGGTCTTAGTGGTCTGGTGGTGCGATAGGGTTGGAGTAGATTCTGGAGGGATGGGACATTTAGTGGATGGTTTACTAGTTTGTGGGCAAGTGAGAGTTGATACCATTGAAAGAGGTGAGGGAGTTAAGCCAGCCCAGTTCAGCAAGTGAGAGACAGTGGAGACTATGGTAGGATGCCCCTGTGGCGAATTTGGCAATTTTGTTGTAGCAGGTCTCTAGCTTGTTTAGATCGCATTGCCTTAGGTTGGTATATATTGGAGAGGCATAAAGTAGGGTGGAGATAAGGTGGGAATTTGCTATTGAAATCTTTGCTGCTTTGGTGAGAATATGCTTATTTCTGTATAACGCTCCTAGTTTTTTGTGGACTTTTTTTATGGTCATGGATATGTGAATGTCAGATTTTAGTTTATTGTCTATTTCCACTCCTAGCAATTTGGTGTGTTCAGTTGGGTATATAGTGTTGTCTTTTGCTGTGATGTTAAAGTGAGAGTTGTTTTGAGTATGTTTGGTGGGTTGGAAGATGAGTAGTTTAGTTTTGTTTGGGTTGAGTATTAATTGGGCATCGGATAACCAAGTTTCAACAGAGGAAAAGGCTTCCTGTGTGACTTTTTGCAGTTTGGGTAGGGACTGGGCTGAGCAGATGATGGTCAAGTCATCTGCGTATTGTATGAGTGTGCCATGTGTGGTGGCAGAGGCTAGTTTATTTGTGAAAACAGAGAAGAGTAGGGGTCCAAGGATGGATCCTTGGGGAACCCCTATGGAGACAGGTAGTTGGGGAGATATGTCATTCTGCCATACATCGGATTGTTGGCGGTCAGACAGGTAACTCTGAAACCAGTTGGTGACTGATTGTGAGAAGGATAGGTTATTCAGAGCAGAGATAAGTTGTTTGTGTGGGACCATGTCAAATGCTTTAGATAGGTCTGGGAAAGTAGCAGAGGAGAGATAGCCATTGTTTTTATGCTAAAGGATAGCGTTAGTAAAGGAGAGTAAGGCAGTGGTGGTGCTATGGTTTGGTCAGAAACCATGCTGAGTATTGGAAAGGAAGTTGTTAGTAAGGAGGTAGTCTGAGACCTGAGAGTGTATGCATCTCTCTAGTATTTTGGAGAGTGGAGAGAGAATAGCTATGGGGTGGTAATTGGTTAGTTCTGTGGAGGGTCTGCCTTTGTGGAGGGGAATTATATGTGATACTTTCCACAGTGTGGGAACATAACTTTCTGACAGAGATCGGTTAATCAAGATGGATACTGGGTAGGCCAGAGCATCATCTGCGATTTGTAGGTATTCACTTGGGAGGTTGTCTGCTGCTAATTTGGTGGGTTTAAGTTTAGTTAAGAGTTTTTTTATGTTGGAGGTAGGTGCAGGAGAAAAAAAGAAGGCAGTGGGGAGATTAGTAGTTGAAGGTGTGGGTTGGAGGGGAGGGGGGTTGTGTTGTTTAGCTAGTGATAGTATGGTTTGTGTGAAGTGTGTGTTGAATGAGGTAGCAATATTTTCTGAGGAATGAGGGATGTTAGGAGGAGGGATACTGACTTTACCTGGGTGGAGGATGGAGTTTATGGAGGACCAGAATTGTTTGGGGCTGTGTTCAGAGGAGTCTAATGCAGACTGGTAGTATTGGAATTTGTCCTGTTTTATTAGCTTTTTGACTCTATTGCGTAGTTCTAGGAATTTCTGTCTAGCTGAGGGGGTCTTGGTTTTGCGCCAGTGGTCGCAGGCTTTATCCCTGTTTTTCATTTCTGACTTAGTGGTTTTCTGTAGCCATGGGGAGGGTTGTGCTTTGATTCTGGAAAGTCTTATGGGGGCATTGTAATTAAGGATGCTCAGGAAGGTAGTATTAAAAAATGCAACTGCGTCATCAAGACTGAGGTACTTTAGAGGATGCCAGTTACATTCTTTGAGGGATGAGATGAATGTGAGTGGGTTAAAGTTTATTTTTTTACGTATCTGACGGTAGACGACAGGTTTAGCTTGGTATAGGTTTTTTTTCAGTAGGAATGTTGGGGAGTGATCACTGAGGCTATCTGATAAGCAGCCTCTTATATATGACTGGGGGCTCTTACTGACTAGTATCCAATCCAGGGTAGTGTGCTTGCTGGAGTTTTTATTTATCATGGTTGGCGACTGGACTAGTTGGGTGAAGCCATGAATGTTTATATGATGGGTTGTATGGTTGCCAGAACAGGATTGCCAGTCAATATTGAAATCACCTAAAATGATAGTTTCTTGGGGGAGATGGTGGGTAGACCAGCTGAGGAGGTTTTCTAGTGGAGGGATGTTTTGGCCAGGTGGGAAGTGGCATCCAATTATGTTGATGGTTTTGTTCTGGTTTATTTTGAGGTTGGTATATATTATTTCTTCATTGCCTATTTGTGGAGCTGATGATTTTAAGATCTGGATGTTTAGATGCTGTTTAAATATTATAGCTACACCACCTCCTTTCTTGTTTAGCCGTTCTTCTCTTAGTATGCCATAACCTGTAGGGAGTATTTGGTCACTGGTAATGTGAGGTTTTAGCCAGGTTTCTGTCAGGATGACTATATCTGGGAGTACAAGTCTATGGTGGCATGGAGTTCATGGACTTTGTTGGATATACTTCTAATATTTAGGCTTAGTAGAAGGAAGTCATTTGGCTTTCTATTGTCTGTAATATGGGAGAAGTTGTGGTTTCTAGTCTGATTATGAGGATTGGGGTTGGAGACAGTACGGCCAGGGTTGGGGTGGATATCTCCACTTAGGGCTAGTTTTGATATGCATGAGGTTATTAGTTTTCTCAGTTTTTGAATGTGTTTGTTTATAAGGGAAACTTTATGATTGTGCTCTTTGGGTAATAGGTATGGTGGGAGGGTTACTATGTTAAGTTGTAGGGATGCTTTATGTTTGAGTAATATAGTTGGTAGAATATGTGGGGGTGCATAGGGATGGTTCTTGAGTTGGTGGGAGGGGAGCTGAGTGAGGGTGAGACATGAGTGCTGGTGTGAGTAGTAGTACAGTGGTAGTGGTTGAGTGGGGGAATGATAAAGCTTTGGTAGGATGTAAGATATGCAAGGAGAGTGCATGCAGTGAGCATAGGTAAGGTATGCTTGTACATGTTAGTTGAGGAGGTGTGATAGTAGTGGGAAGATGGAGGAGGTAGTGTTGGGTTAGCGCTGTGGTTGGCTACTGGAAAGATGGGAGGGGTTTGTGAGTGTAATAAAAGGTGGGACCACTGGGGGCGGGAGGGAATAGGGGGCAGGGTGGGGAGCAAAGCTAGTAGAGACCCTGTTAGTTGCTCTTATGAGGGGGCTGGAAACAATCAGGTAACAGAGTTAATTGATGAATGAACATATGATAGTGACAAGGGTGATTGTAGTTTTAAAAAATGGTGCCTGCCACAGGTAATATTTATTAACTTTGGGATTGTCTTAAAGTAATAAACAGGGAAGGGGGAGGGGAGAACAAGGGTGTGAGCAGGCAGTTCTTTGTACTGCTGCTAATGAGCCAAAGCAAAGACAAGTTAGTGTTTGAGAAACAATCACAATTGACAAAGGACTGCTCTGAAACTGTAAGTCATTTCTTAACCATTTTCAGGTGGAAAAAACAGGATAACCTTGTATCAGTAGGCCACTGTGGTCTCAGTTTAAATTAACAAACACACAGTATTGATCAGATTATGGATACTATCTGCTAACAGAAGGGAATAAGAGAGAAAGTGGAAGATGAGTGTGTGTGCGTGTGTGTGTGGGGGCGGCTGCTTACAAGCCAAAGCAGAGTGCTCTCCAGGGGAAAATGAATATTGGCACAAACACGTAGACACATGCTCAAAGTTAACTTTAGTTGTTTGCAGACAGTTCAGACCCGGACTGCGCTTTTCTTATAAGAATGATAAAGGTGGTACCGCAGTTGAATACTTAAGAGTGGTGTTAGGTTCAAAGTTAACTTTAGTTGTTTGCAGACAGTTCAGACCCAGACTGCGCTTTTCTTATAAGAATGAGAAAGGTGGTACCGCAGTTGAATACTTAAGAGTGGTGTTAGATTCAAAGTTAACTTTAGTTGTTTGCAGACTGTTCAGACCCAGACTGCATTTTTCTTATAAGAATGATAAAGGTGGTACCACAGCTGAATACTTAAGAGTGGTGTTAGGTTCAAAGTTAACTTTAGTTGTTTGCAGACAGTTCAGACCCGGACTGTGCTTTTCTTATAAGAATGATAAAGGTGGTACCGCAGTTGAATACTTAAGAGTGGTGTTAGGTTCAAAGTTAACTTTAGTTGTTTGCAGACAGTTCAGACCCAGACTGCGCTTTTCTTATAAGAATGAGAAAGGTGGTACCGCAGTTGAATACTTAAGAGTGGTGTTAGGTTGGAGAGACACTGAGCTCCTCATGGGGCCTCTAGCAGAGTGGATTGTAGTTTGACTTTGACCTGACCAAAGCTTTTGACACAATTCCTCACTCAGGTTTATTAGAAAAGCTAAATAAACTATGAATAAACCCTATGTCACCTACTGGATTGCCAACTGCCTCACAGATAGGTTCAGAATATCAAAATAAAGGAAGTTGCCTCCACAAAGAGACCAGTCACCAGTGGGGTCTCCCGAGGTTCAGTGTTGGGACTTTTCCTGTTTGGCATCTACTTTTTGGAAGTAAAAGCAAATACAAAAGGGCTCTGATAGACTAAGTTTGGAGATGACTACAAGCTAGTGGCAGTCATTGAAGCCCTAAATGACTTTGCCATCCTAAAGGAAGGTTTGTTCCAAATAAATAACTGGTGACAAAATCATGGACTGAATCTCAGTACAAAAAAATGCATTATTGCATCCTTTGGAAAGTCATGTATCCCAGGGGACTACCGCATTAACAATACACTCATGACAGTTGACCATGTTATTCAGGATTTGAGAACTGACCTAACTATTGACGAATATTTGTTCATTGTTGTAGGAAAGTCTTTCTATATTGCACAGCTTATGAACAAAGGCATTGTGCCTAGATCTAGGAATGTCACTTATCCTTTTTACTCAGCCCTATTAGGCCAGTCATAGAATATAATTCCCCCTTTGGCATGCATCTGTCCAGATACATGCAATAACTGTAATGCCCACAGAGATTCCTTACTAAAAGGATACAAGGCCTAGACAACACAGCTTACATGGACTGACTCAAGGTCCTGTCACTATGCTTGGTATCCTACAGACTGCTAAGAGGTGACCTGTGTCTGGTATAAAAGTCATCCTCTGACCCAGTACTGATGGATTTACTGCACAGCAACAAATCAAATAACATCAGAAATACTCAGTCTATGGATATAAACTTCTTCTGCAACATCAACAGTACAGTTTGGAGGGACATGTGTATCACGCAGAGGATACCACTCCTCTGAAAACTCCCAATCCACATAATTCATCCCTGTCTATACTGCAACCTAGATCTGTGGAAGAAAAACAGACAATTTACCCCAGGACTGCCCCTGTGCTACTAATGGAGAGAGGCAGCTCCTAACTACTTTATCCCATGCATTATCTTTGATATTATCCCAGTTATTCTCATTAGGGATAATATATAGTTATAGACCATGGGATGGGTAAGGCCAGCCTGTAACTAAATGGG
The DNA here is from genome assembly GCF_019279795.1 of Protopterus annectens. Taxonomy (NCBI): domain Eukaryota; kingdom Metazoa; phylum Chordata; order Ceratodontiformes; family Protopteridae; genus Protopterus; species Protopterus annectens. The sequence goes on from NC_056735.1 coordinate 902,020,412, forward strand.
ATAGGTTAATTTGACCAGAAAAAGATAAACTGGACATGTCTAAATTGGAGCTCAAGGGCAGCTAGCCTAATACTTACCAATGAACCTATTACAAAACAGGTAATAATGGTTTACAGACTTCTAATGATAAGACCTCTGCCTCACAGGTCTGGTGTTCAGTCTTGACCTCTAGTCATTGACTGTATGGAGTTTTACTTGTACTTTCCATGCATGTCCAGGTTTTCCCAGGTACTCCAGCATCTTCCCACCTTCCAAAAGCATGCTAACTGACATGTTTCCCTAAAATATATAAATATATACATATTGATGGTATTTATCCTTACCCTTGTGACCCAGGTCATGGGTGAAAGATCAAAGAAGGATCAGTTCACTTGCTCAGTTAGCAATTAAATTAATTAATTACAACAAAATTTTAAAATATCTATAAAAAGTACCACACATTTTAACATAGTTGTTCTTGAAATAAATTTGATAAATGCAACACCTTGATATAATGTTTCCTTCTGAAATTGTTCATTCTTTTGTTAGTAAATGTGAATTGTTTCTATTTTTACTTGAGAAAAAATATAGAAGGCATATGTTGAATCAGCACAAGTTGTTTTGTAAATATATACAAGCTGAGAAAATTCTACCATCACATAACTTTATTGCTAATTTCTTTTCAAGTTATCTGCATTTGTTTTTTTTAATCCTGTAACATCTGTTTTTTTTTTTTTTGCCAGACTACAAACACCAAAAATATATTAATGAAAAAATGCACATTTATGTTAGATATTTGTATACTGAGTAATACATTACACAATGTGAAACTGCTTGTTTCAGTTTTAAAATATTTTCCTGTATGTGTTGCTGGTACATTGTTGATCTACAATTCCTTTTTGAAAGTCTGATAGTACTTTTGTTGAACTGAAACTGGAATGTTTATGAACTCTACAATGTCTTCTCTCTCTCTCTCTCTTGCTCAAATTATGTTTATGTTACTATAATATAATAATAAAGTGATACATTTTTATTTCATAACTAATAATGATAATAACATAAATAACTATATACAATATTTATACTGGCCTGAAAAGAATAGAAAAACAATAAAGGAACACTAGCTAATACACTAGATAGAGAAAAGGGACAACCCTGCATGGTACCTTTAGTTAAGGAGATAGATTCCAAAGTAAAAGGGCCTAGCTTAACATAAGCTGAATTGTGTTTGTGTACATTTTTTAAGAGTGACATTAAAGAAGGAGGATAATCAAAAAGATTTAAAGCTTTAAATAAAAAGTACCAGTTTAAAGAGTCAAAGGCTTTTTCAATATTCAAACCTATCAGAGCTTCTTTATTATCTCTATTCATAAATTTGATAACAGTTAATATTCTTCTAATATTATTGTGAGTATGTCTATGATATATAAATCTTGCTTGATCTTCATCAGTTGTGTGGGACAGAGGAATTTTTATTCTATCAGCAAAGATGAACATAAAAATTTTATAGTCATTATTTAGCAGAGAAATAGGTCTAAAGAACTACAATACTGAAGGTCCTTATTATCATTTGGAATGGGGTAATTAATGAATATCTCCAAGATGGAGGAATATCACCTTGGGATTGAATTCCAATTAAAGTTCTGTGGAAAAGGGAAATGATGGAAGAAGGAAAGAGTTTATATATTTTTTATGATTATACCATCCATTCCTGGTGCTTTATTAGGTTTGGAATTTTTAATTTTAGCTATGACTTTTTAATATGAAATCTGAGATTAGAGGTCTATTTTTAGTTTATTTGGGATTTTCTTAATATTAGAGAAAGACAGACTTAAATTTGTGAGGTTGACTTCAGAATTAGCAGGATTATTGAGGTCTGTATAATGATAGCTAAAGACATCAAAAATATCTCCAATGTCAAATACTTTCTTTTTTGTTTGTGCAATAATTTAACAGTATTATTAAATTTAGAATGCATTTTTAATCCTCATTGATAAGTTATGCATGTGTTTGGGTTAAAAAGCATAAGAATTCAATTTTAATTTTTCTGACGCTATATTTGATTTATGCGATAAGATTTCAAAATATTTCTTGTTTAATTCGTCTATTCTCTTTTTGTCAACAGGAGTACTTTTGGAAGCACTAGACTTAGCTAATAGAAATTGAGATTGGATATTTCCCAATTCTGAATCCCATTTTTTGAGTTCATTTTTGAACCATGAAAGTATGTTAGCATAAATACAAGCTTTTAAAGCATCCCAAATCATGACTGTGTTAATGTCTGATGTATAATTTGTTTTAAGAAAAAAAAAATGAAATTCTGAAAGAAGCCAAGGTTTGAAGTCTTTAACTGTTTTTATATAAGATGGAAATCTTATGTGGATTAGCCTTTTATAATCAGTTTGAAATTTAAGGATAAGAGAATCATGATCAGAAATAGGACAGGGCAATATGGTAATACGTGAAACTTTAACAAAAATAAATCATGAGAAACTAGTATTCTCTCTATTCTAGTTTGGGTACCAAATCTATAATATTGAATGTGTGTCTTTTATATTAAATGTATCAATTGGGTTAAGTGACTCAATCCATTTTTAAAGAATTTAGCAGTAGAAGTGAGTCTTAGTGACCTTTTATTAGTAATATCCAAAACACAATTAAAGTCTCTACCTAGTATTAAATTACCCTTATAAGTATTTGTGATGAAATCTAGGTATATTTGGCAATCTTTACCCCCATACCAGGAAACCAGTAAAGGTTGACCAGTGTCCATATCTTATTATTGAATTTTAAGATAACAAGAGAGATAAGTCCCTCTTGGTCTTCATATGTAAAAATAATTTGGGGATTAATAGTATTTTTCTTCCAAATAATTCTACTCCCCATGGTTTTATTTTTGTAAGAAGAATGAGCTTGTTAAGTAGTTATTGGGATTTCAAATATCTCTTTCAAATAATTTGAAATGAGTTTCTTGAAGAAAGACTACTTGCACTTTAAGTTCAGATATCTTAACAAGTTTGATCTTTTCCTTAGATTGTTTGAACCATTAATATTTAGAGATAGTAAAGTTAATTTCATGGATGTATACTAAAGGAGTTGTAAGATTAGTATTAATATTTAATACTGAATCCTAATAACTCTCTCTTTCATATTGTAATAAATGCATACCTAAAAAGATAAATGATACAAATAATATATAGAGCTTTTAATACTTAGGAAATTAAATATTTCTATTTCAGGCCTAGAAAAACCACCACAAGAGATATTATGAAAAACATATTAACAATAAGAATATAAAAACTCAGTATCAAACATGGAATTATCAAAATTCCTAGTCTAACAGATAAACTCTTATCTATCAGACTAACCTTCATAGCAAGCCAAATTATGACAAGATGAGTTCTACAGATATTACATGCATAAAGGAGACTATGTTTAAAAAAATAAAAATATAAATTAGAAAGAAACTCCTCAATTAGACAAATAGGAAGAATTCTAATATTAAAGTTAAAATGACAAGATTAAAGAAAACCTGACCTTAATCCAAATATAATAGAATTATAAACATCAATTAAACTATTGCAGATATCTAAGAATAGTGGATGAATAGTCTGAATAATGATTCTAAACACATTCGGTATGTGAATATGTTAAATATAAATAACATGGGTCTATATTAGAACATCGAAGTTTTAAAACTTCGAATGTTCTAATATCGAACCCTATTCAGTGAAAGCTGAAAATGTCGAAGCAACAGAAAATCAAAATTTTTCCTAGGGGAAGAATTTGGTTGTTTGTTTCTGTTGCTTCGGTATTTTCAGCACTGTGGTGGAAAGTTACGGGTCGGGTTCAGGTAAGTGTGCGATTGAGTGGGGGTTAAGGTAGTTAGGGTTAGGGTGTGGGTTAGGTATGTGTGCGATTGTGTGGACATGAGGGTTAGGGCGGGTTAGGTGAGTTAGTGTTAGGGTGCAGGTTAGGTATGTGTGCGATTGTGTGGATATGAGGGTTAGGGCAGGTTAGGTGAGTTAGGGTTAGGGAGAGGGTCAGGTAAGTGTGCGATTGTGTGGAAGTGAGGGTTAGGGCAGGGTAGGTGAGTTAGGGTTAGGGCGCACGTGAGGTGAGTGTGTGATAGTGACGGACCTTAGGGTTAGGGTTTGGGTTAAGGTAAGTGGATAGTTAGTGGTGTGTGTATAGTTTAGTGTAGGGTTAGGTGTAAGATTTTAGGTGTATGTGTGTGGATTGCTGTTTGTTTGGTGTGCTTGTGTTGTGTGTATGTGTTTTGGAGCAGTACATTTTTTCCCTAGGAAAAAAATTCACTGTTCTGTATGTTCGATGTTTTCAGCTTTCACTGAATAGGGTTCAATATTATAACATTCAAAGTTCTGAAATATCGATGTTCTAATATAGACCCAAATAACATCACTAGTGACATAATCAGATAAGAAAAAACATTTATAATAACCAGATACAGAATGACCTACAGATTTCAATATCTGTAATTATGTAAAGAAAGTTGCCACTCAGACTTTTCCCAGGGGCAGATGAATAATTATATAATAGAAAATTCTTGCCCAATATCTTTGTGATTTGTAACACAAAAGGAATTTTGCAAAAAAACATATTTTAAGTGCGTTAATCAGCTGAAATGGTTGTTATAAAACATATTTATAATATTGCTTTTCGTTTTTTTGTTTGTAAAGCTATTCAGTTCCTTATTTGCAGTGTCTCTAGCTTCTTCTTTACAACAAATAGATGCACTGCCAAATATGCCAGATGGTATGAAATAAATAGAAACAGGTTAGTGAAATGACTTAGACAATGAATTGAACTCATTGCAGGGATACATGGTTAGGCTTATAAAGGCCCTTGTGGTCATTAGCCTGGTAAACATCTATGAACCTGTTTATCTGCCCAACCTCACTGGAAAAAGGGAATTGTTTCTGCCCAAATATAACCACGACAGTCCAGGAGTTCTAAAAGGGGATGTGGATTTTTCACACTTGTGCTTCAAGCTTAACACTATGCTGGCTTTCGTTCTACCATTTTGTTTTCATATTTCACTACTTTTTTTTTTTGCTAGTTGAAAGCAGCTTACCACAATTCACAATTTTCTAGTTCTTCTCAATGGATACATAACCCTTCATGAACTTAACACAATGCATACACTTTGTTCTTTAAGGCTCATAAAGGCTGCTCTTACTACTTTTTTAAATTAAACTGTTAAGAAAAGAATACATGCTGCAGTGAAACTGACTGGTAGGCTAATGTAAGGGGGAGGGTCCCCTCGTATTGACTGAGAAACCTTGAGACAGCACAGATCCTTGTTGGTGACCCCATTATATTTGTAATTTGATGTTAACATAATATTGTACTGATCCCCAGAGTCTCTGTGTTAGTTCAGCATCTCTACATCACCAAAATCTTGAAAGCTACTGGACATAAATCCACATCACATTACTTTGTGTGACTATCGTGGCTAATACTGTATGCTTAGCCTTACTCATATTACAAATGTTATGTGAAAGATGCAGCAAAAAGTTTTGAATAAATACAAATAAGTAAATTAGAAGAAAAAAAATGAATATGAACTACTGTACAGAACTGACTGTTTTCTGAGAACACATCTTAGTTGAAATATAGTCTCATAAACTACGGTGGAAACAGCTTTAACAAACAAGGGAACAGTAATTACGTACCACTGAAACTGGACCATATTAACTTATAAAAGCTAAACAACCAGTATGTCTAGATAAATAAAAAATTGAAGAAATATTCAGTGGCTTAAATCCATTGTCCATAGACCAAAAACAAGAAATTATGCTTGGAATTACACAGCAGCACTCCTCTTATCATATAATAGCATAAACATCAAATGCTACCATGTACCCACAAAATCCATGTCCACAACAAGACATTATACCGTCAGCAAAGCATCACATTCTCAAACAGTTTCAGTCTGGGAAAATCCAATATGTCACTTCAAAACTACTTTCTAAAAGTCACAACAGATGACAAGTCAACTGAGCACAGTCAGTTGAAGTTCAATATAAATAGACAAGCCCCAGTAGAAAGATATCTAACAATTTGACATTTGGGTAAAGAGTTGCTAAAATAAATAATAAACAGGTGAAATATCAATTCCATTGTAATAGCAGAATCAAAAGATTACCTGAAAAAAATAAGCTATTTCAATAGCCTGAGATGAGTTACTGACTGACTGCTTCAGAAACAAGATATGAGATAGGCTACCAGAACAAATGTTACTGTCTTCATTTTCATTTTTGGCGACTGCAGATAATGGTAACATTAAAATAACTGCACCCATAGATGAAATGACAGTACAGAGTGCTTGATCACCTTCAGAACTTCATATTTATGGATATTTATGGAGCTGCAATAGGTAAGGAATTATTTCAGGCAGACCATTGCAGGAAGCGCACCAGGATAATATTTTCTACAGCTTCCAGATAAGTGTGGCCATGCAGGCTTGAAAGCGGAGGTCCACAGATGCAGAAACAGTTATTGAGTGCTGCAGCAACTCGCAGAGCATTTTGAGCTGTGAAAAAGCTTCACTTCAAACCTTTAAGACAAAAATAAAAAAAGTAAAATAAAATAAAAGGGAGGGATCTGCCAACTGAAACTAAGTGAGCAGTAAAAGGCCAAACAAACAAGCACAGTGACTTGTAACCATAAATCTAATGGCAGCTGAAAGCATTACAACTAAATGCACCAACCATAAGTCATCCTTTGAAAATGACAAGACACAACACAATAACAAATAAAAAACAAAGTTATTAACAGAATATTGAAACGGAAAGGATGTAAGCTAATAAATACCATAGGAGAGACCCTTTTGTAAGTCCATAATCTCAGAAATCCAGGAATTTAGAAAGGAAATAATGTCCTTGCCTCAGATTTCTCAGGAAGACCAAAAATTCAAATATTATGGGCTGGATTTACAAAAGCTTGCACGGAGTTGTAGAGTAGAGTAAGACGTCAGACAGCCAATATATCTGCTGAGCAATCCAGCAACAGCCAGCAGGGGCGTGCATGAGAGCTTCTAAAGCTACTTTTGCATGGACAGCATCATGGTAAGCAAATTACCTCATTTGCTGCTGAAAGCTATGCAAATGAGGTAAATTTGCAATCCAGGAAACACTAATCTGTCCGTGGAAGAGTAGTGTTATCTGCAGAAATGTACTCCGTTGGTAGCGGAGTACCGTTCTGCAAATAGCTAAATGGAGCTATGACAGCTCGAAATAAAGGAAGCATACAGTTTGGGAAGCATGCCAATGGCCAAATATAAGGCCACTGGCATCTATAAATGTTTAAAATTATTAAAATCTAACTTTTTTTCCCCAATCTCCGATGTTTAAGCATAGTGCAGCACCGCGCAAACATGTGGCGCTTTAAAAACAAGAAAATAATTTTAAAATAGCCACTAAAAAGCTTATCCTGCCATGCAGGTGAATGGCAGGCTGAAGACAACATGGCCACTGAGTAGTGGTTGCTAAGGGGGGGAATCTCAGTGTGAGAGATGTAACCATGCATTAGTAGGCAATCCTATGCAAATGAGGATAAAGATAGTGAATCCCAATTTTCCCCAGCATGTGAGCCATGTCCCAAGAGTGTAAGTGTAGGAGTAGGGGAGTAGTAGAGTAGAATATAGGTAACATCATGAGGGTGTGTGTCAGAAAGGCTCTAAGCTTATTGGAGCACAGTGTCTTGTGTTTGCCTGAGTTGCTCAGGATTGCAAGAGGCGTGTTTACAGTTGTCCTTTTTGAAAACCAGAAACCAAAGGTGTACGCTGTGAATATATCTGAAATTTCTTGCAAACGTGCACACAGCGTGTGCGCACCTGTGCGCTTGTTTGCGCGGCTCTGCCCTGGGCAGAAACGGAAAGGGAAAAGGAAGGAAAAGAAGTAGTAGGAAGTTAACCAAGGAGAACTAGCAGAGCTGCCAGGTGAAATATATCAGAATCAGCCAATTATACAGGTAGCAGACTAGCCCAGCCCAGCCCAGCACTTTAAACTCTGCAAACAGCATTATTCCCTGTTTTTTCCAAAGAACTCTGCAACACTGCAGTATACAAAGAGGGGAAAGGTTAAAAACTTTAAAGTCAGACAAAATTTTAGAGGCTGCTCTTGCTATCATAAACCAACATGTGCAAGGTGCTGAGGGTGGAGATGTTCTGAATGCTGCTGAGCAACCCACAGGAGTGCTATAGAGTGGACAGAGACCTCCTGCAACAAATTGTTGAGCTGTGCCGGCCACGCCTCACACACAGAACCAACAGAGGGGAACTCATCCCAGTGGATACCAAGGTATGTGTTGGCCTAAGAATACTAGCTACAGGTACATTCCAGAGACTAACTGGTGATATGATGGGGATTTCACAGGCATCAGCATCCAGGGTACTGTACCAGTTCCTGGATGCCATGTCAGTACATGTCGGTGAGCATGTATATTTCCCCAATTCTCGTGAGGCATTGGCCAGCAATATGCATCTTTTCCACCAAATAGCAGAATACCCTGAGGTAGTGGGTGCAATAGACTGCACGCACATATACATCAAAGCACCACCCAGAGAGCGGGGTAGGGTCTACATCAACCGCAAGAGTTTCCCCTCTATCAACTGCCAGGTCATGTGTGATGTCCAGAACATAATAATGAATGTGTGTGCTGGCTGCCCTGGAAGCTATCACGATTCCCACATCTGGCATCTAACGTAGCTGTACCAGAGATTTGCAAATGGGGACATCCCTGATGGTCACCTAGTGGGAGATGCTGGATACAGACTGGAGACGTGGCTGATGACACCCATCAGAAATGCACACACACCCAAACAAGAACTCCATAATAAGGCACATGCACAAACAAGAAACAATATTGAGCATGTGTTTGGAATGCTCAAGTCGCGGTTCTGGTGTGTGGACACATCTGGTGGAGCCTTGCAGTACTTACCAACTACATGTACCCAAATTGTCATGGTATGTGCCATGCTACACAATATGATCTTGTGAAAACAGCTGCAGCAGGAACAGCATGGGGCAGGTCCAAACAGTCCCCCACCATTGCCAAGGCCTGCACAGGCACAGCGTGACTCAGAGGAGGAACAACCTGAGCCTGCCTCAGTAGTCAGAAGGAGGCCTGCCCAGTATGCCCTGGCCTTGGCAAGGAGGCAACACATAGCATATACACTGACTCAGTAGGAACCCTGGAAATGACACTTCTCTCGGACTCACACATACAGTAAAAGGGATGCCTAACTTGACACTACCTGTTTTCAAACATGTATAGGGAGTGTACTATGTGCATCCAACATAGGTAGCCCTGCAGCACAACCTGAGGCATGAGTGCCTATTTTAAGCAATATAAAGCACTGCTATGCACATTTTACCAGTATTGAGCATATTTAAATTCAATTGCGCGTAGCTGTGCACCGCATTAACCAGCGCAATGTTGGGCAACATTGAGCAATGTTGGGCAATGTTAGTAAAAGTCTGGCAAAGTCGGGCAAAGTTGAGCAAAGTCGGGTAAACACGCTCGCACCTGCTTTACTGTTCCTTAAGCAGTCTGGTCTGCCTAGCAGGAAAATAAAAAGCAGTAAAAGGGCTCGAACTCAGGATACTGTGCATTATAGTCACAGTACTGAACCACTAAGCCATGACAGCATTTCACTGGCACAGACACAACTTAACTCACTCACACATACCAGTTGGGGGGGATCACATACCTAACAATCACAGCCAGCAGGAAAATGTAGGCAAACACAAACAAATGCTGTATCATACCCTCTGAAGAAGCATATGAGTAACCTCCTCCCAGGCCTATGCAGACAGATAACAGCAGGCCAGGCAGCGTGATGTGGGTTGGGTATGCTATGAAATCAGAAACTAATATGCATGTAATTGGAAGCTAAGGTCTGTAGTGCAGTGGTATGCCTCATGCCAGTACGATAGGCAACAGTACAGACTGAAATAGAGTACCTGACATAGCAGTGCAGGCCTAGCAAATGTGTATAAGTGTCAGGTGAACCCTTCATGCTATGTACACCCACAGTAACAATCAGGTATGCCGCCCGTGTAGAAATGTACAAATAATATCTGTCCCCACTATATGTAGAATGACTCATGAAAGCCCTGCAGGCACACTGTGCTTCCTGTTGATGTACAACACAAAGGTGAGCCCAGAAGTAAAAACCAACTTGATTTTCATACACATATAGTATATATGTTCATAATGGGCATGCTCACACACTTAAACAAATTTAGCAAATTTCAATCAGCAACATACTGAAAGGTCATACTGGGCATGCTCACACACTTAGACCATATCTGGCAGTTGCAGTTCTTACTCCAGACACTTGTCACTATTCACCAATCCTGCCTTCTGCGTACACTGATATGAAAACAGACCCATATAATATATTGGACACCTGTCATAATCAAGCTATGTACTCCAAGTACTTAAGTTGTTCAAAGAAAGTGAAAAACCAAAGAAGATCAATAATTCTCCGATCAGTATCATCAAGAAACAATGAGCACTCCTAACATTATCCAAGCCATGGTCAAAGACTCCATAGAGAACCATGAGGCTTTCTTTCGCTATGTCATAAATATCAATATAAACTCATATATGTTCTGAGTCAGTGCAAACTGTAAATGAATACATGCACATGACTGACATTGCCAACATCTTGTCAGACAGGTTCATACATATTTACCCCCTTCTCACTGACAAAAGGGCCCATTATCATACCTGGAGATTGTGAAAACCCAGAAATCACATATACAATGGTTAAACAGCTCTTTCCAAACCTAAAAACACGGTGTGTATGGGATAACATGGTTTCCCTGGCTGTGTCATATGTGAACTCCAAAACAAACAGACCCTGCACCTGAACAGTCTGTTGAGACTCACCATCTGTACAGGATATGAAACTGTTGAATGGGTTACAGTAACGTTTGGCACACTCCACGAGTGTTGGTGCACAACAGACCATGGGAACTATTGTCTTATAAGCCTAATAAGCCTGACCTGCAAGGCCATGGTGTCCATCATTATGGAACTCATAAACAGAGCTATTGAGAGCCTACAAACACCCAACCCTACCCCATTTGATTTGGTCAGGGGCAGATCATGGTTCCTAAACCTGCTAGACATTTTTCAAGGCAGTTACCTAGGACATGCATCAATGAAATGAGCTACACACGGCCTACATAGACCTTGAAAAGCCCTTTTCCAACATCCCACACACGTCGTATCCACAAAATCAACAACCTGTGCATAAACACGTATGTCATCTGAGGGATTGCCAACTGGGGCACAGATAGATCCCACAAGGTAAGAATTGTGGTCTCCTGTTCAAGCTGGTAACAACTGCTGTCCCCCATGGCTCAGTCCTGGGACCCCCTCCTGTCTGGTGTATACTTTTCAGACATACAGTCAAACATGAGGGCTATGTTTAGCAAGGTTTGTGGATGACTGCAAAAAGGTTGTTAAAATTGATGTTTGGGACAACAGAGACAACCTTAAAAAGGGTCTCAGTCGGACAGATGTGGTGTCAAACTTATGGGCTCAAGCTACAGTCATACAAATACCACATAGGTGCCAACACCCTAAATATGGAGGTAATAATAAGGGATCTATGGACATATATCGATAGTCATCACTACTTCCAGAAACACATTCACAAAGTGGTTAGAAAATCATACTATATGTTCCCACAAATTGCCAATGTCTTTGCATGTAAGTCAAAGGAGGTTCCCTCTACTCATCAGTCATCAGACCCATCATAGAGTACCACAACACTGCGATGAATCTGACTAGGCACCTTCAGCAGCTGTAAAGACCACTGACGTACCTCAAAAAGAGAATTACTGGCCTCAAACAGTTGCCCCACGCAACAAGACTGAATTTAACTCAATCTGTACTCTATTGCATACTGTCTACTCAGGTGATCTCTGCCCAACAGACAGGTCCATGTCCAATGCAGAACGGATGTACATGTGCTATCTGAAGTAACCCCAAGCTCAGTGTACATGCTCTAGGGATATCATCATCACAACAATAAATAGAACATGTTGGATGAATACATTAATAACTCGCAGACTTCCCTTTCTTTGGAACAGGCTCCCTCCCAACCTACATTAAGCTGAGTCCCTCACTGAAGTCTTCCAGAGGAGCCTTGATGAGTGTATGTGAAACTGAACTGTCACACCATTGATCACTTCATCAGCTCTACTACACAGAGGCATAGGAAACTAACTCCATGGGTGGTGATAGCTGCACACTCTGGCCATACTAATATATGCCTTCAGGCAGATAGCCTATTAGCTACCTATGTACCTATATATATATTTATGTAGGGGGAACACAGTATAATAAGCCAAAGTTGGATGGGCAGAGATGTGTGTAAGAGGGTGACCATGACAGGGAGCCATCCAGGACTGTCCCACCCAGCACACATCCCAATGGCACAAAAGACGTGAGATGCACATCTCACCCAGTGTACATAACAGCCACCAGTATCTGTAAGCATTACAGTGTATGTGGTCCATGTGCCTGCTGTATAACATGACAGTACAATGAAGTACACATCTACTATCTGTAGACATGTACCTGTCACATAGTCTACTACATACCTATGAACCTATCTTCAATAAGGCATATGTTAGCCTAGGCAAGTTGTGCAGCTTTCACCTCCCCGTAGGGTAGTCTACCAAGCCCTCGTTCTAATAGTTAGCACCCTAAGCCCTTTTCTAGTGGGGCTGCTGATGTGATGGCTGGTGTGAATTGTCTGTTTCCCATCCACTCATCAAGGTTCCTATTGAAGAGTGCCAGTGAGGGGCTCTGTCTGATGTACATTGGGACTCTGTTTCACAGTAAGGCAAGTGTCTGGGATGATACTCTATCCCACCAGCATGTTGTATTCATTGTTGTGATGAGATTCATATCCCTGAAGTATGTAGGGTGACTCAATTTTGTTATCTGTAGATGGAGCATGCTCAGCAGTTATGTATTGGGCATGGCTCTGTATGTTAGGCAGAGCGTGCCTCTGAGCAGGCAGTACACAACGAAGAATAGATTTAGCTTTACCAGTTGTGTTGCATAACACAACTGTTTGAGGCCAGTAATCCTCTTGGTGAGGTACCTCTGTGGTCTCTACAGCTGCTGGATATGCATAGTCGAATACATCCAAAATGGTGCATTGTACTCAATGATGGGTCAAATGACTTAAGAGTTGAGGGCCACCACTACTTCTTTGGATCCTGATGCAAACTCTTTGTTGATTAGGTGGGCCACATAGGATTTCCCAATCACTTTGGCAACATGGTTGTCAAAGGAAAGATGACTATCTACTTGTGTCCCCAGATCCCTTATTACCTTGTCAGTTTTAAGGGGGTAACACCTATGTGGTAGTTTGTGTGTACTTTGTTTTCACCAAAGGGGATCACTATGCATTCCTCCACATTGAGCTTGAGGCCATGATTCTGACACCACACATCTGTCTCATAGAGTCCCTTTTGGAGAATATTTGTGTCATCCAGGGAATCTATTATGGCAAACACTTTACAGTTTCCAGCAAACTTAGTCAACCACAACCCTCCTGTGTTGGCATGTACATTTGCGAAGTCTATACCAAACAGGAGGGACCCCAGGACTGAACCCTGAACTGAACTGAACTGAACCAGTTGTTACCGGTGTAGAGTCTGACATGTAGCCAGCAACTCTTAATTTGTGGAATCTATCTGTGAGCCAGTTAGCAATCCATTTTGTGATGTATGGTTTCATGCCCAGGTTGGTGAGTTCATCTATAATATTTGTGGGCACTTTTTTTTTTTCCCAAATGGGATTACTATGCATTTTTTGGCATTTAGCTTGAGGCCATGACTTTGACACCAGGTGTTTGTCTCTGTGAGACCCTTTTGCAGGATGTCTGTGTCGGCTGGAGAGTCAATTATTGCACCCAATTTACAGTCATCTGCGAACTTGGTTAGCCACAGTCCCTCCATCTTTGCCTGTACTTCGGAGAAATATATACCGAACAGGAGGGGTCCCAATACTGAACACTGTGGGACTCCGCTTGTGACTGGCTTAGAGTCAGACATGGCGCCTGCCACTTTTACCGTGTGGGTTCTGTCTGAGAGCCATTTGGCAACCCATCTCGTGACATAGGGGTTAATATTTAAGCTGGTGAGTTTGTCTATGATTCCTGTGTGTGGGATGGTGTCGAACACCTTAGCGAGGTCCAGATATGCTGTGTGGACCACCTTCCCTTCATCTATGGCCTTGGTGACTGTTTTGAAGAAGTTGACCAAGTTCAGGAGGCAAGATCTGCCTTTAACAAAGCCGAACTGGGTGGGGTCCAGTGTCTGGAGGTTTCCAATGTCCCTATTAATGAGCTCCATGATAATGCATTCCATGGCTTAGGTAGGTAGGGGGTTGAATCCAGCACTTGCCCACTGTGTGCATCTCTCCCCAGGGAGGAGCAACCTTTTTGGAGACTACTCAAACACCTTAAAAGTGGTATACTCATCTTTGTCAAGTCCGATGATGTCACCATCCTACAAATATACCTGTGGGAAAATGAAATCCCAGTAACGTGTATAGCGCATTGTGTAAATGTGTACTGCTGTAGTATCATAATGTAGTTAGGTAGGGGCTTGAATCCTGTGCGTGTCACCTGTGTGTGACTACCTGGGAAGGAGCAACCTTTTTAGAGACTACTCACACACCTTAAAAGTGGCATACTCATCTTTGTCAAGTCCGATGATGTCACTGTCCTACAAATATACCTGTGGAAAGGTGGACTCTCAGCAATGTGTATAGTGCGTCATGTAAATGCGTACTGCTGTAGTATCATAATGTAATTAGGTAGGGGTTTGAATCCTGCACTTGCCAAGTGTGTGTCTCCCTTAGTAGGAGCAGCCTTTTTGGAGACTGCTCAAACATCTTAAAAGTGGTATACTCATCTTTGTCAAGTCTGATGATGTCATCATCCTACAGTCATCATCCTATAAATATACCTGTGGAAAGGTGAAATCCCAGTAATGTGTATAGCGCATCATGCAAATGCATACTGCTGTAGTATCATAATGTAGTTAGGAAAGAGATTGAATCTTGCACTTGCTGACTGTGTGTCTGTGCTCCAGGTGTGTGACACTGTTGGCCAATATGGAGTGGGTTTTGATTTTTCTAGTGTATAACCTATCACAATGACAACTGTATGTGCATTACACATGTAAGGTAGCTGTGGGGCAAATCCATATACATACATGTGACCTGAAGTATTTCATAAGTGGGTACTCTGCTTTCTCCATGAATGCATATGTTATCTTTGCCAGAGCGTGCTGGTGCTTTCCAGACCTTAAGTCACTTCTGTATGCTTGTGAAAAGCTTAGCCACTGCAGTGATCCCTGAGCTATGGCTTCCATTTCACATCACGGTTTCTAATGAATAGTGTGAGTGAGGGTTTATGTTTGAGGTATATTTGAAACCTTGTATGTTTATTGAGGGATTGAATTTTTCCAATGATACTGACCAGAAAGGTTATTCCTTCTTGGTATGTAACTCTTTTTTGGTATAACATCACACCTTCTATTATATATTTAGTTTATGGCAAGGGTCCATGAGACTAATGCACTTTTACTGTATAAGTGAGAATTTCTTGTGTTTGTGATAGCACAGACCATGCAACCCAGTATGTGAACAGTGTGCATTAATACAGGATTATGCAGCTGGGACAGTGTTAACCTTAGTAATGCAAACCAATGACAGATAGTAACAACAGCATCACCCACAGCACAGTGTCAACCCATGTCATGCACACACATGCGTACTCAAGTTCCAAAACGTGTGTAGTATAATGCATACTGGCCACCAATAGAAACTATGGAGTGTTAACACTGGCCAATACAGGGCATGTCACCCTGCCCATGTGTCCAATATGCAAGTACATGCAGACAGTGCACCTCCACCATGTTCACAAATGTACACCTGCAAACCTGTGCTGCACACACCCCACACTTACTGTCCACGGTATAACACATGCTGACACAACTACACACATCAGCCAAGTGGCACATGGGCAAACAAAACACAATTGGAATAAACACTGGTGGAAACAATACAACATTGCTAATTACAGCTTTAATGCATCATGCCTGCTCAGCTACAGCTTCAAGGATATCATTACACTTTACTGCTGACAACATGCTACGCATTCAACCATTGCTATACTTTATCAAAGTCACCCTGTGCATCAACACCATGTTAGTCTGTTCCTGCATCAATGTTACAGATAACAGGAGGTGGCACAGTTTTCATCATATGCACAGGGTGTGTTGTTGGTTTGCCAGAGGCCTACGCTGAGCCATACAATCGTTTACAATCGACATGTGTGTGTGAGTGTGTGTGTGAGGGCCATGAGTACTATTATGGGCAAATGTTGATGTAATGTGTGTGGGTATGTGTTTGCCCTAAATTTCTGGTTTATATGTGTGTCTGCATGCACACAGTTTCACCATGTGGCTGCCATATATGGGGATTTGTGGGACAGCTACAGACTGTACCTGGCAGGCTTTGCAGATCACCATCTCTGGCCACGGATATGGAACCTGTGCTGGCAGGGGTGCTACAGACAGTATCAGGTACTAATCCAGACTGGGTACTATCCAAAGAGGTTGAGATATGTCCACTGGATCCAGGTCCCTGCTGGGACTGGCCAGAGCCACGGGCACGTGGTCTTCTAGGACGGTCTATGAACAGCGCCCCCAACATTGCTGGGGCTGGTACTGGCACTACGGGAGTGGCTGTGACTTGCTGGCCATCTACAGCGACCTCCAGCTGCTGATGTTGGTGGCATACATCCACATCGATGTCTCAGCCATCCCGCACTGTCCTGACACATGGACATAACATTGTAAAGGACATCCAGTGTCTCACCCCAACGTCTATCGATGACCTCAGTGTAATTACGTATGGCACCTGTTAGGTCACGGATACTGTAATTTACAGAGGTGTTATGAGCCCTCTGCGCCTTTATTCCCGGTCTGGTGTACCACTCCATTCATGCCTGTGCCTCCATGACAGCCTGGAATATGCGTGTGGTTGAAGGAGTTGTGGCACGTCTGCCAGGGGCATGATGACCAGCAGTGCTCTGACGAGAACCCCTGGACATCTGCCTATGTGGTACCGTTCCAAGCATCTGGCTATGGCTGCTGTGTCCTGATACATGTGCCATAGATACCACACTGTCTTGGCCAGTGCCAACCATACAATGTCTCTCAGCTAAGGACAATGGTGATGATGGCTGTACAGGCAGTATGACTGTGTGCATGGATGGGGTGGAGACTTGTGTACTGTCAATTGGTGACCTAACAACAGACCCTGACAAACCTGCCTATGCCTCAACACACCTATCCTCATGATCACCATCTGTCTCAGTGACATCAAGTTCCCTGCTGTACTGAACCAGCCCCACTCAGCACCTGTGAGAGGAAAGCAGGAAACACACTTTAAGACCTGAACATGATGTCATACCACATGCACACATGCACCCATGCACATGCACACATGCACACATGCACACACATGGACATGCATACATGCACACATGCACACATGCGCACACACATGCGTACATGTGGAATCCACAGAAGCACACATGCACACATGCACATGCACACATACACACATGCACATGCACACATGCACATGCACATGCACACATGCACATGCACACACACAAATACACTCCTCCCTAAAGCAGACACACACATTTACACACACACAACACCAGCAATCTCAGAACATACACAATAGCAGGTGATGGTGAGGTACAGTATCACAAGCAAAAGAGTCATATTACACGTCAGCATGCAGGACATGTGTTGCTCAACAGCATGCAGTGCAAGTGTAGACAGTCCTTGTTACTAACAGTATACATGGCTTTGATGCATGTGTTTTGTTATTAGGTGATTGGTCTCCCCCGGAATGCAATGCATACATGGACACAACATTGCTGTGCAAGAATTCAAAACTCAGTAATGTACTGTGCACCATAACTCACAGGTCTACATACCATGGCTGGATGTGTATCTGTGTGTCAAATCGGTATCCAATGCTGATTATAGCCTCTGTGTCTTTAGCAAATAATTGTGGACACAGTTTTAGCACATGCATGATGAGTATTCACACAACATCATCAGTGGTGCATGTATAATTGATGGAATACCATTCATCCACATACCCAATGTACAGTCATTATGGTGAGTGTAGATCATATTGTGGACATGTCAGTGTCATCCATGACATGGCATGCTAACACACAACTGCATATTTAAACACTACACATACCCAATGTGTGTCATATGACCTAGCCACTCAATAGCATCACAAGACATATATGTGTCAGTTGTGCAAATGGTGATTGGTATGCATATTGTTCAGAGGTGCATATGTTTGCACACACACAACATTGAGGTGTATAGCAATGAAAGCTATGTGTAGTACTGTGGTTACAATAACTGGATGGGGTATAGTACCATAGGCCATCATCATAAAGCATCATGTGGTCACTCAAGGCTAAAAATGTTTCCCAAACCAGCACTAATCATGCTGTACCAGAACTGCACTACCTTGGCTACATTCACCATTTCACAACCAGTTGTTACATGGGGTTGTAAGGAGGACAATAAGGAGCATTCTCTGACATGAATGTGGAGTGTGTTGCACAGTGTTTAAATGCCCCATGATAGGCCTCGACCCCTCAGGTATATTATGTGTAATGTGTGGATGAGATTTTGGATACTGGAGTGTGTCTTTACAGAGGGTTTGTGAATCCTTTATGTGTACCAACAGGCTCCACATCTTCTAACTGCACACTCCACATCTCACATATGCATGATCTACCAATACAGATAACAGTAGTCTACAGATATGCCATGTTACCTGCACGCTCCATGTATGCTTGCTGGGTGGCTCCAACCTCCATCATGGTGTATGTATGCTGCTGTTGTTGTTAGGCAGGTGCCACCAGGCTCAGGAGCAGCTCTTCCACTCTGGTGAGGGGGGTGGATATTAACACCACCTCCTGTTACAAGCTGTTGTCTCAGCACATCAGCAGCACACTGACAGACATGTCTGAGTAGATCACCTGCTCATATGTCCGGTTATGTAGGCCTACCTCATTTACCCTCCGGATAACATCTTGCCACATTGCAGTATGTTCCTGCTGGTTCTGGCTGGTTCGTAAGAACATTAGGCTGTAGTGCTGAATCATACAGCTAGTAATGATCTCATCTTCAGCACTACTATAGCTGGGATTTCTGTGATGTGTCATGATCCCTGGAAGACATAAAGAAAAACTATGACTGAGCAAGTCATATGGCACATTTAACATTATACAGTACAGATATCACTGAACTGCCATATATAGCAACCCATTAGCTAACTGAGAGTGAAATACTTTAACTACCACTTATCAGTGCTCACCCCACAACTGCTTGAAAGTGCCTGGCTCACTCTATCTAATGAGCCATGTTCTGCACAGCAACAAAATAAAATCACTATATAAGACTATACAAGAGTACCTGGCACACTGTATGCAAGACAATGCACCACCTAGCCACAGCAGACATACATCAAGCTGATGTGTAAAGAAATATGTAATCCATCACAATGAGTGTAAGGTCCAGTAAATGTATTACTATTATACCACACAATTTGTTAATGGTAAACCTGTGGCCAAAATATGTGCACAATTGGGAATATAGGTCGCATACTGCTGTAGTCCACTATAAATGTTGCTAGATATGCAGTTATATATTTTACCACACATATGACAGAGGACATGTTACAGACATACCCACACACACATCAGACATAATTACAAGATACAAAGGTATGGCAACCCAGATAAGCTTTATGTGTGTACTATACAGTACTGTGTGTCAGTACTTACAAAACCTTAATCTTGAGGAACGTAATCTGTGATGAATACAGGGACCACACAAATCAGTGGATACAAGCATTGTGGACATACATCATACTTTGCTGTACAGGCCCAGAGCTTCAAGTAGTACTACAGTACACACAGGATTTGGATTCAACATCAGTACCAATCAATAATCATAGATGTAGTGCTTTAGCCTCCAATGACACACCCCAGTTAAAACCAAGGGACTTAATCTCACTGTATGCCATCGTACTTTTTCTGCCTAGCAACAGAATACACAGCTTTTGCTGGGATCAAAGCAAGGACCCATAATACCATGACATAAACAGTTTCCCACTAAGCTATCCCACAAATACATATCTTTGACGTATTCACAAACACATTGACCATCACAGTAAGTCAACAGTACAGAGAATCTATTGCAACAAGTAGATGTAGGTGTGTATGAGTATATATGACTCTCTGTCTCTCTCTCTCTCTCTCTGTACATATATATGTAGGCACATATACATTTCACCTTTCATAGTGGGAATATCAATTATATAAAGGATGTGAGGTGTACAGTAATGTAATAATATTGCACAGTCTTGTGATAAATGCATTGAAAGTATCCACAGCCCAGGTAGCTTTAGCAGGCTTCACTGGCTTCAACATTGCAAACTGAAAAAAACACCCACACTGTTTAACCATCACATGTCATATACCAGCACTGTATGCTGTCTTGTTTGTCACACACTAAAACCTACATACAAATACGCGAATACTAACCTTCACCAACATATATATCTCTACCCTTCACAAACAGTGGCAATATGTCCCCTGCTCTATGCACATATACAGATGTGAATATATATGACACATATATATTTCTCCGTATGTGTGTGGCATACACACACAAGTCCTGGACCTCACCGCTGAACTGTTGGGCCTTGCTGTAACACAAACAGGTGTCACATGTGAACACACACTAACATTAGAGGGGCTATGTATAGCTACAAATGCTAGATAAGCATACTAGACTTCTACAGCCTTTGCCAATGCTAAGCTACACTTTAATATGACTACCATGTATGTGTTGCTCTGTCACACCCATGTTTATATAATGGCAACACTAATCACCCCAACAGCCATTGGCCACACTACTGTGCATAACACAAATAACATGGATCAAATTTTTGACATTTAATGCTGAGCTACACAATTCACAGGTATGTCCCACTGCCCACAGGTACACACATAGATAAGTACTGCTGCCACACATGAATGGTTCACATTATGTAGGCTACTCTTCAAAAACATCTACTACATGCCAGTAAATACTTGTCACATACCTTTCCTTTGTATGATTTAGAACTATTTCTTTTTCTTTTTCCTTTTCTCTGTCTCTGTCTCTCTCTCTCTCTCTCTGTCCCTCTCTCTCTGTCTCTACAATAGAGTGATTGAGTTTGCTGGCAGCGATTGCAGCCTGCTTTTACAGGTATTTGCACATGAGCATGTGTTGGCCTCTGCACCAATTAGTGGCCACCATTTGCTAATTGCATGCAGCCTGCTGTGTAGTAATTGCAGTAATCACTGTCATAGCAACCCAGCACTATAAATTGCTAACTCAGGTAGGCATTCCCCTTTCAGCTTTCCAAGATGGTGATCATCATTGTTCGCTGTGGACATCATTGTTTAAGACAGAAGGTTGGTATAGTTCTTATATCAGAAGCCAAGGGTGTAGCCAGTGATTTATATTTTGTACTCAGACCTAAATGTTGCTGCTTCCAGTACACACTTGTCAGTGTAGAAATGTACTCACCCCTCAAAATGCTAACCCAAGATACATGGGAGGATGTACTTTCTTTGCAAATTTTACAATTAACTGCCATACAAAGCTAGTTATTGAGATGTATTCCTTTGGCACAATAATTGTTTGTGAACTGCTATACTGTGAATATTCATTTACGCAGTTCTAAACAGTTTGTGCTTTTTTAGTGTTGACATTAGCACAAGCTGCTCAAGAAACTGGACACATTTCAGTATTGTGAGTATGCTTACCTACATCCTAGGTACATTCTACACACAGGTATATTCTACATTTGGGTAGGGGTGCAGAGGTACAGAGAGCGTACGTATTATTGTGTGAATTTTATCTTGCTGGACTTACAGGGTTGCTGTGCACATGTTAGTTTATCAAGGCAAGTAGTCTGTCTGCATAACTCCCAACTGTGGACCTATCTACATGGTAGCCACAGAATAGCCTGTTATTTTTTGTCTGTGCATCACACATGTCTTTTCAGCAATAGAGCAATGGCATTGTTACAGTTGGTTGCTACCAGTACATGGCTATATCTTTTTGTATTTCAGTGTTGTATTTCTACATAAGGGCATGCTTCCGGAACTCCTTCCAAAGCTATTTGCACAGTGTGTAACAGCAGAAAGGTTGCTATGCCTCTGTGTTTCTGCCTCTGCCAGACATGTCAAACACTAAGGTACATATTTGAACAGGCTCAGGGAAAAGTAGAGAAAAAGTCAGGGACACCCTTAAAATATTAGTGCCATTAAGTTGAGACTTTGAGAGAACCAGAGTATATGGATTAATACACCTTTTCTGAAGTAAAAGAAGTGTCTAACTCTTAATTATTGTCATTATTCATTATGTGTAATTCACCACCTTTCTGACCAAAGTCAGTAGTTTTCAGAGTGATTCAGAGGGACAGAGCTAAATTTTGTTTCAAAATCAGGGACATCCCTGAAAATTAGGGACAGTTGGGAGGTATGGCCTCTGCCCTAAACAGATACACCAGTGTTTGTCCTGCTGTGATATTGTGTGGGGGTTGTAAAGTGATGGTGTAACATTATTTCCTTCTAGAATGGCTGCTTCTCTTATCACAGTCATGTAATATAATCCCACAACAACTGTTGGTAAAGATCCACAGAACAAGTTGTGTGGTATGGTATTCCTATTTTTCCTTTACATTCACTCATTCTGATGCATGATATATTTATTTCAGCACAAACTTGTTGCATATCTACCGTGGCTTAGTGGTACTTCATGCAGGGTAGTGTATACAATGTCCCAGGTTCGAGACTGACAGAGGTGTTTTATTTTGCTGCTGAGCAGAACAAGGGCCCTCACATACAGAGTGACTAAGGCACTTTTAAGCAGTTGTAAGCAGGTTTGCGCGGGTTTGCGTGATGCTTAGCAATGCTTAGCTAAGCGCAAACAAGCGCACACTAGCACAAAGCTGCTAACTACTGCTTAATAGTGAGTACTCCCGCTAACCCCTGTACTCATTTCTTTGAAAGAAAAGAAAAATGGGGAGATAGGAAAGTGGTGAAAAAGGGGCACAAAGAGGGAAAGACAGTAGGGAAAATAGCTTGGGATGTGCAGGACGGGTGTAGGGAAGGTCCATAGCTGCCCATTTCTTTAACAACAACAGCTGTACTTATGGAATACATTTGGAGGTAAATATGAAACCTTCAACTTCTGAGAGAGGAGTGAGGACAACAAAGTATGTTGTAATGCCAATTAAATTACATTTTATGTGTCCAGTGGACATGTGTGCAAAATGGGCAGCTATGTATGGAGCATAATTTTTTTGGGGGGAGCAGATTCCCCTTTTTTTTTAAATGTGCGGTAGGGGAAGTAGGTATATTTAGGGAGGTAGGTTGGGGAGGTAAACAGACAAGACAAACAAGACGCATACAGGGGCAGAATATGACACATGTGATGGGTGAACACCATTGACGGGGAGGGATGTTTGGAAATCACAAGCCCATGAGCCCACAGATGGCAACAGTGGAACTGAGATCCCCACCCTTGGGCAGTCACCACTACACCTTCACAGCCCAGAGAGTGGCTGTGCTGGGGGCTGTGTAGGAGGGGCAGGCTGACCCGGGAGTTGTGCCACTCATGCCTCAAGCTGAAGTATAGGTTCTGCAACAGAACGCTTGATCTCTCTACGCACCACAGCCCGGACCATTCAAAGGGTGATAGGTGGCTCTCCTCTGCTCAGACTTGCACGGGGGGGGCAAGTTCCATCCCTTGCAGTGCTTCTACCTGAAGGTGGCACAGGGCCAATGGAGAAGGAGGTCCCAGGCTGGGCACTGGACCTGCTGGTGTCAGGTGCCATGGCCAGCTAAGGTGGGACAGGTGGGTCCGCTGGGTCTGGCCTTCACATACAAACTATGTTTTGGAGAGTTTAATAAAGATATGGGTTAGTAACAGTCAACAGCATTCCCAGTTAGTTATAACAGCATAAAGAATTATTCCCATTAACCCAACACACCAGAGTTTCAACAGTTGAAAAGCAAGCATAACACATGCATGTATAGAGCAATAGTGGACATTACAACAGCATGCAGGTTTAATTGATGGCAACAGGTCACCGATATTGTGGTATTTGAACAGGGCACATGCATAGAAATGAATGCAAATATTTGTAAACCAATAGGACATATGTCCCAACAAATGTTTTGAGATTAGACATACCCATTGAGGTATGGAATTGCATTTTTATGCACATACAGTAGGGTGGAAAAGATAGCTCAATTAACAACTTATATATCCTTCTAGTTTACACTACATTCCTAGTAACTGCAGTTATATGTCCCTTACATGTATTATTACACTACCCAATGTCCTTCTATTGTGCAATTGGATTTTGCTAGATCATTATATACATGAGCTGTATCTGACATACAAACTGTCCAGGATGCAGATGTTACTGCTACATATTTTGAGAGTTGCTCACACACACTACTGCTGAGATGGTACACTGACAGCTCTACTTTCATATAATTATCTAGATATGTTCAGGAGAAATTATCAGCTATATGTTAACAGCTCCCTACATTTCTGGCAGCACACTGACATTTCTGGGGAACACAATACCAAGCTACTCATGTGCCAGATTAAACTGTACATGATGGGCATGAACCAATAGTTAAGGGCTGTAAATATGCATAAAAGCTACTGGCACTCCCTTCATCCACTTTATATGGGCCTACCCAAGTTTGGGCTAACTAACACTGCTTAATACAACAGTACTATTTCTAAAATGCAACAGTACAACAACATATCAAAGAAAATCACACAGACACACTCCAGGAATTATACCTTTATTAAAGATTTATTACACCTTTATTTATTGGTTTAAAACACTTTTTTGAAGGCTCTCTCATTCATTTTATATAACAGTACATACAGAATAATTATTAAAGTATTATTATACCTTTATTTATTGGGTTAAAACACTTTTTGAAGGCTCTCTCATTTATTTTATATAACAGTACATGCAGAATAATTACTAACCTGCCTGGTGACATAGCCTTTGCAGCCTATCTTAATGGGCTTGCTGATTCATAGCCCAGCCACCTGCAGCTGTGAAGTAAATGCAGTGATAATGAGACATATCTATCCATAGTATAGACAAGAATAGCAATTCTTAAATACTTAATACAATGACTACTTACTCAGTAGTGGGGCATTTTCCATCCCACGGGCCTTCTGGATCCACTGGTCCAGTTGATCCTCCTTACATCACTTCAGGTTAGAGTAATGGTGCCTGACCTGCTCACCAGTCTGAGGAACACCAATGGCACTGGTGAGATCATGAGCTAGACAGTTCCAGGCCTCCGTTTTGTATTGGGTGCCCTGGTACTGGCCTCACAGGAGTCTTTCCTCATGATTGTGGACAAGGAGCCAAACCATTACTTTGGTCTCCTCAATGCCCCAATGTTGCACTCGAAATTGAGTGCCTTCTCCAACACCGGCCATGCTGACTACAGATGGGAGCTATATCCAGTTATGGCAAGTATTTCCACCTGTGGAGCTTAAATATGCCTCATTTCCCACATTTATTTGTGATTGGCCAGTTTTGAAAAAACTCAGCTGTAGGCACACCTGCTTAGCTGATGTTAGCAATGTTTAATATTCCTTTGATAGATATATGTCTGTTGAAAGTGCATGGTTATGAAATGTTGTCATGGCTTAGTGGTTATGTACTGTGACTATAGTGCACAGTATCCCGAGTTTGAGCCCTGTCACTGTTTTTTATTTTCCTACTGGCCAGACCTGAATGGTTAAGGTACAGTAAAGGAGGTGTGGCCATGTTTAGTCGACTTTGCTCAACTTTGCCCGACTTTGCTCAGCGTTGCTCGATGTTGCCTGATGCCAGACGTTGCTCGACAATGCCCAATGTTGCTCGATGTTGCCCGACATTGCGCTGGTTATCGCGGTGTGCAGCTATGCGCAAACATGTTCTGTTTGCGCTAGTTTGCGCGATGAGCAGTTCCACGCAAAGACATTGAGCTAGTTAATGCAGTGCTCAGCTATGAGCAATTAAATATAAATATGCTCAATACTGGTAAAGTATGCTTAGCAGTGCTTTACATTGCTTAAAATAAGTTACTCATGCATCAGTATGCATATCCATTTCACCTTCCTATATATTTATATATATATATATATATATATATATATATATATATATATATATATAATTTGTTCACTACTACATATAACATTTCAATGCTTTTTACAAAACTTTAAATAATAGATGTCAGGAAATATTTTTGTATACAGATTTCCAACAGAAAATGAAACATGTAGTGGTGGGACTCAAATCGGGAATGCCTCCTCTTTGTGTGAATGCTGTAACCACTACGCTATCACTATTTTGCTTAATTTGCATATATTTTTCTTATTATCCTCTTCGGTGCCTAAACTGCTAACTGTAGCTAAGCAATGGGCAAACCCACGCAAACACGCGCAAATATGGGCAGCTATATCGGAAATGAAAAAAAACATCTCTTTTACTTTTTATATTTGTATGGGGTTTACTATATGGGGGAGTTTAGTGTTAGAAGGTACACATGTGAGCGGACTCGCTCATGTAACTAGGCATTTCCCGAGTTTCAAACTTGCAGGGGCGTGGATTTTTGGACTGATCGGCAGTCCGACATGCCCCCTACACTCGTCCATGCTCCGTGTTAGTCTTAGAGTTGAGGCAGAATGCCCTCATTACTATGCATGGCACGTTGCCATCTTACTCTTAGACTGGCTCTTCCATGTAAGACTAATTTAATCTTACATGGAAGATTAGTGAATCCTGGGGTATATCTTTTTTCTCTGTTTTCTAAATCAACTATTTTGTTAAGAAGCAAGGTGTTTTAAGTAGGAAGTCTGTGTAATTTTTCTTCTTCTTTAAGTCCAACAGGATTATTTAAGGAAGTTTCAATGCCTGATATTTTAGCTTAATGTTGCTGTAGAAGTTCTTTAAAGACATCAATTTGTTTTAGACAATTCTCCCTAATGTTTTCCATGCTTTCCTGAAAACCATACGTTTTCAAAGACAGTTCTTGTAGAGTGGAAGTCACTAAATGCATATCTTTCCTCAATAGTGTATCAGTATTAGAATGGGAATTCCTAGAGCTGTTCATTTTTATTTGATGAAGTAGTCTCCAAATAATTTTACAGGAAAATTCTAATATAAATCCACAAAAATTAGAAGAATAAAAGACTAGACTTTTATTAATAAGAATTGATAAAATTTGTTCCATTATTCTAATTATGTTCTTGTTTTTGAGAATAATTTTGTAGAGCTCTAAAAACTTGTTGCTTTCGGTTGACCATCTTGGCTCCATACCTGAACTGTCTGTCATGTTTTAAACTGGTTTTAGAGCTTGGTTACCTAATTGTACCCGCTATCTATTATATTTATGAACTGCAACTTGTCTAATCCTTGCTACCTATTCTTTCCATTACCTAATAACAATTGTTTTACTTTTACTTTTCCTTTCCCCTGTCCCTCTTCAGCTAGCTCCTCCACTTGTGTCACCTACTCCCGTGGACCAGTAAAGGGCTCCCAACTTCAAAATGGGCTTCTGACAACCCTCTACAGCTTACTATTCTGGTCATATAAAGAAAAAGAATTAAAGAATAAATAACCAAACCTGAAGTTTCTAAAATACATTGTATGTATGTGCTTTAGCATCTTAAACATATTTTTAATGGTGGCATTATGTAACTGTGGTTTTCTGTTTAATTTCCTGACTGCAGCTGTAAGTAAAATATCTGTGGTGTGCACTCCTATCAGGAATCCCTACCTACTGGCCCCCAGTCTTGCTTTATATTCCTAGCGTTTCTCTAAATGTCACGATAATGTTCTATTTGCAGAGTTGAACTTTCTGTTTACTTTATAATAAGCTCTGAGTAGAATTTTCCCTGTAGTGTTATTTTAGATTCATATCTGCGTACTACATTCTCCAAAATGTATAACCCGGAACTGGCCTGACTGATTGGTCCCATAGCTACTGAGATATTACCAGTCAGCATTTTCCCACTCCATTCACCCTTGCTGTGCCTGGGCTCACTCCGCTCCCCTGCCCTACACCCAATTGCCATCCACTCCCACATACTCTAATTTATACTTCCTCCTCACTGATCAAGCCCTCCTACAACTTCCAACTTCATCCTAAATCATCCTATCAATACTCACTCTATACACCCAAGGATACGACAAACCCACATATCCACTTATCTTTTACCCTTCCTCCTCCCCTTTACACTGCCCAAAATCTGCCTATAACTATGTACTTCTCATTGCCTTCATTTATTTACTTTGTTCTTCTTTATTATTTCTTTTTTACTATATGCTAGTCTACCATATTTCCTCACCTATCTCACCTTCTGCCTATATTGTACAATACATCATGCTACTTCTTATATTCAACACTATTCTAGTTCTCTTTCTCTCTACTCCACCTTCTATCATTGCACCTTTTTAAACATATACCCATCACCTATACTAACTTAATCCAAAAATGATCCCTCAACCTCTTACACGTCCCCTATTGCCCCCTCACTTTTTAATCTCAATGACACTACCCTACTTAAACTATTTAAATTGCCCTCACTGTCTAATAAGATAAAATCTAAACATCTACTTCTTAACAATGACTCAACTCTATTTAAACCACTCTTGCTCAAACGTACTGCTCTCAGGTGATACTCATCCCAACCCAGATCCACTCCCCTGATCTTATCACAATATCCATCCTTCACCTCCACTCATCTCCTCCTCTGATACCCCTTCTCACACACACACACACACACACACACACACACACACACACACACACACACACACACACACACACACACACACACACACACACACACACACACACACACATCATGCTCACCTTTGATGTAGAAGGCCGTGGGTTCTATTCCTGCACCAGGTAGATCTATAGATGATGGTGCTGTACTTTTGTGTGTGTCTTCCTTCTGATGAGACATTAAATTGAGGCCCCATATGCTTGAGCTGGTCGTTGATCAAGTAGATGCAAATGATTCTATGGCACCCGTCAAACAGGGGAGGGGAAGTTCCTTGATACCCCTTTCCAAATTTTCTCTAGTAGTATAAATACCACCTCAGGTCTCCCCTAAAAAGAGGCCACTTGCCTAGTGGAACTAACCTGATCAACAAAGAATACAGCTAACACACATGTCTTCTAGGCAGAGAATGTAAAGGAATGAGGACTCTAAGAAGCACAAATCAGAGAAAAAACAAAAATGAAAGCTTATGAAGCATTTTGTGCAGAGATACCCTTTGTGGTGAAGGAGGGGACACTGAAGAATAAGAACATGAAATGTTGCTAAACAGAGAGACCAACATATAAGAAGGCAGCCCTCAAGAGTTTAATGCTGATAGCAGTAAAAGGAAAAGGTGATTGTTGTTCAGCTGTACTTGCTGTAGGGGATTACATAGAAGAGGCTGGGTTGGCAGTATTTTTCCAGGAAGAATCTACACTTTCTTCCTCAAGGCAGGTTACAAAAGAAAGTATTCCTGAGTTAGTGGACTAATAAGCAAGTCACATAACATTTAAAAAGGTACAATGAGAAGAAGATACTTTAAAAAGAGCAAGAGGGAGCATAACTAATTAAGGTTGTAGGGAAGATAGTGAACAGGGTATTCCCAGTACTACATACCCTTATTTTGTATTAAAAGATGACCTCTTATATACAATAAATAAAGAAAAGGAAGAACTTCTGCATCAGTTATGAGTGCCAAAACCATATTGGACAAAAAACAACTATTTCATAACTATGTAGTAAGAGGTCACCTGGCAATGTATAAAATTAAGACAATAACATTAGCCATATTTTACTGGTTAAGTATAATGAAAGAAGTAGAACATGTCTGTGATTCATGTCTGAAATGTTAGAAACCTACAACCACTCTGCATACAAGCATTCCTTGAGTCCAATGCATATCTTAGAAGTACCAGTAAGATAATTTGCTATGGACTTTGTGGGACCATTAGTAATCTCTTTCAATGGTTATCAAAGCATACTAGTCATAATGGGGTATACTAACAAGTTTCCAGAAGCAAAGCTAATGCTATGGCTACTGCCAGGGAACTAATACTGCTATCCTCCAGAATGCATGTTTATAAGGACATATTTACTGACCAAGTGATGCTCTGTATGTCAAGGGTATCACATCAGTTATGTCAGTACTTTAAAATCAAACAACTGAAGAAATCAGATTTCCATCCACAGACTGATGAGTTGTTTAAAAAATGTCATAAAACATTGAAATCCATGCTGAGGAAAGGTATTGATGCAGATGGTAAAAACTGAGACTAGTTGTTACCATAGTACTGTTTGCCGTCAGAAAAGTGTTACAGCCTTCAGATGGGTTTATTTCATTGGAACATCTGTACAGCAAGTATCTTAGAGAGCTGCTTGTCACTGATATGGCAACTTGGGAGAAGGAAAAGATACCATTTAAAAGTGTGATGGAATAATATATTAATATGTAGGAAAGCTGAAAGTTTATAATGCCCTTTATTTAGGGAGCACATGCAAAGAACCCAGGAAATTCAACATCTAAGCATTCTTAACCTACAGAATTTTAAATCTTGAGATGAGATACTTGTTCTAGCATCTTCCACAGAAAATACATTTCTGGCCTGATGACTGAGGCCATTTGAGGTGGTGGAAAGAGAAAATGCAGTTACTTATAATGTTAGACAGTCAGGAGAAATTTAGAACAAGCGTATAATATTAATGTGTTGAAGCCACTTAGAACCATAACTTAGATGGGTGAAGGGGCTAGCTGCCTTGGGCACAATCTGCTGGGAAGGACAACCATCATGTGCTGATGGGGCATGAATGCAGTACTGATATTGATTTTTGAAGCCACTAGGAAATCATGGCTTCATAAATGAATGCCAGTATTAAGTGAGGTAGTAATTACAGAAAAGTGTTAAAACATCTTTTTTGGTCACAAATTTGGAGTGATGATAGTGCCATTCTCAGAACTGCCCATGAGACAGCTAGCAAAAACTGTGATGGAAGGAAACAGAGAATCTGCAGAGAGCATGTAAGCTAAAGCTCCTATAAGAAAAAATAGAAAGCCACTAAATGAAGCATAGCTCGAGAAATCCTTGTCAAAAGTGCAAAACCAGGATGTTTTGTTTAAAAACAAAGCTACATTCTCAGAAATACTGGGGAGAACAAGACTAACAGCACATAATATAGAGATAACACCCTGGGTAAATATTAGGATAAGACTTTACAAAATCCTACAGTCACAGGAACAATAAGTTAAAGATAATAAAATGATCAAACTAGACATGCTAGAAGTGTAACAAAGTGAAAAGAGCAGACCAGTAGTGCTAGTCCTGAAACCTGGAAGAAGTGTCACAGAGTGAATGGAGCACCCCAGTAATGCCAGTCCCTAATCCTGAAAGAAGTGTCAAAGAGTGAATGGAGTACCCCCACTAATGCCAGTCCGAAATCCTGAAGGAAGTGCCACAGAGTGAATGGAGCAATCCAGTAATGCTAGTCACTAAACCTGAAGGAAGTGTCACCAAGTGAATGGAGTGCCCTAGAAATGCCAGTCTCTAATCCTGAAGGAAGTGTCACAGAGTGAATGGAGCACCCCACTAATGCCAGTCCCTAATCCTGAAGGAAGTACCATGGAGTGAATGGAGCAGCCCAGTAGCACTAGGCCCTAAACCTGAAAGTAGTGTCAGGTACTAACTTTAGGAAACTGAACAGTATTCAGTGGTATTTACACCAGCAGAGGAATTTAGACAGGGCATCAAGGAACTTCCACTATTCCATTTCAAAATATGATAGATATTCCATGTCCAGAATTGAAGAGTTGATAGACAATTTAAGGAAGGCCAGGTACTTGTAACCACTAGATGATGAAGGGGTATTAACAGATGTTACTTCTCTCCTCTGCCAACTGCAGTGGTGGTGCTGTGGTAGCATTGTTGCCTCGCAGTAAGATGTCATCCTGTTCGATTCTCAGCAAGAACGTCTTCTGTGTAGAGACATGCGTGAAAGGGCATACCTTCGTTGAAGGTTGTGTGTCAGGGCCGGCAACTCGGCATGTAAAAATCTACTGCCAATCATTAGTGGACCGGCGTTCCACTGTGGCAACCCCTAACCGGGAAAAGCCATAAGACACAACAACTTCTCTCATCTGCCAAATAAAAAAACAGAGTTTATAACCCTTGGTGATCTATTGCAGTACACAGTATTACCATCTGGACTACATAGAGCCCCAGCTACTTTTCGGATGCAAATGGATATAATATTAAAGCTGTGTCATAGTATGCTGCTAAATTCCAAGATAATGTGGTCATTCATTCATTCATTCATTCATTCATTCATTCATGGGACAGTAGATCTCACTTACCTACGTACAGCCTGTACTATAATACAGGCATTCCTGTAAATGCTAAGTTAACAGGCTATGGTGGAAGTTAAGTCATTTAGGTATCTTATAGGAAGATAGATGATAACATTACAACTAGAAAAGAAAAAAAGTCATAAAAATTGTCCTGTACCATTTTCAGAAAGACAACTGAAGGCATTCTTTGGACTAGTTGTGTTATATAGAACGTCTGTGGTTAATTTTGTGACTGCTGGCTGCCTTTGACAGATTTCTCAGGAGAAAAAAACATATCGAGGTACAATGGTCTCTTGAGGAAAATAAAATGTATTATTTGTTCTTTGTTCTGAGTCCATCTTATTAACTCCTGATTTTACTAAATTAAATTTATATATCAATGTGGGTGGCTGTGGTGGTGCAGTGGTTAGCATTGCGATCTCACAGCAAGAGATTCTCCAGTTCGATTCTCGGCTGAGTTGCCTTCTGTGCGGAGTCTGCATGTCCTCCCTGTGGTCGCGTGAGTTTCCTCTGGGTGCTCTGGTTTCCTCCCAAAGACATGCAGTAGGTGGACTGGACACTCTAAATTTGCCCTAGGTGTGAGCTAGTGTGTGTCTGTGCCTTCTGTGGAAGGTTGGGCACCGGGCTGGCAACTCAACACCATAAAACTCCACTGCCAATCATGAGCAGACAGATGATCCGCTGTGGCAACCCCTAATCGGAAAAAAGCCAAAAGAAGAAGAAATTTATATATCAATGTGTCTGAAGTAGGTTTAAGGTCTGGGCTATCCAAATACATGTAAGGTGTGCTATATCACTAGGAATCTGAGCAATAAGGAAAGGAGATACTTAATTATTGAAAGAAGGTATAACTCTATAAACTACACCATCTAATGTTTTGCAATACTATTTATTAGACAATTATTTCTAATTTGGTAATAGATCATAGCCCTTTGCAGCAGTTAAGTTAGCATATTGATGGTAATACCAAGCTTTGTCGGTGGGCATCTGCAACCCTTTCATTATACAATGACAGACAGATCTACCCTAGCTGAAAGAAATGCTGATGGACTGTTTTAGGCATACAATCCATTGTTGTGATTCCAGAATCACTGGTTTTATGCTAGGGATGGGGCAATTGTAATATGCTGGTTGCAGACAATATCTATGTGCTGTTAAATGGTAGTCACAGTATCTACTGCAGTATGCAGCATGACAATATTCTCACATGAATTAGTTAAATCACAAGGTCTTAATTACAGATTACTACTGTATAAAAGAGAGTAGTCCACCCAGGCATTCTACTTTGTGTTTTTATGAGAGAGTGAAGCTTTTACATTATAGTTTTTCTTAGTTCTTCTTGCTTAATAAAAACTGACTATTTAGCTAGCCCCCCCCCCCCTAGTACAGTAATCCTAACTGTCTCCAGATAGTATATATTTAATTCATCCTGTTGACAAAATTAAAATTAAATTAAACAATCAGCTCCTCCCAGTTCTTCTGCCTTAGTTTGTTGTATACTTGGAGATCACCTGCTTATTTTGCATCATATATCGCTAATATGTATCCTCCCTACCTCTCTGTGCACTAAACTGTTACTAATCAGCAGACAAATGTAAAGACACACTCACAACCGCTAATAAGTTTGCTGTCTCTCCTCTCTCTCACTCTTTACAGGTTGTTTGAATTATTACTTACTTTGCTTCTGATGATTTCACTGATTTTTCTCTCTAGTTTCTCTCTTTCTTTCTCTCTTACACCTTTGCATTCCACCTGGTTACCCTCACCAAAGTCAAAGTCTACAACAATTACTAGTCTATCCCCATCTTTTGCTTTTCATCTCTCTCACCATACAGGAGCCACTTCCCACACAAGGACCTCAGACCACAGGAAAAGTGTTCAGATTTGTAAAAGTTTAAGTAATTTTTACTTTTTCTCTTGCCTTTTTACTTTTCTCTTGCCCTGGTTGGCTCTGTTGCCTGGGCCTCTCGGGCTCTCTGCCACCCCCCCCCTGCCCTCCCCCCCCCTCCCCCCCCTTTTACTCCTAATCCCACTACCTCTACACACATAGCAATCACATCCACACCCACCACCACCACCTCTCACATCTTCTCCACCAACCCACAGTCATATCACATTAAACCAAACCAAACCAATCTCATCATTCCCACGGCATTTTTCAACACCTTTTTTATACTCACCCATCACAACCCTATAAACCCTATATAATTCCTATTCAGACCCTATCACAAAACTATAATTAGTTTATAGAAACTTAATAACAACTATATCTCTTCTTATAATTCTAATCTGTCTTCACAACACAACTCTCTGTCTCTTAATACAATACTTAGCATCACTAAGCATGCACTCTGCACAACACTACACAGACACCAGCACAACACTTACCACACACCACACATTGAGAACTAATAAATGGAGCAATAAACACTACATAAACTAAACATTCATTCCACAACAAAAACTCCATCCTACTCACTCTCAAACAATACTGACTCCATTCTCCACCAACCACAACCACTCCAAGGCTCACCATTTTTATTAACTCCCACACCACAACCCACCAAAAAATCCCATCTGTACACAAACAAACAAATCCAACACAAATGTCAGAACATAACACCCCACTTTCTTCATAACATAACACCCACAATCAAGCAGAACAACATATTAAACAGCAAAACCAAAAACCTAATATTTTTAATGCTAAATATTAATATCCTCAACAATAAACAATAGCCAGCAGACTGCTGGCAAAATAAAAACATAAGCTAAACCAGAAGTTCGCAAAACACTACTCTAAATCAAAAAATCATACCGGCTACAATATCATTAGACCGCTACAATATCATTAGACAAGACAGACTGCCCTGGGGTCAAACTGCCAACTTCTACAAGTCCAACTCAACAACTCCTTAATCCAACTCTCACATTCCCCACTCTCCACATACCCAGGACAACCCTCCTATTCCCTCCCCACAATAATGACTGATACCCTAACACTGGATACACACACTGCGCACTTATACTTCAACATACACCAGAAACCCTTATCTGGTGTTCTTCCACATACCCACAGAAACCCTGACCTCAAGACCTAATTGGTCTACTAGTATACCAGTAGAAGTCCCATCACCCAGTGACTTCCAAACTAGAGCAGCCTAAAAAACATCAGGGAATCCAAAAGAAGCTAAATGTGATCCAACCCCGACTGGGTCCTACCAGACAACCCATCCCACACCCCTTCACAGGCAGTCTCAATCCACCTACAACACAGTAAACATGACAACCTATAATATACCAATAACATACTATATAAAAACACACAAAGTATAAAGTCCTGAGGTCCTCAATACTGAAAAGCACTGTGTTACTCAACCAAAAAATGCCTCTGGCCATGGACCTTGACAAAAACACAAAACCATTGTGAAACACCCATATTCAACAAACAAAAATCCAAGCACAAACCACTGTAACAACAAAACACAATACCTGGAAGGCTAATTCCAGAAAGTAACTTCTTCATATAGAGGTTCATATAAAAGGTAGACTTGTAAGTACAAAGTGAGAGATGGCCCAGTCAGGTCTTGTCTGTGTAGTGTAATCTACAGGTTATTCTTACAGGGAAGTATTTAGTTTTATTTGAAAGTATTAGATGTGAAAGTTGGGGCTGATAGAGAGGCCTACAGTCTTGGACTTTTCTTTTGTTTAAGACAGCCTATATTCTGGGAAGTGCTTTGTGTTCTGAACACTTGTCATGAAAATAATATTGTATTTTATTTTGGAACTGGAAAGCCAAGTGGGATATCATTTTAGTTTGTGGATACTAAATAAATCTGTCTTTTATATATCCCTTGCCTTCTTTATCTTTTTGGAATTTGCAATATGTATAAACTGAGGCATAATTGTGGCTGCAGACCCAAGAGAGTACTCTTCCTTGTAAGGTTAGGAGAGGCAGGCAAACAAGAACAAGGCAAGAAATTAACAGGAATGAACTGCAGGAATAATATTTTAGGCCCATTACCCTGCAAAGGGTTGGATTCCCATTGTCAGATGTGAGGCCACTGCATTAGAGAGGGTCTACATAGCATTGTCTCAAAAGGTGTGTGTGGGGTTGTATGTGTGTGTATCTATATCTATACCCATATCTATATCTATAGCTATATATATCTTTGTATATATTTTGAATAGAAATAGATATAGATGGATAGAGAGATAGACACACACACACACACACACATATAGAGAGAAAGAGAGAGAAAGAGAAAGAGAGAGTGAGTGAAATATCACTCAGGGCATCAGATGGACTATCTACATCTGTTTGAAAAGAAGGAACAATATGACAGTGTGTCAGTAAAGTAAAACATGAAAGTGTCTGCATTCAGTGCTTAGACTATTTTTATTTTATGAAAGAAAAGAAAAAGAAGTGTTTAACCTGATTTGTGTTTTCTTCAAACTGACGAAAGGCATCTTTTATTATGTATTGCATAAATAAACTTATGTTTTGTTCTGAAGTCAAAAAACCTGTTTTTCTGACTGTTTCTCTGGTACAGGCTGAATATATATATATCTATATATATATATATATATATATATATATATATATATATATATATATACAGAGAGAGAGAGTGAGAGAGAAAATTTCATTGATGATAGTGTTCATCTACAAATGAAAAGCTGGTAAAGCAGATCATGAATCAGCTGATATTGTGGAATAGTGGGAATCCATGAATATACCTTTGCCCCACTGTATTGCAGTCTTGCACATGTATATATAAATATATATATATATATATATATATATATATATATATATATATATATATATATATATATATATATATAATTAGCCTGGGCTGTGTGGGAAGGACATGACACAGCCTCCCATTTGGAAGATAAAGTGGAGTCTGTCTCCTGCAAGAAATATTTTTTTTGTTTGTTTTTTTCTCTTCTTTGTGGATCGATGTTTGCCTTGGTCAACCATTAAGTGTTGAAGGTAATATCCCATACATATAGTTGCAAAAATACAAAATAAAAAAAAAATCACAGTGAATTAAATTATTGTCAATCTTAAGCAATTCAACTATAATGTAATTCAGCCAACTGTACAACTGAGAATTTTTTCAACAGAAAAGAAATATGACTAAATACCTCTAGAAAGAAAAATGCCAGAAATACATAAGCACGCGCACACACACACACACACACACACACACACACACACACACACAAACGCGCAAGCATGCATGCATACATGCAGACACACATGTACCTCAAGCCACAGCTGCAATAAATCATAATCACTAAATGTAAAACCTGATATTTTCACATACTAGAATGCATTACAGAATGGGTTCTACTGACCTGCACAGCCTTAATTGAAATAGTTTATATATTTTGACGTGTATACAAAATAAATATTCATTTCTGGTAAATAGCTGGCTCTGAATGTACATGAAAAATGCTGTGGAGGTCTATAAGTAATGAAATAAATAAATTTAAGTAAGTATGCAGTGAGTTGTACCACAGTAGGGTTAGCCACATGTTGGTGTAAACCTTGACTCTACATGAGAGTCACTGTTGAAGTGACATCCTGATCCCATGCACAAAAATGGGAAAAAAGAGTTGTGGATGGACGGATGGATCCAGATAGAATGTAAAACATTTCTCAATCTTTTAAGTTTTTCACATTTTTCCCAAACCCGACCCAGTAGTTATAGCTTTAGTTAATCCTACTACTGCTAAACATTTAGTTAATTCCAGTCCTACTCTTAAAGATAAGGATGGGAAGATTACTGATAAGTACGGGAAAAAGTAACTAGATCTACAACACTGATTTTCAGAATTTTGAATTGTCAGGAACATATGTTGAAGTTTATTTTCATATTCTTTCCAGTACCTAAAACAAGGGAGAAAGGATCCTCCACACCTTGGATGTCTACAGACAACAAAGATGCTAACTTGACAGAATTCAGTCTTTCATATCTTTCCATCCAGTATTCATTTTTTTGAAGGTAAGAAGAAGGGACAACTTGTGTCTAAGCAGAATTTTCAAATAGTTGTCAAAGGCTATTTCATTTTGTTATACCCACCACAAAAAAACTATACCAGGCAAGGTCAATGCCCACTCTACCAGGGTTGGACTCTAGAAGTATACTAGAAGCAGTAACCTGATCCTCTGTTCATACTTTTACAAAGCACTATTAGCTTGATTAATTCTCTAGATCTAATCAGACTTTGTTAGGACCATTCTCCATGGGATACTGGACTATTCTCCTTCCACCTCCAGAAATTGGAAACTATACTAATCTACCCATATTGCTTAGGCTCCTGCAGCAGTAAGCATTATGAGAAACATAGTACAATTGTTTAAGTAAACTTAACTACTTAGTAAATGTTTGAATGATCACTGTTGCAGTAGCCACTACCTTGCTCCTTTTCTCTTTTTCTCTTGGTTCTTGATGTGTTGTTTATGCCAGGGTATGGACTTATATTTTCTGTTGTTCCTAACATTGCCCTTTCACAACTCAGCTTCCCTCTGTCTGTTACCACACAAGCTCTGAAAGGCTTAGCACTCAAACCAGTCTTTTTACTCATCACAGGTCGAGCTAACAGTTTGGGCATGTAGAAAGTGCCCTGATGCTTTAGAACCTGACCAGCAATATATGACATATCTATATATATGAATATGTATATATATATATATATATATATATATATATATATATATATATATATATATATATATATACTGTATGTGTGTGTGTGTGTGTGTGTGTGTGTGTGTGTGTGTGCATCTATCTATCTCTCTCTCTCTCTTTCTAGTTCGATGTTCCAGGTTTCATTGTATTAAGCTTTCTATTAGGCAGCTTTTTGTTGTTATGGTCTCGATGTTTTATAATTCGACTATATGGGTTTTTGTCCTTTTGAAGTAGTCCCATAGATATATATATATATATATATAAACACAACGAAAAAAGGGAAATCTGGTTGTACAGGAATGATTACTCGATATTGACATACAAATGATTAAAATAGATGGTTGCAAAACGTCTTATGTAAGATCCCTGTCAAAAATCACTTTGCATTCTTATTCGAAAGAAGAAAACAGAATTCAAGTTGGAATTGCAAGTTTAAACCATGATTTACTAAGTTAAAACAAGAGATAGCAATCTATATGTTTACACCATATTATAACATAATGTCACTTTTCACTTATGTATACATATTTTCTTCTATTTGTGGAGGTTTTCTCCCCAGGCCTCCACTTTAAGTGGATAAATTATATAGTTGGTCTTTCCCAGTAAACATTAATCAATAAATAAATAAATCAGCACTTTTGTTAGACCTTCTTTAGGTTTAAGTTACACTTCGCAGTAAAAAGCAATGCAATCTTTTCTATTTTCCATTTTAAAAAGCATGTAAATTGCAGTACAGGCTTTAATGCAAGACATTTAAATAGGTCACAGTCAGTGACAGTGATTGCAACAATGGTACACAGACAATTTGCATCTTGTATTGCAATTAGTGCATTTTACTCCTTATCAAAGTAAGTACAAAGTCATTATGTATCGGATTGGTGATCAGTGTGCTAGGTATAATGTCAAATAACAATGAAAGCATATATTCTTGCATTTTTGTTACATGAATATAGTATATAATAAAATAGATGACAGTGAAACTACACAATTTCTTCCATGAAAAAAAATTACTTTCCATGGTAAACATCTACTTGTAAGCTTGGTGTGCCCCAATGAACCAAACAGTCAGTAGAGGAGAATCGCAACCACGCAGACACAATGTACGGAAAACTATTTTATTAACGTTCGTAGAATACACATTAACGTTTTCGTCATTCAGCTTGCTTGACTTCATCAGATAATAACAGTGTATACAGGCTCATCTTATATAGTCATAGTAAATCAATTAAACAATTAATTCTTAAAAGGGCTATGCTCTTACTAAAAAAAAAAAAAAATTTATACTTGTTATACAAGTTAATAAAATTTGTAAAATTATATAAAAAATATATATATATCAATCATAATGTATATTAATTTACTAAATATTTAATATGTTAAAAATGTTACCCAAAAATAATGTGTTACTGTCAATCCTCCTTTACCAAAAAAAAAAAGTTTTTACATAATTGTATTAGAATTACCTTGTTATTACAATACAAATAACACTTATTATATTCTACCTGCTTTTAACTTAAGAAGTGGAGCAATAGAAATGGTATCATTTAAACCTGGAAACCTGTTGGCTTCTAATGTTATCTGCCAACAAGTTTCCTTATGCTCAAGTTTAGTTTCCCAGGGTCCCCCACTGTTATCTCTTACCATCATTTCAAGAACAAAAAATTGAAATTTAGCAATAGAGCATACTAAGGAATGGTGATACAGGGCATTATTATAATTGTTCTTAGAAATCTCGTAATTGTGTTCGTAGATTATCCTCTTGAGAGATCTTTCCGTTTTGCCAACGTAAAATGCTTGACATTGTTGGCATGTCACCAGATATACAACTCCCTGGCTATTACAATTAGAAAAGGAACTTGCCTTAATCCATCTATTTCTGGCCGATAAATAAATTTTATCTGTGTTGGAAATAAATCTACACTGTGATCAAGCTCAGCACTTGTAGGTACCCTTATGTTGGTTTGAGAACCTATTGATAACTGCTTCATGCTCAAGTATATTCTTGATATTATTCCCCCTTCTATATATAATGTTCACCTTTTTGTCCTTGAGCTTGTTAAGATCTGTTATGTCCTGAAAATATTCCCACTCCCTGATAATGATATTCCTAATAGTGCCAGAATTGGCACTGTTAGGGGTTAAAAGGCTTTATTGTATTGGAAATCATGATTAAACTGCCCAACCTGGCCAATGTTTTTTTCTAACATACCTGTCCCATGGATGGGCCAGAATTTAATTTTCCTGCCTTTAAAGACTTCTTGTTTAATGTTGTCAATAAATATATCAGGATATCCCCTTTCCTGAAACATAGCAAAAAGTTTAGAACATTCCAAATGAAATTCGTTATCGTCTGAAGTCATTCTTGAGACCCTGACATATTGTTCTTTGACAATACTGGACTTCTGATGTCTTGGGTGTGAGCTATTATAATGAATATAGCTGTTGGAAAAAGTAGGCTTCCTGTAGATGGCAGATTTGAAGCCATTGTCCTGCACTGTAAGTGTTACATCTAAGTAGTTTACCTTTTCCAGATGTATCTGATGAGTAAATGTCAGAAAATCTGTAGTAGTATTCAAATAATTTATAAACTCCAAAATGATGTTGGTTGGCCCTGTCCAAAAAATACAAATATCATCTAAAAATCTGAAATAAAAAGTCGTTTGTCTTGTATTTACTATTCAGGACATATTTATTCCCCCAAACGGACAATATAATGTCCGCATAAGTAGGGGCAAACTTAGCACCCATAGGCACGCCAGAAATCTGTTTAAAATATTTGCCCGAAAAGTATAAAAAATTATTATTTAATACTAATTCAGCTAGTTCAAGGGTTAAAAAGACCCGTGGTGTGCCCCAGGTTCAAATATTGTATGTAAGCAACCTAGTTCTAAGGAAGCTTGTCATGAAGGATGACAGCAGTAGTGTGTGCAGATCAGAAGAAGAAGAAAAAAGCACAAGCTCAGGCATGTGTATCTTAACTGAATGCAATATGTTCTTGGTGTCTTATTCAGTGCGGCAACTGCCACTATATTTCTAAAAGTTAGCCATCCAATTATTAAGTATTGCTGTAGTGTATGAAAGCTAATTCATGAGCAAAACCATGTATTCTTTGATTAGATCTTGCCTAACATGAAAATAGTTGGGAAATGTTTGTGAGTAAAGATGAGTTGACTCTATGAAATACTGTAATAGGAGATGGGGAGAGGGGTGAGATGTAATCATCAGAACTCAAAAAAAGAAGTCTTTTGCTAGTGGCAGACATGTAAATATGATTTAGCAACTGTATTTGTGAAGTCCAGGAAGTCTTTGATAAAGGATTCTAGAGAGCAAAATGCCCCTGTAAGACAAATTAAAAAAGTGAAGATATGTGCATGAAACTTCCTAAGCTCAAAAAACATAGGGGAAGAAAGGGTCAGAGATGGACTAGACAGTTCTGCCAAATCATATATATATATATATATATATATATATATATATATATATATATATATATGTGTGTGTGTGTGTGTGTGTGTGTGTGTGTGTGTGTGTGTGTGTGTGTATCCACATACATATGCACAAATATGTACATATTCAATAAAAAAACAATGTATGTTTACATTATACATAAAGTTATGCATATTGTAAGTAAACTCACATGTTTCAGTTTATGCTCACTACAAAATTTA